>NW_028219958.1:0-4558 GCF_045865225.1 Trachurus japonicus | reverse complement strand
CTATTGTAGTGCAGCCTTCACTGCCTTCTGTTGTAAATAGCTCCAACTCGGCTAACCACAGGCCACATACATTACACAGAGAGTCTCTTCAAATTTCAGAGGAACAGGGGGATTCAGGTGTCAGGCTTGGAAAAAAAGGATCAGGCCATAAATGCACTAGTGTTTATTTAAAAAAAAAGCGGCCTGGCTGGTAGTGTGGGTGTATTGCTACAGGTAAAGTCTATGCATTGAAAGTTGTAAGCTCCCCGTAATGCAACATTTTGACTCGGAAGAAGATGCCAAAACGCCTCTCAGCAGTTTATAATACCACTAGGACACCTCCTGTCAGTTATCAAGGTGCAAAATATGCTCTTGTTTGGGCTACAGCTATAGGTGCATCAGGACTTTTTTTTTTGCTGGAAGCACTGTTTTTGTTTTTTGTCTTTTTGTTTTTTCCTTCGGCCATCTGCTTCAGGACTTGTGGCGTCCCTGAGGTGTGGTTATATAGAAGTGGATATGAATCTTTTTTTTTTTTCCTCCACACAGCATTAATGGATAGATGTAGAATGACTGATAGGACATAGTGTGTATATACAGTATGTTAATCATCTACTCATTCATCATATATGTTGCAGTTGCAATTTGTTATAAATAATTTATAAATGATATGTCATTGATGAAGCATACTAAGAAGTCAACGGTGTAGAGGAGTGCGGGATGTGAAATCTGAAGCTGTGCAAGAGAGGACAAGGAGGAGGGGGGCGTTGTTGGACCAAAGGAGTTGGGAGATAAAGCCACAGAAAGAGACAGAGAAAGAGAGGGGGAGAGATGTGGGCGGTCAGCCAGCTAGCTATGACAGGGGCAGATGAACCTCGGGTTGTACAGCTGGGTGCTTCACCGTCCCCAGAGTCTCAGGGCAGCAGAGACAGGCCTGCCAGCGGCCCTGGGGAAATCACTCTCTTCAAACAAATGAAGTGTGAACAGAGTCTGCCATATGCAAATAAGCCCCATTTGATATCTTCCCTACCTGTAGTGCACTTCTAAATGTCACCTCCTCTAGAGGGTGGCGGCAATACCAAGAATGTCAGGGAGCCACAGGTGTTTGCTGTGATTTGTGTTTACCGGGTTTCTAGTTAACAGTGTTTTCTGTGACATCCACACAGATGCTGTGCAGATGGTTCACAGTGTTTAACTTGGCTTCATGGTTTCATAGAATAATTTCAAGCTGCACGGCTTTTGGGGGTCGGTGGCAATGTTGGTTAGATCCCTCTGACCACTTCAGTCCATGTCGACATGTCCCAGACTTTGTTGTGACATTCATGAAGCCTTGACAATGAATCCTACAGACTCTGCCGATCACCTGGCTTTTCCTCTAAAGCCACCGGCAGCTCTGTGTTTGTTGTTCAGAGTGAAAAGTCTTGGATAGGTTTCAGGGAGTTTTGTACAGACATTCATGGTCTTTGTGAACTCTGGTGATCCCCTGACTTTATACAGCTTCTGTTAAAGAGTTTCTTCATAGTGAAACCCACAGAATCTGGCTATAAACAACAATAAAAGGACAACGAAAACAACTAGTGGCTTTGGATATACAGTAGACACAGTATTGCATACAGTAAGTCAAACTAAATTCTTGTTCTTGATCGTTGGGTTTTGACAAAAACACAGCGGAGAAACAAAGCAACTACCACTATTATATATATAACACGATCAATCCATTGGACAAAATAATGAAAATATGAATTCATAAAGATGAAAAAATGAGAAATGAGACACTACATCAATTCTTGAGCCTAACTTGTTCATGACATGGTGCTTTCTTGTCAGTTTTCAGCTGCAGTACATGAACCACCACTTGCATTTAACAGCCTGGTTCCCAGGCTTCTCTACATCCAATATAAGGATGTTAAAAGTATGGCTCTGCTCATGTGGGTGTTTTTTTTCTCTCTGGTAAGTGTCTCATTAGTAGCAGCAGTTATAAATGTAAGTGTACAGACTAAGTGCCATTTTCATGGAAGTATAAAAATTACAATATGAAGAAAATGGCACAGACAGAATCACTGTCAAATGATACACTATGCAGTTACCGAGATACAATATGAGCTGAAAGATTTTTTGGGGTCAAAATTATGATTTTTATTTCACAAATCTCTCAGATGAAAAGCATTTTACACTGTGTGTAACTGTACCTATCTCATTCTTTATTGATTGACTTATAAAAAAATAAAGGAAATATGCAGTATGCAGATTTTGTGGGCAAACCAAGGAATTGGGTAATCCACTATTTTTAGTAGATAGTCAAGGCCAGTTCATTATTTACAGTAGACCTGTTGCATTATGCATCTTCTTCATAACATCACCCTGCTGGAGCTTGTTGGAAGAGAGAGAGAGTGAATTTTCTGCACAAGAACGAGGAGGATGAGCTATGCAGATTTCACTGTCGAGAAATCAAATATTTATGCCTCGTTCTTTCGTATTCATGGTTCTGGGAGAGCAGCTACTTCGAATAGTGGCCTTGATAACAGCGTTGTCTACAACTGTCATGACTATGCATGTTCTAGATGCAGTTGATTTAATAGTTCACCAACTCAAGGGGTCATGATTATTTGCTCTATATACATCTCTTCACTATGACTCCATTGAGTGACTTGTCTATTTCTAATCCTCATGTCATAGTCGGTGCCACTCAATTATATTTTGGTTCATCTTAACAAGCAAGAAAGTGAAAAGGAGAAGGAAATAACAGTGAGGAAGAAAAACCCCAATCATGATGGAAACCAGCAGTATTGTTGTTTTAAAATCAGGGTGAGGAGAAGTGTTAATATTAATAGTGTATGAAGGAGAAAAACGGAAAGCAAGGAACGTGAAAAAAACACAACATGAACCAGATTCATAAAGAAGAAAAAAAAAGGGAAAAAGCTAATAACAAGAATATCTCTACTCTCTAGTATACAAAAGAAAGTCAGAGGGGACCAGTTCTTGAAGCCTATTCATTAATTGGCGTGAATTAAGTATTAATATTGTGAATGTGAGCGAGTCAAACAACCACTTAACTTAAAGCAGGGTTTCCGCGGGGTTGTAAAAGGTATTAAAAGGTAGTAAATGAAATTAGCAAAAATTAAGGCCATTAAAAAGTATTAAAAAGTAATAAATGTCATCTGACGAGGTATTAAATTTTCGAAGCACTATCCAACTATGAGTTTGTTCCCATTTGTGTTAAGTGCAGGCCTAAAAATCCTGTGAATTTATTTAGCCTATATTGTATAAATTATATGTGCAAGTAGGACCAGAGCGATATCAATGATGTGACGTCGGTCAGTGTGCGTTCGCGGTAAAACTATTTGAGCTTCAGTCTAAAACCGTGCCGCCTGGGTGGTTTTGGCTGCTAGTTAAAACATGTGTGCATGGGGGACCGTTCAGATCTATTGTCATTAGTTTTAATATAGATGCGCAACATGCGCGATCACAATGTGTCAGTGTTGGGTCAGACCAAGATTCTCCCTCGGTGTCTCTCCTACTGTTTCCCACGGAGCTCTGCCCCGTTTGAAAGGTGAAGGAAGCCCATGTGAAAAGACGTCAGGTCAGTAAAATGTTGAACAGGCTGATAATCACGTGAAAGTGAAGCAACCTCATTCATAGTTCGCTCTGATTATACAATATCCAATGTAGACGCGCGACATGCACGCTCACAACCGAAAGCAGCACCGTAGCTGCGCGCATTCGATGCGATGGCGACGCGCTTGTTTTTTCGTGCACGAGTATCAGCTGTGCGCTGCAGACGTGCACGGTTCCCTATGTTGCTGTGTCAGGCAGGTGTTTCCCACAGAGCTCTGTCCAATTTAAATAAACACAAAGGTTTCCAAAGTGCTGTACAGACAAACGTAATCACAGAAGGGTTAAAATGAAGTAAAGGCGAGCTGTCAAGATGTATGCAGTAATTAATTATTTCACTGTACCTATCACTCCTATTATTTCCAATTCACAGGTGCATTAGAATATCATGGTTAAGTTTATCAAGGCATATGTCAGTATTTCAATTCAAAAAGTGAAACTAACACAAAGAATGAAACATTTCATGTCTTTATTTATTCTATTTATTTTAATTGTACTAATTATGACTAACGTTAAATGAAGACCTATAATTCAGTATCCCCAAAAATCTAAATATTACAAAGGACCAATTAAAAAAAAAAAAAGCATTTTTAATAGGCTACAGAAATGTTGGCTTTACTTCTGGAAATGGACTTTGCCATGATATTATAATGTATTGAGATGCACCTGTATACTGTATAATTTGTTAATGCTGAGTGTCACCGCCCTAAGCACACCCCCCTAACAGGTAACAGGTACTTGATTTGAATTGTGAGCATTTGCCTACTACACTTAGTCACTCAGAAAGTTAAGTAAGAAAATTACAGTAATCTGTTACTTTTTAATTAGTTACCCCCAACACTGAAGTTCGAAAAGTTGCCACTACAGTTGCAGCTCGAAGTCGTGTTGGTATTAAAAAATATTGTGACGGTATTAAAAAAGGTATTAAAAGGTATTAAATTCAACTTAAGAATTTCTGTATAAACCCTGT
>NW_028219957.1:0-74708 GCF_045865225.1 Trachurus japonicus | reverse complement strand
GGAGTTTGGATGGGTAAGGGAAGGTTGTATAATGGGAGGGAAAGGTGGAGTTATTATTTTGTGGGGTTTTGGGGTTTAGTGAGGGTTATGTGAAATGAGTGAATGTGTATAAGGGGGGGGATATGGTGATAGGAAGGAAATTGGTGTTAGGTGATTGAAATGGATTATATGTGAATTGTGAGGTAGTAATATGGTATGGTATTGGTTTACTTATAATTTTAACAGTACATGAGAGGGAAGATGAGATGGGATGGTAATCATAAGGGAGTAATAATGGAATTTTTTTTTTTGGAAATAAATTGAAATTTGTAGGGAATATAGGGGATAGATTAGGATTTTAAATCAGTGAGGTTTGTTTTTGTGAATAGGTAGGGGTAGGGTGTGAGGTGGAAGGTGAGGGAGGTTTAGGGAAATAGAGAGAATATGGAAGTAATTGTTGTTGTGAAGGGTGATGGTGGAGAATTGAGGGGAATAGGGAAAGAATTGAGAGGTGTGTTAAGGAATTATATAAGAAGTGGGTTTGGTAGGTATAGGGATAGGAAAAGTAAGGTTACAAATTATTTATAATATGAGGAAATCGAGTTGTGGATAGTATTTTTCTGACTGTTAAGTTCGGTGAAATTATAAGTGTAAATGAGGTTAGGGGTGATAGCAAAATGTGTGAGAAAGTTGGGTCGGACTCGGTATCGTTGGAAAGCTTAGGTCCTCAGCTATCCATACACGTTGGTTTCACGAGTCTAGCACTTTCCTGCCCAGAGTTAGGAACTTATCATCCCTTGATTCACTTAGCCTATTTCTTACTTACACCTGGACATGTCATTTTTACTAACCTTAACCAGTCCAAAGTTCTTGCTGGATCGTCTGCTGCATGCTGGACACTCAGTGGCGCCACCTGTGCCCAAAAAAAAAATATGGGGCACAGCCAAAGAGTCCAAATACTTCCCTCTTTTCACTCAACTGCAAAAAACTACTAGCGGAAATATAGAAAGTGACGTCGGACTTTGTTTTTCTGGATAGCTGAGGTCCGTAGCTTTCCGTAGAACTTTTCCCCACGTCTCTAGCACATTCCTAGCCAGAGATATGAGCCTGGGAGCATGTGGAGGCCAATTTTGGCCCACTTTGGCCCGCCTAGGTGCGTTTTCGGCCATAACTCGCCGAGGGAAGGTCGGACACTGTCGGACCCGACGGCTTTCCCCCATTAATTCGACCACGCTGAACACGATGGTGTGTGGCTCGTATTTTTCTGACTTACCGTTCTTGAGATACAGCCGATTTCGCCCTTCTTTTCGAGGCCACGCCCCCTTATTTTGAGAAAGTTGGGTCGGACTCGGTATCGTTGGAAAGCTTAGGTCCTCAGCTATCTACACACGTTGGTTTCACGAGTCTAGCACTTTCCTGCCCAGAGTTAGGAACTTATCATCCCTTGATTCACTTAGCCTATTTCTTAATTACACCTGGACATGTCATTTTTACTAACCTTAACCAGTCCAAAGTTCTTGCTGGATCGTCTGCTGCATGCTGGACACTCAGTGGCGCCACCTGTGCCCAAAAAAAAAAAATGGGGCACAGCCAAAGAGTCCAAATACTTCCCTCTTTTCACTCAACTGCAAAAAACTACTAGCGGAAATATAGAAAGTGACGTCGGACTTTGTTTTTCTGGATAGCTGAGGTCCGTAGCATTCCGTAGAACTTTTCCCCACGTCTCTAGCACATTCCTAGCCAGAGATATGATCCTGGGAGCATGTGGAGGCCAATTTTGGCCCACTTTGGCCCGCCTAGGTGCGTTTTCGGCCATAACTCGCCGAGGGAAGGTCGGACACTGTCGGACCCGACGGCTTTCCCCCATAATTCGACCACGCTGAACACGATGGTGTGTGGCTCGTATTTTTCTGACTTACCGTTCTTGAGATACAGCCGATTTCGCCCTTCTTTTCGAGGCCACGCCCCCTTATTTTGAGAAAGTTGGGTCGGACTCGGTATCGTTGGAAAGCTTAGGTCCTCAGCTATCTACACACGTTGGTTTCACGAGTCTAGCACTTTCCTGCCCAGAGTTAGGAACTTATCATCCCTTGATTCACTTAGCCTATTTCTTAATTACACCTGGACATGTCATTTTTACTAACCTTAACCAGTCCAAAGTTCTTGCTGGATCGTCTGCTGCATGCTGGACACTCAGTGGCGCCACCTGTGCCCAAAAAAAAAAATGGGGCACAGCCAAAGAGTCAAAATACTTCCCTCTTTTCACTCAACTGCAAAAAACTACTAGCGGAAATATAGAAAGTGACGTCGGACTTTGTTTTTCTGGATAGCTGAGGTCCGTAGCTTTCCGTAGAACTTTTCCCCACGTCTCTAGCACATTCCTAGCCAGAGATATGAGCCTGGGAGCATGTGGAGGGCCAATTTTGGCCCACTTTGGCCCGCCTAGGTGCGTTTTCGGCCATAACTCGCCGAGGGAAGGTCGGACACTGTCGGACCCGACGGCTTTCCCCCATAATTCGACCACGCTGAACACGATGGTGTGTGGCTCGTATTTTTCTGACTTACCGTTCTTGAGATACAGCCGATTTCGCCCTTCTTTTCGAGGCCACGCCCCCTTATCTTGAGAAAGTTGGGTCGGACTCGGTATCGTTGGAAAGCTTAGGTCCTCAGCTATCCACACACGTTGGTTTCACGAGTCTAGCACTTTCCTGCCCAGAGTTAGGAACTTATCATCCCTTGATTCACTTAGCCTATTTCTTACTTACACCTGGACATGTCATTTTTACTAACCTTAACCAGTCCAAAGTTCTTGCTGGATCGTCTGCTGCATGCTGGACACTCAGTGGCGCCACCTGTGCCCAAAAAAAAAAAATGGGGCACAGCCAAAGAGTCCAAATACTTCCCTCTTTTCACTCAACTGCAAAAAACTACTAGCGGAAATATAGAAAGTGACGTCGGACTTTGTTTTTCTGGATAGCTGAGGTCCGTAGCTTTCCGTAGAACTTTTCCCCACGTCTCTAGCACATTCCTAGCCAGAGATATGAGCCTGGGAGCATGTGGAGGCCAATTTTGGCCCACTTTGGCCCGCCTAGGTGCGTTTTCGGCCATAACTCGCCGAGGGAAGGTCGGACACTGTCGGACCCGACGGCTTTCCCCCATAATTCGACCACGCTGAACACGATGGTGTGTGGCTCGTATTTTTTCTGACTTACCGTTCTTGAGATACAGCCGATTTCGCCCTTCTTTTCGAGGCCACGCCCCCTTATTTTGAGAAAGTTGGGTCGGACTCGGTATCGTTGGAAAGCTTAGGTCCTCAGCTATCTACACACGTTGGTTTCACGAGTCTAGCACTTTCCTGCCCAGAGTTAGGAACTTATCATCCCTTGATTCACTTAGCCTATTTCTTAATTACACCTGGACATGTCATTTTTACTAACCTTAACCAGTCCAAAGTTCTTGCTGGATCGTCTGCTGCATGCTGGACACTCAGTGGCGCCACCTGTGCCCCAAAAAAAAAAATGGGGCACAGCCAAAGAGTCCAAATACTTCCCTCTTTTCACTCAACTGCAAAAAACTACTAGCGGAAATATAGAAAGTGACGTCGGACTTTGTTTTTCTGGATAGCTGAGGTCCGTAGCTTTCCGTAGAACTTTTCCCCACGTCTCTAGCACATTCCTAGCCAGAGATATGAGCCTGGGAGCATGTGGAGGCCAATTTTGGCCCACTTTGGCCCGCCTGGTGCGTTTTCGGCCATAACTCGCCGAGGGAAGGTCGGACACTGTCGGACCCGACGGCTTTCCCCCATAATTCGACCACGCTGAACACGATGGTGTGTGGCTCGTATTTTTCTGACTTACCGTTCTTGAGATACAGCCGATTTCGCCCTTCTTTTCGAGGCCACGCCCCCTTATTTTGAGAAAGTTGGGTCGGACTCGGTATCGTTGGAAAGCTTAGGTCCTCAGCTATCTACACACGTTGGTTTCACGAGTCTAGCACTTTCCTGCCCAGAGTTAGGAACTTATCATCCCTTGATTCACTTAGCCTATTTCTTAATTACACCTGGACATGTCATTTTTACTAACCTTAACCAGTCCAAAGTTCTTGCTGGATCGTCTGCTGCATGCTGGACACTCAGTGGCGCCACCTGTGCCCAAAAAAAAAAATGGGGCACAGCCAAAGAGTCCAAATACTTCCCTCTTTTCACTCAACTGCAAAAAACTACTAGCGGAAATATAGAAAGTGACGTCGGACTTTGTTTTTCTGGATAGCTGAGGTCCGTAGCTTTCCGTAGAACTTTTCCCCACGTCTCTAGCACATTCCTAGCCAGAGATATGAGCCTGGGAGCATGTGGAGGCCAATTTTGGCCCACTTTGGCCCGCCTAGGTGCGTTTTCGGCCATAACTCGCCGAGGGAAGGTCGGACACTGTCGGACCCGACGGCTTTCCCCCATAATTCGACCACGCTGAACACGATGGTGTGTGGCTCGTATTTTTCTGACTTACCGTTCTTGAGATACAGCCGATTTCGCCCTTCTTTTCGAGGCCACGCCCCCTTATTTTGAGAAAGTTGGGTCGGACTCGGTATCGTTGGAAAGCTTAGGTCCTCAGCTATCCATACACGTTGGTTTCACGAGTCTAGCACTTTCCTGCCCAGAGTTAGGAACTTATCATCCCTTGATTCACTTAGCCTATTTCTTACTTACACCTGGACATGTCATTTTTACTAACCTTAACCAGTCCAAAGTTCTTGCTGGATCGTCTGCTGCATGCTGGACACTCAGTGGCGCCACCTGTGCCCAAAAAAAAAAATGGGGCACAGCCAAAGAGTCCAAATACTTCCCTCTTTTCACTCAACTGCAAAAAACTACTAGCGGAAATATAGAAAGTGACGTCGGACTTTGTTTTTCTGGATAGCTGAGGTCCGTAGCTTTCCGTAGAACTTTTCCCCACGTCTCTAGCACATTCCTAGCCAGAGATATGAGCCTGGGAGCATGTGGAGGCCAATTTTGGCCCACTTTGGCCGCCTAGGTGCGTTTTCGGCCATAACTCGCCGAAGGAAGGTCGGACACTGTCGGACCCGACGGCTTTCCCCCATAATTCGACCACGCTGAACACGATGGTGTGTGGCTCGTATTTTTCTGACTTACCGTTCTTGAGATACAGCCGATTTCGCCCTTCTTTTCGAGGCCACGCCCCCTTATTTTGAGAAAGTTGGGTCGGACTCGGTATCGTTGGAAAGCTTAGGTCCTCAGCTATCCACACACGTTGGTTTCACGAGTCTAGCACTTTCCTGCCCAGAGTTAGGAACTTATCATCCCTTGATTCACTTAGCCTATTTCTTAATTACACCTGGACATGTCATTTTTACTAACCTTACCAGTCCAAAGTTCTTGCTGGATCGTCTGCTGCATGCTGGACACTCAGTGGCGCCACCTGTGCCCAAAAAAAAAAATGGGGCACAGCCAAAGAGTCCAAATACTTCCCTCTTTTCACTCAACTGCAAAAAACTACTAGCGGAAATATAGAAAGTGACGTCGGACTTTGTTTTTCTGGATAGCTGAGGTCCGTAGCTTTCCGTAGAACTTTTCCCCACGTCTCTAGCACATTCCTAGCCAGAGATATGAGCCTGGGAGCATGTGGAGGCCAATTTTGGCCCACTTTGGCCCGCCTAGGTGCGTTTTCGGCCATAACTCGCCGAGGGAAGGTCGGACACTGTCGGACCCGACGGCTTTCCCCCATAATTCGACCACGCTGAACACGATGGTGTGTGGCTCGTATTTTTCTGACTTACCGTTCTTGAGATACAGCCGATTTCGCCCTTCTTTTCGAGGCCACGCCCCCTTATTTTGAGAAAGTTGGGTCGGACTCGGTATCGTTGGAAAAGCTTAGGTCCTCAGCTATCCACACACGTTGGTTTCACGAGTCTAGCACTTTCCTGCCCAGAGTTAGGAACTTATCATCCCTTGATTCACTTAGCCTATTTCTTATTTACACTGTTAAAAAAAAAAATGTTGTTTTCACGGTAAAATACCGGCAGCTGTGGTTGCCAGAACTCGACCGTTAAATTGCGGTAAAACATTTTTGTCATGTACGGTAAACAAATGTATTGATACTGTTGATTTTACAGTTACAAAATGTGCTTATTTCATCATTTTACCGTAAAAAATAAATAAATTACATTTTAAAAAACATTGTTTTACCTGAAAATTTACATGAAAAGTTGTTGATTTTACTGTAAAAAAATGTGCTTAATTCAATACTTTACCGTAAAAAATAAAAATTTTACATTTTAAAAAAACTATGTTTAATTTACATGAAAAGTTGTAATTTTTTTACAGTACAATACCGGCAGCTGTGGTTGCCAGAACTTGACCGTTAAATTACGGTAAAACATTTTCCTCTTTTACGGTAAAAAAATATATTGTTACTGTTAACTTTCCAGTTAAAAAAGTTTGCGTTTTTGTAATGATTAAAAAAACTGAAATTCAGAAATAAAATCAGAAAGTAATAAAAATAAAGAAAATATTAGATGTAAATATTTTAAAATAATCAGCCAAATTAGCAGTTCTATTGTTGGATGCAGAACTTGCCAGACAATAGTGTATTCTGTGTCATTCATTCTATTCTGTAAACTTAAAGGCTGAATATGTAGGATTACCAGAACAACAGAAAAAGAATTCCAGCAGTTGATTGCCAGACCGTTGCTAGGTAATTTTGAAAAAATATAGCTTTTAATAAATATTTTACATATTCAACCTTTAACCTCTTCATGCAGAGGCCATTTTTGGCAATTTCCGCCTGTTTTTGTATCACTGCAATTAAAGCTTAATAACCACAGAAGTACTAATTCCACAACTATGGTTTATGGCTTAAATGAAAGACAACCTTTGTCCCTTTACATCTATATGTATAAAATATTGAATTGAGTCATTCCATAAAAAAATGGGCTTCTGAAATTACTATTTAAAAAAAAAAAAAAAAAAAAAACGAGTTTGAAATTTTTGGTGAAAAGGTGATATATCAAAATCCTAATTATAAAACAGGTTGAATTTTACATATATGGTTCACACACTCCCTGTCCACATATGTACCAAATTTTAGGTTGATAGGTAAAACTACTGAGGCACTATAGAGTTTTTCCAAACAGTGTCCCTTGGCGATGTACAGTATGCAAAACCTGTCCAAAATTGTCCAATTTGGCTAAAATGCACACTGCAAGATTTTAGTGAGTTTTTTTTTTTTTCAACAGATAACCTATTGGGGCCAATCACACACTTGATGGCTTTTAGGAACACCAGTTACATAAGTAAAATGCCATTTGAAAATTTACTTTATGGGGATGAATATTTAGTGTCCAAAACCCATCCAAACATGAATTTACCTATTTTCGCCTGTATTATATTGTTATTTTCCTTTATAACTCCAGAAGTAAACATCCCACAACCATCAGTGATGGCTTAAATTAACAAGGACATTTGAAATAGTTCATTTTGTCTGTTATTATTATTTTAATTAAACTTGGGGCAGTAAAAGCACACTTTTTGTGGAGACTTGTATTGCTTACTTGTTGACACTAGGGGGAGAGACAACCACAGGAACCAGCTGGGTGCAGGCTTAAGCTTTGCCCAATCAGGGATCATTATATATCAGGTCACACCTTAGAGTCTCTGCTATTGGACCAAAAAGTTTTCACCCCCGTGACTTTGATTGACAGGCGATGCCAGCTGCGCAAAGCGGGTGCGCAGTCTGACGGAGAATGACTCATTAGCATTAGCACTGCAGGTAAACGTACACACTGATGGATTATCTGGTCACGATGGATTAAATCGCCCATGCCTGTTTTGTCGACCACATCTTCAGCTTTAACAAGAGGGTAAGCTTGTAATTTTATTCAGTGTTTTAGTGGGTCAATTATTGATCATTGTCCGTATTTTTCGGCACTCGAAAATGACTTCCGGGTTTGTTTGTGTTGAGTGAGCAGGCTTGTTTAAACCTTTAATGGGGTAAAAACTGCATTTTTGTGCTTTGCTTTTGTTTATATGACAGTAAACGATTTTTTGGTGGTGAAAGAAGAGGTGTACAGATGGTACATATGTTTAAATCACCTTCGTTGTTGACGTGACGTCGCTTGTGGGCTGCCGTAGTCTGATATTGTTTGAGACATTTTCAGTGACTGTGAAAAAACCGTAGCACCTAGAAACTTCATTTTTTTTCTACTTGTTGCCGAAAGTGTCCTTAAAAGGTCTATGGTGGAGTTTTCATTACAGCATGCCTACTTTTCGTTATATTAAGGACGCCGTTCATGTGTTATTGATTTGGGACGCCGGCGTCCCAACCACTAGGGGGCCTGCGTGAACAGGTTAATACACAGAGCATTAATTGATATTGTCAAATTATTTCATGTACCAAAACAGCAAGAAAAAATATCCATATCACCGTAACATTTTTAAACATAGAAAATCTTTATTTGATATTTATCAAATATTTTAAGTTTAAAGGGGACCTATTATGCTCCTTTTTGCACCAACTAAAATAGTTCCTGGGTGTCTTAAAGACATGTCTGTGACGTGCTTCGGTCAAAATACCCCAAAGATCAAACATCACAGCATTCTCAAAAACAGGGCTCTGCAAAACGGTCTGTTTCAGTGGCCCCTCCCTTTAAATGCAAATGAACCACTCCCTCAGCATTGCGTTACCATGACGATGTCTACTACTAGTACCTATACTGATTTGGCCAAAATGTAGTATGCAAACAAAAGCTAAATCTGCAGTAGGCAAATTGCCAGATCTCCAGTATGCATCTGACCAGTCTACATTGTGTAATGAAATGTGCCCATGACCTAGTCTCACCCTAACCAAAGATGGTATAGAGTAGTCTTTGCCATGTAGGCTACTGTAACCATGTAACATGTAATATAAAAATGCAAAAATAAATATATAAAATAAATTAAAAATATATGCAGAATGGTCAGTTCATTGTAAAACAGTTATTTATTGATGTAAATGTGGTGATTTGTGCACATAGACTACAGCAGCACTGCTCCTCTCCTCCTCCTTCTCACAGCTTCACTTTTCATTCAAACTAATTCAACTGCCACAAGATTTCATCAATGAGACCAACATTCTGCTAAATAGACTAACCACACGGCGGTAAACGTCTAAAAAAACCTGCGGGTATGTTTATTAGCGATGGTTTTCTCTACCGCGATGAGCACGGACGCCTGCCCGGCCAAGGAGGCCTGCAGACGGGCTCTGCCTGTGTGAGGAGCCGCTGCAGCTCCAGAGCTCCGGTGCTCCGGCGGTCCAGCGTTACGTCGGTCCGGCGAACAACGTCGCCCCGGCGGTACGTCGCTCCTCACCAGTCTATGCTCCTCACACAGGTACAGCTTCACTTACATGAAACGTCGGCGTAAACTTCTAAATAAAACTTAGTAAAGTGACGCTACAGCGCTACAACATGCAGGGAAGAAGCAGGAAGTAGTCCGCTCCGCTCTCCGCTGTGACACCAGGCACAACAGAGCAGCATGGGTGGAGGCGGGGCCGGCTGGAGCAGAGACCTCGGCATGACCATGTAGGGGAGTCCGGCACGCATCGACGTAGACGCGAGCTCATGTCAAAAAAAACTCAGCGCAACCGAGTGTAACAGGTGTGCAGAGAAATCCCAATTATCTAGCAGGGTTTACCTCCAAATGCATTAACCTCAGGATATGACACTTCCACGGCCTCTAGAAACCATTATCCAACATTTTAAAACATATATAAAAGTCTGAAAAGCTGGAAAAAGCATAATAGGTCCCCTTTAAAGGAAAACCCGTTCCTCTCAAGTGATGAGTGTTTGATATGTGACTCTACAGATGTGTGATAATGTATTGAACGTTGTTGAGCCTGTAGTTTGTTCTAGATCAAAAAAATGGCAGGTCCTTTCAGTATATCCCATTACTGCGATTGTTGCAGCAGATACTTGATTCTACTGAAGTGTTGAATAGAGTTGTTGATACCCACAGAACACAGAGCAGTAACACTGACCAGCCTGAAAACCAGCAGTATCGCTCCATAACTCTATTCAACACTTCAGTAGAATCAAGTATCTGCTGCAACAATCGCAATAATGGGATATACTGAAAGGACCTGCCATTTTTTTGATCTAGAACAAACTACAGGTGTTAGAGGGTGAGCCTCTGAAAACAGGATTGCTGGTTGAGGCGGTGGATTATGGACGATGAATCCAGTTAAAGAATCAAGGGACTTGGAGAGAGGGAGATCAACTCTTTCTTCTTTAATAAAGCTTGTTGGACTTCAACCACATTGTACAACATGTACATATCTGTTTGTATGGATGCGTGTGTGGTATTTCTTCAAGAACACAAACAGGATAAGGAACAAAAGAACACACAGAAAGTCTGTGCAGCTTCAGTCTGCTCTGCTGCTGGCATTCCCCAACTTCACCAGCCCGCGTTACCGTCTCTGACCAGTAGGTGGTGCCTCACCTATAGGGCTTTCTCACAGCCGCCCCCAAATGTCTACCTTGAAGACATTTGAAATCATGGAGAAAGTCCATCAGCTCTCGTTATCCTCTGGGTCTCTGATCCTAGGCAGCTGGATAAGCCGGGCCACCGGCCGGATGTAATTCTTGCCCTTAACCTTGACCTTGGCTGTTCTGATGTTACCATCTGCTCCAGGATAGATTTCGACCACCTTTCCCACCGGCCAGAGGGCGCGTGGGAGTTGCGGATCGACAATCAGGACCACCTTGTCCATGGCCATCTGGCCTCCAGTAGTCTGCCACTTCGGTCTTCCCTGTAGACTTGGCAGGTATCGTCGGATGAAGGTTGACCAAAAGTTGTCTGCTAACACCTGACTATGCCTCCATCGTCGTGTCCCCAGGATACTGCTGGAGTCGTACAGGGCCTGTGGCAGCGAGGAATCATGACGACCCATGAGAAGAACATGTGGCGTAATCGGGTCAGGGTCAGCAGCGTCAGTCGAGACATATCCGAGTGGTTTAGCGTTTAAAATCCCCTCAACTTCGACGAGGACAGTGTAGAGGACTGGCTCTGGCACTGACTGATCTCGGAGGATGACTCTGAGCGCTGTTTTCACAGAGCGAACCTCCCGCTCCCAGGCCCCACCGAAATGTGGAGCACTTGGGGGGTTGAACTGGAAGGAGATCTTCTGTTTCGCCAGTTGATCTTGCAGCTCAGGTGCCATAGCATCAAAGGCCTCCCGTAACTCCCGTTCTCCCCCAACGAAGTTGGTACCATTATCACACAGGAGTTCAAACGGCGTGCCACGCCTGGCGATAAATCGGCGCATAGATAGCAGGAAGGCATCTGTGTCAAGGCTCTCTAGCAGGTCGAGGTGGACGCACCTGGTAGTTAGGCATTTATACACGATCCCCCATCGCTTCTCAGTCCTGCGGCCGATCTTCACGATAAATGGGCCAAAACAGTCCACTCCTGTGGAGTAGAATGGCGGCTTGTAGATGCGCAGCCTGCAGGGCGGAAGATCCGCCATCTTGGGAATATCTGGCTTGGCGCGCCAGAGCTGGCATTCCCTGCAGCTGTGCTGATGCTTCCGTATTGCCTCCCGACCACGGAGGACCCAGTACTGGCGTCGCATCTCAGCTAGTACCCGTTTCAGGTCCCGGATGGAGAAGCTTGTCGTCAAAGTCCTGAATCAACAGTTTGGTGATCTGGTGCGTCGGGTCCAGAATGATCGGGTGGATGGCATCTGCTTCTAGCTCCTCAGCATGCCGCAGTCTACCTCCAACGCGAAGTAGCCTTGTGGCCTCGTCATATTCAGGTGAGAGTGTGACCAGACGACTGTCGGCTGGAATGGGTCGGCTGGCCTTGAGGGCTTTTAGCTCACCAGGGAAAGAGTCCTGCTGAGCTTGAGCCAGGAGTACCTTCTCAGCGGAGATGTAGGTTGCAGCGTCTGCAGTCTGACAGTCACTAGAGGCAGCCGCCCCATGAAGGGAAGTGACAGTCTTCTGGACTAGATCCTTCCAGGTGTGGAACTGAGTCGCATCAGGTAGGTCTGGGTTCTGAGCCTCTGATATAATGCCGACGAGGGTGGACTTCCTGAGTTCAAAGGAGTCAGGGTCATCTTCCGCTGCTGCTGGCATAGTCGGCCACTGGTCAGGAGGCTGACGGAGGAAATCCGGACCATTAATCCATCGGTGAGGATCCGCCAAATCCGAGAGCCTCAGACCTCGCGTTATGTCATCGGCCGGATTTCTCGCAGAGTTCACATATGCCCAGCTGGTTACCTCGGTAAGGGTTTGAATCTCCGCAATACGTGTGCCAACGAAGACCTTGTAACGGCACGACTCTGATCTCAGCCATTGGAGCACCGTAGTGGAGTCTGACCAGAGGAACGTCTGCTGGATAGGTATGGTCAGCTCTGTCTGGATAAGCTTGGCGAGTTGAGCGCCAGTAAGCGCTGCACTAAGTTCCAGACGTGGCATGCTCAGGCGTTTCTTCGGTGCCACTCGTGATCTGGCTAGCACAAAGGAGGTGTAGACGTGACCTTGGTCATCGACGGTGCGTAGGTATGCTACGGAACCGTACGCTCTCTCTGATGCATCACAGAAGACGTGAAGCTCCGTGGATGCAGTAGGCTTGTCAGCACCTGGAGGTGCGTAGGTCCGTGGGAATTGGAGGTGAATGAGATCGGGGAGCTCAGTCACCCAAGCTGTCCACTGCTCTCTCAGGGACTGGGGTTCAATTGGATCATCCCATCCGATGTCTTGCTTCCAGATATCCTGGATGAGGACCTTAGCCCTGGTGGTGAAGGGAATGATAAAGCCCAGTGGATCATACTGGCTCGCTAGGGCTTTATAAATGTTCCTCAGGGTTGGCTCAAGGTGGTCCGCTGGACGGAGCTTAAAGCCTAGAGAGTCGGTGAGGCAGTTCCACTGGAGGCCCAAGGTCGACTCCTGCAAGTTGTTACTGCCCTTAGACAGCCAAAGCTCACAGCACTCTGATTTGGCTTCTGGGGGAAGATGCTTGATCACTGCTGGCACATTGCTCGCCCACTGCCTGAGATCAAATCCTCCTTCCAGGAGTAGCTTCCGTAAGTCATCAATGAGGGCTTTGGCGTCAGCAATAGTGCGGGTACTATGTAGACAATTGTCCACATAAAAGGAGTGCTCCACGACCTCGACCAAGCTGGACTTGTCACCACAGTTGTCTCGAACATGGCGCTGGAGGGCATATACAGCGCAACAGGGGCTGCATGTAGTGCCGAATGGCAGCACCTGCCATTCATAGATGGTTGGCTCCTCCTCCCTCTGCATGTCTCTCCAGATGAACCTCAGCACCGGTGTGTCAGTGGGCTGCAAGCGGATCTGGTGGAACATCGCTTTTATGTCCCCACTCACAGCAACCGAATGCTGACGGAACCTAAGCAAGACACCAAGTAGGGACGGCCCTAAGGTTGGTCCGGGCAACAGGAGCTCATTCAGTGACTGCCCTCTGTATTGGAATGAACAGTCGAAGACAACTCTGTCCTTTCCGTTGTGGTGGACCATGTGGTGTGGAATAAACCATGACTCTGATGACTGGCCGGCTTCCCCTGGTGAGACCTTTGATACGTAGCCTGCTTCCTCCAGCTTACGGATTTCAGCGCAGTAAGACTTAGCTTGTGTAGGGTTCTTAGCGAGCTTCCGTTCTGTGCTGCGAAGTCTAGGGAGCACTGCTTCCGCAGGTGCCCAGAGAGCTACATCAGTTGTACGGCGAAGAAGAGGAGTGGCATAGCGTGGAATGCCATCTACTGTCACTCTAGTGGTGGCTTTCTGGAGCAGAGCGAGAGCTTGTTGGTCTTCCTTGGAGCGAGTGGCAGCCTTCTCACTGTAGGGCAAGGTGTCCAGTTGCCAGAGGCGTTCCACATTCCTGAAAAGCTCACTAGAAGCTGAGACTGTGGCAACGTGCAGACACTGCTGGACTCCAGGTGAGAGATGGACAGCATCAACTGGCCCTTGAAGCGACCAACCGAGCTGAGTGCAGATAGCAACAGGTCCACCTGATGGCCCTGCATGCACTGGTTGGACTGGGGTAATCAGGTGTGGCATATCCGACCCGATTAGGAGTAGAGGTTGGGCGCGGTTCACCGGAGGTAAGGGAAGCTCTCTGAGGTGTTTGTATTTCTGCTGCAGCATGGCAACTGGATAGGTATGCTCAGCGAGAGCCAATCCCTCTGCAGTGAAGGCGTGAGATATCAGGTGCTTCTCGGATGGCCGTAGTGGTGATGATACCTCCAGGGAGACTGAGGCGCCATTGAGTTGCTTAACGCTTTGGTGCACAGTCTGCAGGGGTAGAGTCTCAGGATAACAGACGAGGTTGAGCTGCTGTACTACCTGAGGAAGGACGATGCTCCTTTCTGACCCGTCATCGAGTACTGCATAAGTTTCCATCCTCCGGTTGCCGTTATGGAGGAGGACCTTGACCACCTTCAGCATTACTCTTTGAGATCTATTGGGCCGGTCCAGATACACCTTTGTAGGATGTAGACTGACCGTGTACACCTTCTGTTTGGTTTCCTGAACTGACTCATGCAAGACCGTAAGGTGCGTTTCCTTACAGGTTCTACAAGGGCGCTTAAGCGTGCACCGGTCCTCAGTGTGATTGCGTCCGCATTTACGACACCGCTTGCCGTCCTTGAGCCACTTTAAGACCTGGTCGGTGTTCAGCTTCTTGAATTCCTCGCAGGAATTAAGGTAGTGGTCCTGACTGTCACAATATGGACAGTAAGGTTTGGGCTTGGGTTTGGCTTTCGCCTGTGTAGGCTCTGCCCCGAATGCCTCTTCCCTGAATACCTTCTCAGCTACACTGAGACACACAGTTGTTGGCTTCTCTTTGGGTTGAGCGGTTCGTTGATCTCTCCTGACCGGTCGGGGGGTATCAGTCTGATACAGCGTGGCTGCTCGACTGGAGATGCGCCTCGCTTGAGACTTTGTTTGGAGCCAGGTAGCCAGGTCCTGAAGAGTGTAGGTTCTGTCGGTGCCAGTCTGCAGAATACCATATCGCAGGCAATACTCAACGAAGCCATCGCGGTAGGTGGGAGGCATCTTGCTGAGCAGGCGATCAACGTGTGAGCCACAATGGAGCTCATATCCATTTTGTCCCTCGAGGGTCTTTAACATGCCTACCAAGGACTGGACGGACAAAGCGAACGAGTCGAAGGCGTTGGCGTCACCCATCTTGAGCGCAGGCGCGTTGAGTATGGCACCGAGCTCACTCTGGACCAGCTGTCGTGGCTGCCCATACTTATCTTGTAGAGCCTGCAGGGCACTCGTATATGGTGCCGGGTCATGCATGTACGCCTTGGCAAGCTGCAGTGCACTTGGGAGCTTTATATGTCCGATCAACACTTGGTATTTGTATTGCTCGCTGAGGTGAAGGTTGCTTCCCAGGACGTTGTCTAGTGCAAGCTTGAGCAGAGCAAAGTCACTCTCGCGACCACTCTCGAACACTGGCAGGGAAGGTCGAGGGATTCCAAGGGCTGTTGCGAGGAGTAACTCGGCTCCGGGTAGTGGTGTGTAACCAGGGAAGGGAGCGGAGAGAACTGGAGCAGTCTGTTGCCCGTGGTGAGTCGAGAAGAGTGGCGGAGCTCCATGGCTGGCGTGCTGAGCGGTGTTGAATGGATTCATGGCTGGTTGGCTGTAGCTGTAAGCGGACTGGTACACTGTCGAAGATTGAGACTCTACTGGATTGGCAGGAGGTGGTTGGTTCAAGTGTGTACTCGTTGCCGGTGCTGGACCACTAGGGAGTTGTGGCTGAAAGGACGACGCCACCTGAGGCGTAGTATGGGCGAGAGTTGCTGAGCCAGGTGGTAGTCTCACAGACCTAGGTGCCATTGGTACTGGACCCTGGAGCTGTGCTGTTGAGTTTGCCAGGGGCGCAGGTATCGCTGGGGTGGCAGCAGGTTGCATTATTCGCTGCGGTCCAGTAGGAGGCGCCGTAGAGACTGGAATGACTTGTTGCGTCGCTTGTGAGGGAGGGATAGGCGGCAGCACTGCAGGAGCAGGTGTTGGAAATAACTGGGTAGACTGTGAGAGCCGGGAAGTGGATAGAAACGTGTCAGCCTGTCTTCCCTGCACTGGCGTTGGTAAGCCCAGGTAATCGTCTGACTTGACGGAGTGTGAAGATGAATGTGCAGGTGTCCAGCTATTAGAAAGCATAGACGAACGAAGCTTAGCGATCTCAAGGTCCTTTTCAGCCCTCGTTAGGCGTTGCTCTATTTCTAGCCGCCTAGTGAGTGCTTCTCTGGCTTTGAGTGCCTCATCTTGGAGTCGCTGTGCTTCCTTGGCCTGATCATCCAGCAGTTTACACTCGAAGTCAGCTTGAGTCTCATGCTCAATCATATGGCGGATATCTTCCAGCTCCAACTGCTTCATTCTCTCTACCAAGATGGCAGCTTGTGCGGTTGAGAGACCCTGAGTGGGATACGTACCAACTGAGTAACCTGTACGCCTACTGGATCTGCTATGGCTGTGTGAACTTCTGTTGGACGACCTGCTATGGTTACTGCTGTGGTGGCTGCTAGAGCGGGAAACAGTAGCCAGTGGGTCTGGGTGCACAGATGGCTGGAATCCAACATCGTAGTCATCCAGGTAAGCAGGTAAGCGATGCTCTCTCTGTGGACGTTTTCGGGGCTCTGCGTCGTCTGATGCTGCGTTGTCCATAATCCTCTTCTTAGGTTGCACTCAATCCGGCTCGAAGGACCAATGTTAGAGGGTGAGCCTCTGAAAACAGGATAGCTGGTTGAGGCGGTGGATTATGGACGATGAATCCAGTTAAAGAATCAAGGGACTTGGAGAGAGGGAGATCAACTCTTTCTTCTTTAATAAAGCTTGTTGGACTTCAACCACATTGTACAACATGTACATATCTGTTTGTATGGATGCGTGTGTGGTATTTCTTCAAGAACGCAAACAGGATAAGGAACAAAAGAACACACAGAAAGTCTGTGCAGCTTCAGTCTGCTCTGCTGCTGGCATTCCCCAACTTCACCAGCCCGCGTTACCGTCTCTGACCAGTAGGTGGTGCCTCACCTATAGGGCTTTCTCACAACAGGCTCAACAACATTCAATACATCATCACACATCTGGAAGATTCACACATCAAACACTCATCACTTGAGAGGAACGGGTTTTCCACACCCATCTCTTATGGAGCGATACTGCTGGTTTTCAGGCTGGTCAGTGTTACTGCTCTGTTGCAGCAGATACTTGATTCTACTGAAGTGTTGAATAGAGTTATTGATACCCACAGAACACAGAGCAGTAATAGGATATATTGACAGGACCTGCAATTTTTTTTTTTATCTAGAACAAACTACAGGCTCAACAACATTCAATACATTATCACACATCAAACACTCATCACTTGAGAGGAACAGGTTTTCCTTTAAGTACACACCATCTCTTATTGATACCCACAGAACAGAGCAGTCACACTGACCAGCCTGAAAACCAGCAGTATCGCTCCATAACTCTATTCAACACTCAGGAGAATCAAGTATCTGCTGCAACGATCGCAATAATGGGATATACTGAAAGGACCTGCCATTTGAAACAACATTCAACACTTTTTTTTTAAAAGTAGTAGAACATAGTTAACTGAGCACCTTCCATTTCTAGCTTTCTGTGTTTGATTTGTGAATCTTCAAGGTGAACGTACAGGAACACTATAAACAAATGGTTATCGACATGTATGGGCGGTCTCTTCCTGTACTTCCTCCTCCCATCACCGCACCACCCCAAAAAAGAGTCACCTGAGCAATTTGAGTTTCAGTGCTTGCACTTTGGGGGAAAGCTTGGACGATTCCAGGTCCATCAGGATCTTCTGGTAAGCTTCGAATGTATTCTTCAAGCTTTTTGGATAGCTTAGATTAAGAGCATAGATCAACCCATAAAGCATTACGCATGCACGGTTGATACTTTGGAGGTTGTGGAGAACTTCGACCCCTTCCAGGACCACACCGACATCTGCAAAGAGTCCACCAGGACCATCATGATCATCACCCTCAGCTTGAACGGTGTAGATTGCCATGGTTGTCCCTGCGACATCTGCCTCGGCCTCACTGCATTCGATGTCCTGAAAGATGGAGGGAACAGAGAACAATGAGCTGTGTCACCCTTACCTTTGACCACCAAATTCTAAGCAGCTCATCATTGAGGCCAAGTGCATGTTAATTTGAAAAAATTCCCTTAAGGCACTGTAGATACAGCGTTCATGAGAATGGGATGGAGTTCAAGGTTACAATGACCTCAAGATCTTTGACTCCCTAAAAGCCTGGAAAACAAAACAAAAAGTCACATTATGTATAAATGGAGTTGTACATTCAATGATCATCAACTATTTAAATATGATTTAAAAAAGTGGTGTTTGAGCATTGTTGATCACAATGAGGGTTGTGTCAAAGAATCTCGATGCCATTCTTTACCATGTTTGTGGTTACTCTGTGCCGTAAAGAATGGCATGTCGTGTCTCACTGCTTAAAATTAATACTCTTACGGTAATCCTTTAATTTAGTGAATATTTAATGGTGCACATGAAACATAAGAGACTAACTTACATGTTCATAGGTTCGTCCTCCTCTGAGGCTAAGGTTTTGTGCTTCCTTAAGACGCAAGGATTTCCGGGAAGACAGAGGAGAGTGCACTTTATCCAACGAAGCCTTTGACCTGCCACAATAAAAATGGAGTCAACAAAACATCCCAACTTAAAAATGTAAAAAAAGAAAAAATACAGGGCCGGGAACCCATTTTATTCAGAAATTTGTGAGGTTTCATGAAAACATTCTCATAAGTAACCAATATAATAATAATATAAGAGCCAAAGTAGGGCGAAAGGACAGTAGGAAAGAGGCAAACCTACTGCTCCCTCACTCCTACCCTCCACCATCTCTCCTAATCTCCTCTCATAGGGTAAGGTTTACTCCTCCCTCCTATCCAACCCTCTCCAAACCTCTCTCGTGCTGCCCTCCCTCTCTCCTAACCTCCTTCGTTTTCCTGTTAGGAAATAGAAGGAACTAATCTTTTCCTATCCTGACCTTTTCTCCCCTAACCCATCAACCCTTGCAAATGCCCCCTTCTACTAAATAGAATCAGTCCCAACAGCCAAAACAAAACAAAGTATCCTCACTACTACGCTGTTTTATGACTTACCTCTTCACACCCGGCTTTGGCTGCCTCAGATCCTCAGCTGCCTTTTGACAGATAAAACAATACGGTAATTATCTCATTATTTTCTCCACATATATCAGCCCTAAATACACTACAAGGTATGGTAAAGGATGAATACAGGAATGGCATTATCTTTGTAAACCTCATTGTAGAAAAAATTGAGAAGTAACAATTTAGCCCTACTTTTACATCTTTTTAACTCATTGAGTGCCATGCTCCTTTCCAAAGTTTTAGTCAAGTGTACCGGCAATTTAGACCATTTTTGACTTTTTATGTAGAGCCATAGTGCATTCTATATTATTGCTACCAACACATAATGTAGCTCAATTGAAAGGTGAAACTTTATGCTTCAAATGACCACAAACCGTTTTTTTCTACGTGCCTCCGTTCCTGAGAAAACTCAAGCTAAACATGGCTGGGTTTCACCAAAATCCCTGCTTTTTTTCTAGAAAAGGAGATAGAGCGTCTTTTATGAAAGGTGCTCTGTTTGTGTCTGTCGCTCTTCTGACACTCGCATTTCTGGATCAAAGGGCTCGTGTACCCACTGAGCAAAGAGACGTCCAAACGACGTCTTTTCTAAGTCATTTTTGCACGTCTAATATTGGTCCCCTGAAGGTGCAGACTGTTACTCCAGACGACGTCTTTTTCCGACGTCTACTGAACGTCCAGTATTGACGTCCACAGGACCGCCGTATAAGGGCTATTTGTTGTCCAAATGTGGTCATTATAGACGTCTTTTCTGCGTCAAAATTTAAACCGACATCCACTGAACGTCCACAGGACCGCCGCATGAGGGCTATTTGACGTCCAAATGTGGTCGTTTCGACGTCTTTTTTGCATCAAATTTAAACTAATTTTAGACATTGTTTTTACACTGCTTCTAGGCTCTGTGCATAACTGTAGTCCCATTTCAGAAGGTGTCAGACTGTTCCAGTTCACTTTCCTATAGCTTCATTTGGTTTTCTCAGCAGCAGATTACCTAGAAATGCATGCAAAGGTGTAATGCATTTCCAGTTCAAACCTGCTGCTGAGCCAGATGAAGCTACAGGAAAGTTAACAGGAAACAGATCCTCCACCTCCTGTTAACATATGGGACTACAGTTATACACAGGTTTACCAATAAATCACAATTCAATCCCCATTCATTTATTTCCATCTTTATTTTCTTAATCACTGGCACAAACATGTCATTCTAATAAAGTTATTGGTATCTGTTGAAATTAATACTGCTGGTAAAATACTAATAAATACATAAAGTTACACAGCCCACCTTGCTTCGGTCTGTGGCACAACAACAAATATAACACAATAAAAATGAAAGTGATAAACTCAATGTGTTTTGAGAAGAATTACAAATCAGAACCAACTACTGCATACTTAACACAGAAAATACATGTACAAAAGTGATACAAAACTGTGACAAGATTCTCCACAATGGATAATCAGTCCTGGGTGACTGCTGTGTATCCCTCTCCTCCAGCATGTGTCTTTATGAAGTCCTCTCTGGCTGTGTCATCAAAATGTATGGCTCCATCTGCACAAGAAGAAGAAGACAAATAATTAGAAATACGCAAAGACAACCTGCAGCCTGTGTCTCCACTACCAATAGGCCTACTGGATTCATACAAAACCATCTCAGCAAATGTTAAGATATGACATATGGGCTTACCTTGTATTGCTCTATAAACCTTTGTCTTCTCCCTTGATATTAGATGTCACCATCAGGGCATTAGTGAAGAGCCTATAGGGAAAAAAAACATTTATAAATAAATGTGAATGATACAGTGCTTTGCAAAAGTATTCATACACCTTGAACTTTTACTTTACACATTTTGTCATGTAACAACAGCTTTAATTTATTTTATTGGGATTTTATGTGATAGACCAACACAAAGTAGTGCATAATTGTTAAGTGGATGAAAAATACGTGTGGTGTTACAGATTTTTTTTTTTAAATACATGCAAAACTCTGGTGGAAACTGCACAACACACCATCCTCACTGTGAAACAGCACCCAGGAAGAGTAGCTAGTGGAAGCTTGTGTGTATGACAGAGCCCAGGAGGAGCTCCGTACAGCAGAGTATAGGAGGGCTGTTAGCACTGTTAGCTGTCCTGGATGCTAGTGAGTGCAAGCAGTGGATGCTATCCGCTAGCCCGATGCTAATTTCCGCTAGCACGATGCTAACTTCCGCTAGCCCGATGCTAACTAGCGGTGGCGGCTAGCATCCGTGACTACCACTCACATCCCAGTTTACCACAACAGTCCTCATAGCTACTCATTACAGCAAATAGAGCAGACACTGGGGCCGTGAAGGTGCACGCCGCAGCGCGTCTTGTGTGAATGACACATCGGTTAAAATGGGCGCCGGAAAGAAACTGACACTATAAATGCATACAGTAAACATAAAATCAACTAAACCAACCAAACTTACCTTCCACTTAGTGGAAAACGATGTTGTTGTAACCAAGGCGTTATGTTGACCACAGTCTGCTTCTGCAGGAGAAGAAACGCGCCAGTTGCTTGGTGTATTTCCTCAGCCAACCAGAGTGGCGTTTGCTGGTGCCTCAGCCAATCAGAGTATGATCACATGCTGCCTCAGCCAATCAGAGTGCCTTTGACAAGTTTAAATAATAAAGGCTCTTATCAAAGACTTATATTTACTTCTCCCTACTCTTATGAACCATGATCGGGTGAAATTATTTTCTGAAGCCATAATCTCCCACAAATTTCATTTCAAAATATATAAATTAAAATATTAATTAATTAATTAATTGAAATACAATGAAATGAAATTGAAAAAAAAACAGTAGGAAAAACAAAGATGTAAAATAACAAAATATCACATGTACTCAAGAACAACAATGTCCTAAATGAGTTTAAATTGAACATAGAAGAGATGTCTACAATGCCCACATTTGGACGTCATCTGGCGTAACAGTCTGCACCTTCAGGGGACCAAAATTAGACATATAAAAATGACGTAGACAAGACGTTGTTTGGACGTCTCTTATAATGTTTAATCACAAACAATATATATTCGTATTTATTAATCATGTTGATAACAATATTGTTTTTTGTCCACTACTACTATTACTAAAACTACTACAATCATTAATCATGTCAATTTCCTGCACCTGTCTTAGACGTCCAAAAACAGTGACCAAGCCTGACGTCCAAATGTTTAACTGCATATTGACGTCCAACTGGGGTCATGAATAGACGTCCAAATAAGTGGACCTAGTTTGGACGTCGTTTAGGCGTCCAGAATTGGTCTTGGACCGACGGACGCAATATAGACATGATCTGCACGTCCATCAGACGTCCAATGTTTGGTGGGTAAGATAAATATATACAACAACTGTTGTTCTATTCACAAATCCACCATCGGGGGCGGGGGGGGCGCCACTAAACAACAATAACACAGACGCACCGTGCCGTGTCACAGCCTCTCACCGCAGAACGTGAGGGTCTGTCGGCCACAGCGGCTCGGGAACACCGGTCCCGCCGGTGGTCGCGGTCCTTCTGTGGTATGGGTCGGTGCCGGCGGCCTGCTTTGGCCCAGAGACCATCAGATTTTACCGCGGGAGGACTTTGGAGAGGACACGGTGTTGCTCCAGATGAAGACCCGGGCGGGACTGTCGGCTGAGAGCTTCCTGTTTCGGCTCCGAGCAGCTGGAGCCTCGCGGGTGAGAGCAGAGCAGCTGCTGCATCCACATGCAGAACTCCGTTTGCAGAAGCCCAGTTATGATAAAAACTTCCAGATCATTGTCATGTTCGTGTTCCAAGGATGAGGCCGTGTTGATAGCAAGTAACTTAGTTTAATGTCTCACGTTCTCAATAACATACATGTGGCCTCATCTAGACAATCTGGTCCCGGACCATGGAGTCCGACAGCGCCGCGAAGTTGCAGGACTGCGCCTTTAGCCGCAAGTCCATCAGGAAGCTATCGAAGGGCTCATGCTGGCGCTGTGTACGAGACCGAAACACGTACCTCTCGTACGTCTCGTTCTTCTTCGGAGAACAGTGAGTCTCAAACTTGCTCAGCACTACATCCAACTTTTCATTATCTTCAGGACTGTCAAACACGAACGTGTTACATACTTCCATGGCCTGTGGCCCTGCTATCGTTAGCAGCAGCGCTACCTTTCTTGCTTCCGGCTTTGCCTCGAGTCCCGTAGCAGCAACATAAAGGTGAAACCGCTGTTTGAAGGTGCGCCAGTTCTCGTCGACATTCCCCGTTAGTTTCAAACTTTCCGGTGGTTTTAAATCCATGTCGCCCATTCGAGTTTACTCCTGGTACCATGTCATGTTCGTGTTCCAAGGATGAGGCCGTGTTGATAGCAAGTAACTTAGTTTAATGTCTCACGTTCTCAATAACATACATGTGGCCTCATGCAGTCTTGCTCTACCCCGTTATATGGTACGGTAAGCTGACTACTAACCAGTACTGCCGCCTAGCGGTCAAACATGTAATAACATCCAATCATAACAATCATGAGCTGTCATGTGACTTTGATCTCATCTATTTCAGTTCTGCTCGTCGTAGAGTCCCCAAATTTACATATAATGTGTATTAAAGTGTCTATTTTCATAATTTAAAAAAAAGAAGCAAAAAAAACGAAAAATCTCGTTTTTGGCACTCAACGCATGGGAACGAAAAACGAGAAATTATGTGGTTGGCACTCAATGAGTTCAAATCCCATGCTTCATATATGTGTGAAGTTACACTGTGATAGGAGGTAACACACAATAAAGCTATATGTGTGATGTGTGTGTGACAGAGAGAGACAGACAGAGAGGGAGAAGACCTAGGGGAAGAGAGAAAAGGCAGGACGGAGAGACAGAGAGAAGAGGGAGATAGTCAGACACAGAAGGGGGGGGAGAAAGAAAAGAGAGAGTAGGGGGAGACAGACAAAGTGTAATAGGATAGAGAGAGAGGGAGAGAGAGACCAGTTGATCAATCTTGTGTTGGTTAGAGTTCCAGTCAACATGTCCACTTACTTGCAATAACATCAAGGACGATAAGAAGGCTTCCCTCTCTCTGATGTTCTTAAGGCGTTGGAGCTCATAAGCTGACAGTCCACAACATGCATCCTTTTGACACCCCCCCACCCCCCCCCCCCCCCCCCCCCCCCCCCCCCCCACACACACACACACACACACACACACACACACACACACACACACACACACACACACACATACACACCAATAGGGGGAACAGGGGACCTGTCGGGCCAAGCTGCCAAGAGGGGTCTTATGTTTACACTTATTTTGAAAAAACAAACATGGAATATAAAATTTACTTTTAAGGTGTTTTACCATAATATTACTGAAAATGTGACTTTTAATTATTTTTAGAGAAATTGCCAAGAGGGGACTTGGATCTCTGAGCGACATTTACCTATCAAAGAGTGGACCTCCACATACTGCAGTGGAGCTGTCTGTACCCATTCATTCACCTAACGACCCATTCACCTAATGAGTCTTTGTTTACAACAATGACTTTCTCAGTTTCTTTCAAAAATGGATAATATAACTTTAGAGTTATCATTACTTATTTTAAAGTCTCTGTAGTACAAATTGTATATAAATATATAATCATGGCCACATTTGAGAGTGAATATTTTTTATTGAATTGCATGCAGTTCAGAAGTAACATGACTGCATGCACTAATATCAAGTTCTGCAGTATAAGCAACAACATTTACTTTAAACCGGCTTTAATATAGATTAATTCTTTTTTCTTAACAAAGATAATTTGCTCGTCCGTCTTTACTCATCCATAAATGCGTTGCCTCTGTCATTCTTAGCAGTCCAAGAGGGGATCTACTATCATCTCAATTTTAAATAACATTTGGTTTCAACCAATTAATAGGAAATAGGAATGCATTTTATTTATTGTTTTGCATTGCAGAAAAAAGGTCCACACTTGGTTCATATGGAATGACAGGGGTCCACTGTTGGCTGGTGCATAATGACACAGGTTCCCACTTAGTTAGCATGGAGTGACATACACACTCCATCATGTATGAATATGAAAGAAATAAGCAAAAGTGATCATTCTTAAGATATTTTTTTTTCATCAAAACTTAACACAAACATTTCTAATAAAGTAGCACCAATAATGTTTTCATTATTTTTAAATGTAGGTTGTACTACTGCAACACACATATCTACAGTCTATTAATTTTTCCCCTACAAGAGTTTTATACTCCTTGACTGCATTTTTGTTATAGGAAAAAAATATTTGAATTAAAACTAAGGGTTTTAGGTCATTTTAATGTACTTGCATCATGAATCTGTATTTATGAGGATGTATTTTATTTACTGTTTTACATTACAGAAAAAGGTCCACACTTGGTTTATATGGAATGACAGGGGTCCACTGTTGGTTGGTACGGAGTGACACACACACTCCAGCATGGGTGGATAAGCAGAAATGAGATAAATTGCTAAGTTTTGAGATACATTTTTAATCTAAATTTAATACAAACATTTGTAACTATTAATACACACAACACACACACACAAACACATGCAAACACACATATTTAAACTAAAGTAGCACTGGTGAAGTTGTCATTGTAGTTTTTTTAAAACATGGAATGTACTGTGAAAACTCAATGGCAACCTATCAAGATACTTAAGGGAATATTTCAGTTATTGACATTTATGGCTCAACAATAAAACATGTATGGGAAAATAAAGGAGGCGCTGGGGGGTCATCAGTTTGTCTGAGATACAAGGGATAATTCTTCTAGAGGATGGATTAACCTCACTAAGTAATATGTTATACCACTGCAACACACCTTTCTACAGTCTGTCAAGTTTTTGACTTACTGAAGTTTCATACTCCTTGACTGCATTGTTGTCATGGGAAAACTACTTTAAATAACTAAACTCAGGATTCAACATGGTCTGATGGCCCAGAGCCACAAAGTGTTATTCTGTAGTCACCTAATGTCCCATATAGATTAAGCTCTGTGGTGGCCACCTATTGTCACTCTTCTACTTTTTAACAGCACATGGTTTCAATCAATTTTAATGTACTTGCATTCTAAATCTATATTAATAGGGATGCATTTTACTTATTGTTTTGCATTGCAGAAAAAAAAGGTCCACACTTGGTTTATATGGAATGACAGGGGTCCACTGTTGGTTGGTGCATAATGACACAGGTTCCCACTTAGTTAGCATGGAGTGACATACACACTCCCTCATGTATGAATATGAAAGAAATAAGCAAAAGTGATCATTCTTAAGATATTTTTTTTTCATCAAAACTTAACACAAACATTTCTAATAAAGTAGCACCAATAATGTTTTCATTATTTTTAAATGTAGGTTGTACTACTGCAACACACATATCTACAGTCTATTAATTTTTCCCCTACAAGAGTTTTATACTCCTTGACTGCATTTTTGTTATAGGAAAAAATATTTGAATTAAAACTAAGGGTTTTAGGTCATTTTAATGTACTTGCATCATGAATCTGTATTTATGAGGATGTATTTTATTTACTGTTTTACATTACAGAAAAAGGTCCACACTTGGTTTATATGGAATGACAGAGGTCCACTGTTGGTTGGTACGGAGTGACACACACACTCCAGCATGGGTGGATAAGCAGAAATGAGATAAATTGCTAAGTTTTAAGATACATTTTTAATCTAAATTTAATAACAAACATTTGTAACTATTAATACACACAACACACACACACAAACACATGCAAACACACATATTTAAACTAAAGTAGCACTGGTGAAGTTGTCATTGTAGTTTTTTTAAAACATGGAATGTACTGTGAAAACTCAATGGCAACCTATCAAGATACTTAAGGGAATATTTCAGTTATTGACATTTATGGCTCAACAATAAAACATGTATGGGAAAATAAAGGAGGCGCTGGGGGGTCATCAGTTTGTCTGAGATACAAGGGATAATTCTTCTAGAGGATGGATTAACCTCACTAAGTAATATGATATACCACTGCAACACACCTTTCTACAGTCTGTCAAGTTTTTGACTTACTGAAGTTTCATACTCCTTGACTGCATTGTTGTCATGGGAAAACTACTTTAAATAACTAAACTCAGGATTCAACATGGTCTGATGCCCCAGAGCCACAAAGTGTTATTCTGTAGTCACCTAATGTCCCATATAGATGAAGCTCTGTGGTGGCCACCTATTGTCACTCTTCTACTTTTTAACAGCACATGGTTTCAATCAATTTTAATGTACTTGCATTCTAAATATATATTAATAGGGATGCATTTTACTTATTGTTTTGCATTGCAGAAAAAAAAGGTCCACACTTGGTTTATATGGAATGACAGGGGTCCACTGTTGGTTGGTGCATAATGATACAAGTGCCCACTTAGTTAGCATAGAGTGAAATACACACTCCATCATGTATGAATAAGAAAGAAATAAGCAAAAGTGATCATCCGTAAGAGAACTCTTTCATCACAGCTCCACGTTACACTTGTTCCAGGCTCTGCCCGTCGTTTTTCTCTAGAAATAGAAACTTTTTCCAACTTTTTTATCTCCGTAGCGATCGCACTCGTCTTCTCCTTCTTCTTCACTTCTTGCTCTGATCTACAGTCTCATTCGTTCTACACATCCCAGAAGCCCCAAAATTACTCACAGTGTGGGCGACAGCGTCCCCATTTACCAGCCGCAGAAAACTGCGTTTGACATATGTCAATGGCACTCAATGAGTTAAGTGGGAGGTACACAATAATTCTATTTCTAATCAAATTTATTTTGAAAACAAATAGTAGACTGGCAATCTGATTCAGTGATTAATTTGTTACACATTTGGGTTGCTTCCTAATGATTTTTTGATGTTTTAGTACCCAGCCTAACACAAGTGTGTATATTCCTTACTATCTACAGTATGTATGTGCCTTGTAGGCACTTTACTTGCAAGTGTGTGTATGCAGTGTTTTATAAATCTGAATATTTTTTGTCACATCACATCTACCCCGACACTTTAGAGCGCTTCTGTCTCGACGCCGTGTTTGCCTTCGTTCTGACCTGAACACAGCATGTGTTGTTTGGGTTAGAAACATGCACATTTGCAAAGGAAAAAAAGCTAAATCGATTAGCGGAATCATTAAAGCAGAAGTAAGTGGTCCGGTCGTTTTCGCTAATGCTGCGTTCCAGGCAGGCTTTTGAAATCGTAAATTACAGCTTCAAGTCACAACTTACGACTTTGTAACGTTCCAGGCAACCCACTCGTGTTTTTCCGACCTGTTTTACCGGTGAAAGTCACTATAACGGCCACTCGTAACTTCTGACCCGTGAACTCGTACCAGATCGAACTGGTACAACTTCACGGTCGGAAAAATACGAGTTTCCTTGAACGCACCATAACAGTCATTGTCCCTACGTCACCACATTCAGGCACATCCCTTGGCTGCACACACAGCCCTGCATGCCGTTCTCTCTCCTCATTGGATAAAAACTGTAGTATACGATAAATGTTTTCAGAGCAGAGCAGAGTGACTGACAGACCCGTGTTTCAGACCAAACACTCTATATAAGTGATTGCTGTCGGAAGATATAACTATTTAAGACTTATATTAACACAAATATATCACTTACTTCTGCTTTAAAGCATGCACACACACAATCCCAAGGAAATGATCACGTGGGAACCAGTTCTGAAGAGGAACCGGTTCTCAGTTCCCACCCATAGACTTCAGTCTATGATGTGGACACAAAAGCATTCCTCTACATTGAAGTAGTGAAGTCATCAACACTCATGTATTTCACAGATCCTAAATCCTGGTACACACATAGAGATTCTCTAAATTTCAACCAATTTTTTTTATCTGTGAAAGACCCCACACATGAAGATAAAAAATCTGTGATTGAACAGTTTTGATCGTATTGTGTGTGGTGCGCTGTGATATTCCAAACACAGCTCACCACACACATTAAGATTTTTCAGAATCTTGACCCTCCGGTCAGAAAACTCAGAAAGAGATCCGTATTGTTGTAGCTACTCTTTCGGGTCTATTTCCGGAATGGACAATGAGAGTGATGTAATTTTTTTTTAATGAAAGCGGGACACTTCAGCCTTTACAACGATACCGTCTGTGTGTGTCTGTGTGTCTGTGGCTTCGGACGCCGAGCAGTCAAGGGCTGTGAGCGGCGGTCACATGATCGCTTAAACATGGCTGCTCTATTGCCGGCTATTGCCGGCTATGATCGCTACCGTCTTTGCTATCGGCTATCAGGAAATCTCCCGTGTATGCGTGAATGTCTGTGTGAACCTCATGTAATGCCAGGGTTGCACCGTGGCTCTCTGTGGGATTGCCGGTGTTGTGTCGAGAAGTGGCTTGCCGCGAGCAGCATGCAGAGCTTGGCAAGCAGGCACTTCTCAGCACAACACCAGCTTTCCACACACAAGATGACTTTTGATTTGTAAATATTGAACATGTTTAATATTTACGATTATCGGCGTCAAACGTTTTCCGAGGCGATTGTTGTGAGAATTTTGACTCTTAACACACCACACACTACAAGAGAATCTCATAAAATAATCTTAAGACCTTAGGATAATCGGCCGATTTTTGTCTTTGGTCGGAAGGGGGAAAATCGGAGCAAAATCATGTGTGTGGTAGGCTTAACTCTACCTCCACTCTCCACTCTAAATGTGGAACTGGCTTCTGAGAAGTGAGTGAAGTGAGTGAAGGCTTTAAATCTGTGCCAGACGACTTGTGTCAGTCCTTGACTGTCGGCAGTGTGGGGGATGGTTTCTTGTAGCTGACGATGGTCGTTAGCAACTCTGAAGGGCAACCTGGAAAAGACTAACATCCTTCAGCCAAGATCTTATATCCAAATCAGACTAGCAGACAATGGAATTCCCCAGTCCTAGGTTGGCCATGTGCTACACACCTATGGACTTCTGTGACAACTGTAAAGAGTGGGTGTCCCAGCAATAATCCACCCTGTCAAGTCTTTGATGAGTTTTGTAAAGGTGTGTGATGCCTTGTGATCAGTATAATATTTTGTCAGCCTTTATATGATCTACCATTGTGTGCCAGTAGAAATGTTGTCTGAAATTAGGATTAATCAGATTTCCAGAGATACAGGGGATAAATCAGCTATAGTGGATGGAATAACTCCAAAATACCCACTGTTGAACTACTGCAACACACATTTTTACTTACCAAACTGTTAGCTCTACTGGAGTTCATGTATACCTGTCTGAATATTTTTGGTCCACAACAAAAATGAAAACTAAAGCTAAATTTGTGTTTTTTTTCTGTATATTACACACTGTATCACATCGTCATACACATCTATAGATGAAATTGGTGTATAAATTGAAACCTAATTTAAAGTTGTCAAAAGGTACAGAATTGGCACAGGATCAGAGAGTTTACATTAAGTGGGAAGTACACAATAAAAGCTGTATTCAGTTCACACTGGTGCTCAGCAGAAATGGGTCTGATTGCTTTCAGGATGTGTGGATTGTACATTCAACAATCCCATATTACCTTATTCATAGCATCTGAAGTGGATTATAAACAAATTCAATTAATTGTGTTCAGAAGATGGTAAAACGTTATCTAATTAATGTATATTTTTAAGTAATTCATTTCTTATCTATTTTGGTTGTTTCCTAATGATTTTCTTTTGTTTCAGTACCCAGCTAAACACAAGTGTGTATATTCCTTATTATCTAGGTATAACCTTGTGCATGTTGTAGTAAGCAATGTGACTTCATTACATTTACACACAGTTTTCTAAGTCGAGTTGAACATTTTTAAAGCATTTTTTTTTTTTTGGCTTTTCATGCCTTTATTAGATAGGACAGTTCAGAGTGTGACAGGAAATGGGAGGCAGAGAGGGGGGGGAATGACATGCAGGATAGGGCCGTCCGACGCGGGACTCGAACCGGGGCTGCCTGCAGCGAGGACTATAGCCTCTACACATGGGGCGGGTGCTCTACCAACTGAGCTAAACACCGCCCCGAGTTGAACATTTTTAATGGGGTTTCAGTCTATGATGTGGGCACAAAACATTCCTCTACATTGAAGTAGTTAAGTCGCCAGCACTCATGTATTTCACAGATCCTATCTTTAAGGTAGAGTTGTTGAACTGGGATCTGAGAAGTGAGTGAATGGAGTGAGAGCGGAGTGAGAGCCAGATGACCTGTGTCAGTCCTTGAGTGTGGGCAGTGTGGGGGATGGTTTGTCGTCGCTGACGATGGTCGTTAAGCTTTTTCAGGTTGGGCTTCAGAGTTTCTACCTTCTTTCAGCCAATATCTTTATCCAAATCAGACCGACTGAGACACAGGTATTCCCAGGTCTTAGGCTGGCCATGTGCTACCTACGCACCTATGGCCTTTGGTGACTCAACTTCTGTGGCAACTGTAAAGAGTGGGTGTACCAGCAATATTCCATTTTGTCTAAAGAATTGTCAGTTCTTTAATGAGTTTTGTGAAGGTGTGTTATAATATTCTGTGACAGGGCCTTTATATGAGCCACCATTGTCTGCTAGTAGTAATGCTGTCTGAGAACAATTAACATGGAATGAGAAATTAGGATTCATCAGATTGTCATGGATACAGGGAATATGTCAGTGTGTGGACGGAATAACCCCAAAAACCCCCCTGTTAAACTACTCATTAAAAGGTATTTAGAAAATCAAGGGAAACAAAGGAACGCATAAATATAAAAAACACATGCAAAGCCTTACAAAGCCTTGTAAAGGACAATTAGGACACAGCAAGAACTATATTCCTCAGACACGGTCCACACCACTGTCAACTTTTTTTATTTGTGTTGCAGCAGTTCAACATTGAGCTATTTGGGGTTATTCCATCCACACAATGCCTTATCCCTTGTATCTCTGACAATCTGATGAATCCTAATTTCTTGTGCCATGTTAAGTAAGATGTTGTTCCCAGACAACATTTCTGGCAGAGAATGGTAGCTCATAAAAATGCTCTGTGACTCTATATTGCATTTACCCATGTCTCAGTCAGTCTGATTTGAATGTAAGTAAGTGGAGTGAAATGCACACTCCATCATGTATGAATAAGAAAGAAATAAGCAAAAGTGATCATCCTTAAGAGAAATTTTTCATCAAAACTTAACACAAACATTTCTAATAAAGTAGCTCAGATAAATACAGTGGGGCCAGGCCGTTGCTTTAAAAAGTTATATGTTAAGAACAGGAGTAATGTGCTCACGTCTATTAGTGTTAGTTAAAAGACGGGCAGCAGCGTTTTGGACAAGTTGGAGGCCACTGAGCGAAGACTGGGAGACGCCAACATAAAGTGCATTGCAACAGTCCAATCTAGAACTGATTACTGCAACGCATGGATGGCTTTCTCGAGGTCGTGACAGTTTAAAAACATTTTGACTGTGTGAATGTGTGTGGCAATAGTTTAACATAGGGATCCTCTCAATTAATTATCCCTTGTATCTCTGACAAACTGATGATCCCCCATTCCCTCTGTATTTTCCCATATCAAATTGTCGTATATCAGTAGGCTACCTCTTTGATGGTTTACTTGTACATAATATCATCGTAGGTTGCCATTGAGTTTTCACAGTACCCCCCACATAAAAAAACACAACATTACCGTTGCTACTTCATTATAAATGTTTGTATTAAGTTTTGATTAAAGTTTTGAGCTTTTGAGGTTAATCCATCCTCTAGAAGAATTATCCCTTGTATCTCAGACAAACTGATGACCCTCCAGCTCCTCTTTTATTTTCCCATACATGTTTTATTGTTGATCCATAAATGTCAATAACTGAAATATTCCCTTAAGTATCATGATAGGTTGCCATTGAGTTTTCACAGTAACTAACCCTAAGTAACTAAATATGTGTGTTTGCATGTGTTTGTGTGTGTGTGTGTGTTATGTGTATTGATAGTTACAAATGTTTGTATTAAATTTAGATTTAAAATGTATCTTAAAACTTAGCAATTTCTCTCATTTCTGCTTATCCACCCATGCTGGAGTGTGTGTGTCACTCCGCACCAACCAACAGTGGACCCATGTCATTCCATATAAACCAAGTGTGGACCTTTTTCTGTAATGTAAAACAGTAAATAAAATACATCCTTATAAATACAGATTCATGATGCAAGTACATTAAAATGACCTAAAACCCTGAGTTTTAATTCAAATATTTTTCCTATAACAAAAATGCAGTCAAGGAGTATAAAACTCGTGTAGGGGAAAAATTAATAGACTGTAGATATGTGTGTTGCAGTAGTAGGCTACACCCTACATTTAAAAATAATGAAAACATTATTGGTGCTACTTTATTAGAAATGTTTGTGTTAAGTTTTGATGAAAAATTTCTCTTACGGATGATCACTTTTGCTTATTTCTTTCTTATTCATACATGATGGAGTGTGTATTTCACTCCATGCTAACTAAGTGGGAACTTGTATCATTATGCACCAACCAACAGTGGACCCCTGTCATTCCATATGAACCAAGTGTGGACCTTTTTCTACAACGTGAATCAACGAATAATTCCTATACAGATTTATGACGCAAATACATTAAAATTAATTGAAATCACATGCATTTAAAAAGTAAAAGTCTGACCATAGGTGGCCCCAACAGGGCTTCATTTATGTGAGATGTACGTGGCCAAAAAGTAACTTTTTGTGGCTCTGAGCCATCAGGCCATGTCAAACTGTGAGTAGTTTAAGTATTTTCCCGTGACAACAATGCAGTTAAGTAGTAAAACACCAGTACAGTGAAAAATTAATAGACTGTAGAAATGTGTCTGGCAATAGTTTAACATAGGGACTTTGTGAGATTAATCCTCTCAATGAATTATCCCTTGTATCTCTGACAAACTGATGATCTCCCAAACCCTCTGTATTTCCCCCAAAGATAACAAATTGCCGTGCCAATACTTTAATATCAGTTACTCTTTGATGGTTTACTTGTACATAATATATCATCGTAGGTTGCCATTGAGTTTTCTGTAATATAAAACAGTAAATAAAATACATCCTTATGAATACAGATTTATGATGCAAGTACATTAAGATTACCCTAAATCCTAAAACCCTCTATTAAAAAATGAATAGACTGTAGAAATGTGTGTTGCAGTAGTACACCCTACATTTAAAAAATAATTACAACATTATTGGTGCTACTTTATTAGAAATGTTTGTTTTAAGTTTTGATGAAAGTTTTCTCTTAAAAACTATCACTTTTGCTTATTTCTTTCTTATTCATACATGATGGAGTGTGTATGTCACTCCATGCTAACTAAGAGGGATCGTGTGTCATTATGCACCAACCAACAGTGGACCCCTGTCATTCCATATAAACCAAGTGTGGACCTTTTTCTGCAATGTAAGTCAACTAATAATTCCTATACAGATTGAGAACACATGTATATTGTAAAATTGAAACCCTGTGCTTAAAAAAACTGGACAAGCAACAATAGCAAGGTCAATTATTTTTAATGTTTAATCAGAATTCAACAGAAATTATCTAAATGACCATTTTATCTCAAATTTTGTCATGGGTGATCAATTTTTTCAATATTTTAAAATTTCTATTATACCTAATACAGTGTTGAGTTTAAACTTAAGACATCCATGAAACTGGGACCTTCATATTTTGTTACGAAGAATAACAAATTATGTTTCAAGGTACTGGTTTGTTCACTAAGGAGCCTGTTTGATAGCCTCTCTACAGTCTGAAAGGCTGCCGGGGCTGCAAGTCGTTCACACTATGGAGGAGTGTAAGAAACGACGTGTGTGAATGAGTCGTTAAAACCCCTGCTCCAGCCTGCCGGGGCACTGCTGAATATGGTATTTTACACACACACACACTCAGGTCCCCTCTTGGCTAAAGTTGAAAAAATTAACCAGAAGGTTTTTCACATGATTTTAAGTTGATTTAAAGCATGTCCAACAGGGGACCTAAAAAAAGTCCCCTGTTGGCTGCTTGGTCCCCTGTTGGTGAATGTGTAACGACGCCAATGTCCCCTCTTAGATAGGAACAACAGTGCACACACACACACACACACACACACACACACACACGGGGGGTTTACAGGGTCATTTTCCCCATACCAGCCCAGTGGTGGTTTATGAGGACCCTGCTTTCCCGTTGTCCTAGAGAGGTGGCTAAAAGATCAAAGTGGTCTAAAAAAAATAAAAAAAATTCCTGTCTACTTAGAATTAAAATACTGTGTAAGAATCCAGAGAAACGAAAATCTAACATTTTGGTGGATTGAGAGGACAGGGCGGGAGGAGGCGTTTCCTAGCACAATGGTGATTTATGAGGACCACCCTTGTTTATTAGGACATAACCCATACACACACACACAATCAGGACAAAACCCTTGTTTGTGAGGACCACACTGGTTTAACTGGACATTACCCATATACACACACAATCAGGAAAAAACATTGTTTGTGAGGACCACACTGGTTTAACTGGACATTACCCATACACATACACAATCAGGAAAAAACATTGTTTGTGAGGACCACACTGGTTTAACTGGACATTACCCATTCACACACATACACACACAAAATCAAGAAAAAAACATTGTTTGTGAGGACCACACTGGTTTAACTGGACATTACCCATTCACACACATACACACACAAAATCAAGAAAAAAACATTGTTTGTGAGGACCACACTGGTTTAACTGGACATTACCCATACACATACACAATCAGGAAAAAACATTGTTTGTGAGGACCACACTGGTTTAACTGGACATTACCCATTCACACACATACACACACAAAATCAAGAAAAAAACATTGTTTGTGAGGACCACGCTGGTTTAACTGGACATTACCCATTCACACACATACACACACAAAATCAAGAAAAAAACATTGTGAGGACCACACTGGTTTAACTGGACATCAGCCACACACACACTTAAGCAATATTACCTGAGAGGGTTATATTGCGAAATACAACCATTACCAACTAAATAGAATGTATCATCAAAATATATTCATTTTGATGGACAATTTGCTCTCAAATTTGAATGTTTTTTGCGAGTGCACTGACCGTTTCCAGGGAAATACATGGGGTACAACTAATACAGGAAGACGCAAGAAGCGATAAATCTTAAGGAGATGCACGACTACAGCAGCCGACTGAGAAGGGGAGACATTGAAAAAGACTTTGGTCGAAATGTCTGTGCTTGCCTGTCCTGCAATAAAGAATCGCCAAAGGGATATAGAGAGTGTGCTGGCTTTTTCTCCCCTTCTCAGTCCGACTAATACCTGAAACACAATCAGTCACGTCAGTAGACTCCTATGTGTAATGGAACATAGTTCACCTCTACAGCAAATAATCCGACCCTTAGTAACGACCTAGCAACAGAAAGGATTTTCTAGTCCCAGATGAGTGAACTCTGAGCCGACGTTAATGTTTTATCACAGTCTTGGTCCCTGACAGACTTTCCCAAACTAAACCAATACCATGTCGCCAACACAGCTGATGGGGAAAGCCAAACACTGCGATTACTCCAGATTATTTAAAAGCCCAAAAGTCAGAGAGAGAGAGAGAAACATAGAGGTATCTTCTGTTTCATCCAACGAAATATTCAGCCCCAGGCCATATTTTATTTTCACCGCGGTCACAACTAGTGTCTCTTTGACCTGCACATACAGAAGGGAACAGCCACTGGGCTAAAACGGGGCTGTATATACACTAAAAAATGGGTATTTAATTGTTCTAAAATTTGAGTTTGGCACTTGAAAGGAGCACTCTACAGGAGGTTGATTAAGTTTGTGATTTATTTTCATGAGTAACATAACGTTTCTAAAATTATAAAAATAAGTATTCATACTTGTTGTATAATCACACATACAAACTACCAGGAAAAAACCTTTCTTTGTGAGGACCACCTTCGCTGTCTCTACCACCTTCATCTTCTCCATCGCCTTCATTGTCCCCGATGCTGTCATCATCTCCCTCAGCTTGACTGTCTTCCTCGTCTTCGTCATCTCCATCATCCTGCTCACCTTCGTCCAGCTCTAGGTCCAATTCATCTACAGAAAAGCATATTTGATGCAAAAAATAAATATCATTGTTGTTGCAGGTCTGTACTTCTGACATGTTATTTTTGGTATAATTTACCAAAACACTACGGCATATTTACTTTATACAGTATATTCCAGGGCTGTATTTACATCCTACCAATTCAGAAAATGAACAAAATGCTGCATACAACTTTGTTACTTTTATCAGTCTCACTCATTTGTTGAATTTATACCAGGGGTCTCCAACCTTTTTTCCTCTGAGAGCTACTTTTGGAAATTGAAAATGGCAGAGAGCTACACTGTAACATTAACTCTTTACGTTCGTAAAATCTGTGTTTCCCACTCTTCATGAAAATAGTAGCCTATTTAAGCCTCTATAATACACAATACTAAAATTTTCTACTCGATATCAACACTCAGGAATCTCTCTCTCTCTCTCTAACGTCCTCTCCCACTACAGCTGAATTCTTCTAGTACCTCCTCAGTGGGGCGGGGTTGTGGCGGGGCGATGGCGGGTCCACATTGTCTCTCTTTTTTTCGAGCCTCTCATCAGCAGAGGAAACATGATCATCTAGTGCTCCCCATCCTAGGCAGGAAAAAAGAAACCTTTATATTAAACCAAAAGAATCCATAACTGAAATGTGTTAGTGTTGAATTGTGACATGAACAAAGTCAGTTAAAATGGTATAATAGACAATTTCCATACCAGGACAAGGAAAATTGGAAATGTGGAATATAAAGTTTTAACCATGTCACTACACTATAATATATTGATTAAGCACATGTCTGTAATGTTAAACTTAACATCTTAAAAACTATGAAAACTGAACAACAAATATATCTTGATTTTTAAATAACTAGAATATAATAGGGACATAACGGTATCAGTAATACCAAAAGTCACGATAAGAAAAGTGACTCAATATTATCGTGGGCATGTACAATAAGAAATTATGGTGCTTCTGGTAAATACTGCAGTTTCAATGTGAGACGGTTGTCCATGTCTCGCGTCAGCCGACTGTTAAAGGATTAGTTGGCTAGTTGGCTGGGGTCACGGAAATAAAGCGTTTTGCTTCTTAAAACAATATGCGTTCAAAAGAGTGAAAGTTGGACCCACAGCTATTGACCCCTTGCAGCTACGTCACAATTAGAATGTTATGCGAGAGGCGACGCCATGACGGACGGCAGAAAGTGCTCAGTGATAATGTACTGCTCCATAGACTGTATGGTGCCGTCCTACAATGTGGCTCTACAACCTCACAGCATTATCACTTATTTTAAATAGAATATCTACTCATCCGTTGCAATATTCTGTTTGTTTTTTTGTTATTCACCGTAGAATATCTCAGTTTTCTGTGCTTTTTCCACTGCTAAGGAGCTATAACGTCAGTCAGTGCCACACTCCCCATACAGCAGCTGCTGCTGTCTTTGCTGCTGCTAACTACAGTTAACGGTAGGGCTGGGCGATATGAGAAAAAATCCTATCACGATAATTTTTTTCATATCAGTCGATATCGATATATATCACGATAGGACTCAAGTCACTGTTTTTGTCAAGCCTAAATGTTCCATCATACTCACAAGTGAGATTTGAAGATATCAGAAGGTTATTTCTGATTTAAATATTTATTTTTCGTCAAAAATTGAACATTTCAGATGTAATGATTAACATATAAAAGCAATGAGTAGCCTAATAACAGTTTTAGATAAATAAAACTGGTATTATATACAGTTAGTTTCAACCAAATAATTTGATTGGACAAGAGACATACATGAGTGCTGATATACAGTACAACAGCACTGGGTCTTTTTACAGACATTATCACTCCGCTGTTCAGGCGTTCTTTAACATTACATCAGACAGGAGTTAGGTCAGACTAGAGCCAGGCTCCCCATCTCTCTGCTGCTGCTACAGTTATAAACGGACGTGAAAATTAAAACCCGGACCTGACGTGGCCCGTCTAATTAGCGATCATTCTCAGCCTAAACCCGGCTGAAAAAGAAAAAGGAAGAGAAATCGCCGCGGTTAGCGCTTGCTTCGCAAGTGACCAGTGTTTAAGTCGGCACAGCTGAACAGTGTCGCTCTGGTGTGAGCAGCAGCAGCAGCGGCAGCAGCAGCAGCAGAGCGGCTACGCCGTGAGTGCGCTCCCTTTGATGTGTGACGGCGAGCCGCTCCGACTGCCTGCTGTCTCCGTGGTTAAAGTTTAGTGTTGTTTACACCTACTGTATCAGAGTTCCATCAATCGGGGTTAATGTAAACATAACGTACCACGTCTTTTCGCGGTCACTTGTCCTAGTTCTCCTCCATTTTTTCTTTCGAGGCAACACTCATTCTCTCTCTTTTTTTACTGGCGATGCCCCGCTGCTGAGGCCAGGCTGCAGCAGCCCAAACATTACCACGTGTTGTTGTGCTGTGTACAGTCTTGCTGTGCTGTGTCAATCTAACCTGGTTGGCTCAGCCATTGGTTCAGCACGGCGCAACTCTCGTTTTCATTGGCTGTTTCAAAACATGAATGAATGAAACCTATCGACTTTCTATCGACCACGTTTCATATTGCTATTGAGTAAAGTTATATCGCGATATATATCGTTATCGTTTTATCGCCCAGCCCTAGTTAACGGACCTGGAAATTAAAACCTGGTCCGACCTGTGGGTGTTGAAGACCTGACCCGACGTCTGTATAATTAGTGATCATTCTCTGATTAAACCCGGCTGTAAAATAAAAGAAAACAGGAAGCCGTCTTCGTTGTAATCGCCGCGATCCGCCGGCGGCAACTACGTTGTGACGGTGCTATGTTTAATACGAGCGTTAGCTGTTGTTAGCCACAGCATGTAGCTCAGCTAGTTAGCTTCAACTGTGTTTACATCGACTATACACTGTAGATAAACTAACTTATAATGGCATCGATAACGTGTCTGTATATCTTCACACTGGTCCTGTTGCTCAGGTAACCCCGCCGCCAGTGGCCAGCCCTGGTTCTTAGCTCTAGACCAGCAAGGAGTTGGTGCTTCAGACCAGTTTTAAGAACCAATAACCGGTTTTTAAGCGGTGGAAAAGCAAAGAACCGATGCTAGTCAGGCTCTGGCTCCGAACCAGCACTGGAACCAGCTCAGTGGAAAAGGAGGGGAAACCCTACAACCCCGGTATGTCACAAAACTATAACGCGGCCATTCAATTACATTGACGTTCACTGTTCTTTTGCCGTCTATCATGGCGTCCGCAGCTACTGCCGAGTGGAACGTGACGTCACGTGCAAGGGGTCAATAGCTGTGAGAGACAGGGTGACCAGGTGATGATCAGTAATGCAGCGCAGTGCATGATGGAAGATCAGCCCGACAAATGTATACAGACTATCAGACAATCAGGACGATTATTTCCACTGTGCTCTGGCTCAGCTGACCGGTGGTCAGATGGCGGTTATAGATCTTCACATGTTGAACTCTTTTAAACAAAGGGCAGCCAAACGCCAGGCTAAAGAGAGAGAACTAGCGAGGCTCCTCTGTTCTTTTATTTTTTTCCAGCAGCACTGTCCGGTGCAGGTGATGCACGCTGTCTGTCTGTGTATGTTTGTCCGTCTGATCTTCCACCATGGACTGTGCTGCAACAATCACCCATCACTCTTTCTGCTCTAACCTCTTTTATACAGTCTATAGCTCTAACTCCATCTGGCGAAGTTCAGCATTACATAGCCTATTGAGGTTCATAAAGCTCTCCCTTTAGCTCTGTGCTAAAACAAGGGATGGCTTCATCACTTGTGTCATAATCAGATATGATTGAAACAGCAGTGAAACAGCTGATGGAAACGTGCACAGCTGTCTACAGGTGGCAGCGTGCAGTGATGCGATGGGAGAGAAAGTAGCACCAAGTGATTGCGAGGTCTGAGAGGAGCTCGTTTTTTTTCCCGACTTATAATGAACACACCATAAGTGTCGGGAGTCACTGTCGGGATGCGAGTAACAGCTGTAAACTCGTCCCTCTGCATATTAACAATGAGCCTGTCTGTCTCTCTGCCGGTGCCGCGGTCACACTGTGTGTTACAGGATTTATTAAAACACACAACGTAGTGTACGGATTGTTTGACAGTTTGTTTTGATACTACATGTTTTACCCGGTTTCTCTGTGTCCACTGCTATTTGATTTGCCACTCAGGCCTAGTCCACACGAGCCCGGGGATTTTTGAAACCAGAGTTTTGCTCCGCGTCCACACGAGTGGTGTAATAAAAACACTCCGTACACACGCAACTAGGGATGCACGATAGTTATCGGTCCGATAATTATCGGCCCGATATCAGGAAATTATGACGTCATTTCAATAAATCCGATATCATAACTTATCGGCCCGATAAGATTTATTATATATTTTTTGTCAGCACTGCGGTATGGGTCCTTTTTTTTTTTTTTTTACCAAGCGCTCTCACTCAGAGCGCTCTGCTCTGCTCCTACATGAGACCTGCGGCCTGCAGTGAATGCTGCGTTCAGGTGGCCTCCCTATAATCAGAAAAACAATTTTCTGACTGAAATCAGAATAGTCTCTCATTTCGTCAACTCGGTCATCATTTTGGTAGTTGCCGACTTGACTTGACTTGACTTGTCCCAATTACCCTTATTACACATAAACCATAGAAATATGAACATAAAAAGGTCTGAAGAACGGCTCGCAAAACGGGAACAGGGAACTTCTGTCAACACGTGAACGCAGCACAGCGTGCGTACTGGGTTTGTAAACACAGAACATGACGGCGCTAATGTGGGGCGGTAATAAAGAAGACAGTTCGCTGAATATCTGTAATAAATGTTCAAATGAAGCTCCACGAGGAGGGAAAATAGCGCGAGCAAACCTGGTCAGTCACCTGAAACATGAGCGTCGCTCCGACGGAGTTTGTAAAGCTACGAGGACGATGCTAACGACGCTAGCAACATAAAGCTAACTGTAAGAAGCCACCAGGACACAAACACACAGACACACTCTCCCTCTCTCTCCCCCTCAACCACACACACACACACACACCCCTGCACCCCCCCACCCCCTCTCACACAGACACTCTGTCTGTCTGTCTGTCTCTCCCCCTCTCTGAAAAGTTATTAATTTGTATGGAACCAGTCAGGCTTTTTTAACTTGTGGGATGCACTTTTCCCACTTTGTATTTATTTTAAATGAGTAAAATAAATAAATAAAACAATGCAAAGTATTTGCATCAGTTCTAGTCTTTCATTTTTATATCAATAAGTAATGCAGCTTATTTAAATAGATGCTCATTTGAGATATCAAATAGTTTTGTCTGATATCTTTTAGCAAATGTTTCAGTGTTTCCCCCAGAAAATGTGTTAGTTAAGGTGGTGTCTGTCCTGTTGACGGGGGGGGGGGGGGGTTCGGCGCGCCGGATTAAGTTTCGCCACGCGCGCTGCTTTTATGCATGCGCGCTTCTCTGTGGTGTGTGTATGTGTGTGAGAGGATGCGGAGATGAATGAAGGCGCTCGTCCGACGGGGGGGGGGGGGGAGGGCGGCGGCAGCGGCGAATATCGCTACATTTTTAATTTTTTTAAGACGTTAGTTTATGCAGCAGCTCATTGTTGTTAAGGCGGCCGCCTTAACAGGAAAGCGCTGCGGGAAACCCTGTGTTTGAAAGGCTTGTTAATAGAATATCTTCATTTAAAGAGTCAAAACTGTTTTTGGTTTGTTTATAGTATTGATGTCATGATATATGTTAGGTCCTCACTAGTCTTCCAAGTATGTTATCGGTTCTCGGTATCGGCCTTCGGAAGCAGAAAGTTATCGGTTATCGGTATCGGTTTCAAAAAAATGTTATCGTGCATCCCTACACGCAACCGTGGAATCCGCTACCAAGTGACGCAATGCACGTGTAATATGCCACAACCATAGACTGTGGCGATGTAAGGTAACAACTTCAGCTTTTCACTTCCCTGTCCTTCCTCTCTCTCTCTCTGCCCGTTTTAACTCCATCTGGCGAGGTTCAGCATCACATCAGGTACATTAAGGTCTCCATTTGGCTCCGTGCTAAAACAAGGGATGGCTTCATCACTTGTGTCATAATCAGATATGTTTATGTGAACTATCCGAGCAGTAAACTCAGTGAAACAGCTGATGGAAACACACAGCCGTCTACAGGCGGCAGCGCGCAGTGATACGGAGGGAGAGAAAATAGCACCAAGCGATTGCGAGGTCAGACTTTTTCGTGGACAACGGTTTTGTGATGCAAATGTATCACTCTTTTGAACGCATATTGTTTTGAGAAGCAAAACGCTTTATTTTCGTGACCCCAGCCACCTAGCCGGACTGCATTAGTCAACACCAAAACCAGACCGGAACTCTGCTGACGGGACGCAGTCCGGGGAAAGTCACTGTCACAGCACGTAACTGGTGATGGGGACGCCACATAGATTCATGTCAAAAGACCCGAACTATCCCTTTAATCCTTTGGCTACTGGCAAAGGGGCTGTGAGCGACTGGTAGCTCGCGAGCAACGTGTTGGAGACCCCTGCTTTAACATAATCTTTAATATAATCCATAACCAACCTCTGCATCCTAATCTGTGAAGTATGAGGGCTTTGTCAGAAAGGTGTCCTCATAATTCAGGTGTGTCAGGTGAACATCTGACACACAGCACAGTTTGCTGCCTGATCAACATGAAAGGTGGGGGAGGGGACTGTCCTTGCAGGACACTGTGTCCTCACAGTCCTGCGCTGTGTCAGGTAGTTAACAACATTCAACAGTGTATGGACTCGTGAGCACTGTCATAGAACAGATTTATGATTGGATGTAAAAGCATGTCATCACAAGAGTACAGTCAACTTACAGAGTTATCCTTCGATGTTGCAGGATTGGAACCGACCCGTCATCCGGTCATCACTTCCACCAGCAGCTTCCTGTATGTGTGTGTGTGAGAATGACAATAACAAATCTGAGATTACTTTAAGCAGAAACAATACTCTTTCATTCCAAAAATCATCAGTAATGACACCGCCATGTTTACTGCAGAAATGTCAGTACTACAATAAAGACCTGAAGGATCAAAAGCATTTCTAACATATTAAAGCAAGTAACTGTGAAGGTACAAAGCACAACTTGCCTTTTCTGATGCTGCCTCGCTTTCATTGGCCTTCAGCCTTCAGGTCACATGGTGCTTCACAGGGTTCCTGAAATTGGACAGAGGAAATATAGTGTTGTCTCATCACGCCATCACTTAGTGGTCATGTAAAAGAAGACATGAAAAATTTGTCATGTGCAGATGTACACATGCCTACAATGACCAGGCTGGCCATCTACTACACCTAATGCTGTGAACCTGTTCAATATTCATTCATTAAAGCAGATATCAGTGGAATGTTTTTGTTAATATAAGTCCTAAATAGTCCTATTTTCCGTCAGCAATCACTTACATGAAGTATTTCAGCCTAAACACGAGTCTCTCCGTCACTCTGCTCTGCTGTAACCCGAGGAGAACATTTTCCTTGTGGGATACAAGTGTTATCCAATGAGGGGAGAGAACGGCATGAAGGGCTGTGTGTGCAGCCAAGGGATGCGCGTGAATGTGGTGACGTAGCACGAGGACCAATTGATGCCTGACAAGGGCGGGGGCTGCTAACTCATGGTGCGTTCAAGGAAACTCGTACTTTGTGTTTTTCCTTCCTGTGAAGTCATACCAGTTCGATCTGGTACGAGTTCACGGGTCGGAAGTTACGAGTGGCCGTTATAGGGAACTTTCACAGACAACAGGACGGTAAAAACACGAGCTACGGGTTACCTGGAACGCTACCAAGTCGTAGTTGTGACTTGAAGCTGTAACTTACGGTTTCAAAAGCCTGCCTTGAACACAGCATTAGCCGAAACGGCCGTGCCACTGATATCTGCTTTAAATATCACACCCAAGAGCGGCAACAGCGCCCACTGATCTGTATCGAGACTGTTGTTATTCCTTCACCCGGGTCAAAGGATGCTGTGTGTAAAACCACGCTGTGGTGCAGACGATGGCCTTGCGACAACCTCGCCCCCACTGAGGAGGAACTAGAAGAACTCAGCTGTAGTGGAAGAGCACCTTTACTGAGCCCAGCTGTGCCGTGCCGTGACTGTGTAGTCGAAAAGCGCCACAAGTCTCCTGAACCCTCCACTTGCAGTTGACTTGAAAATCGTCACTTACGCTGATTTTAATCTAAGTCCTCACAGGTGGAAGAATAGCTAAATGCACACAGGTTCCCCACACACTGTAATGATTGCTGCTTTAGGTTTTCCTGCAACAGTGAGGACTTAGACTAAAAACACAGTCTAAGGGCGCTTTCACACCTGACCATTTGTTCCGAAACAGGGAGCGTTTACGTCATATATCGGTTCGTTTGGTCAGATGTGAACACAGCAATCGCGCTCGATGCGGAACAAAACAAGCGGGCCGAGATGGCTTGGGAGAGGCGGTCTCGGCTCGTTTCCATCCGAGCCCTGGAGCGGTTCGTTTGTAGTGAGAACGCAACCGACACATGTATCGGAACAAATTGACTGGTTACCTGGCAACCGGAGGCGGAGGACCACGGGCAACTGCCCCAAAAACATAATGGAGCATCAGCAGCGTGTCGTCTTGGCCTTAAAACAGGAAAGCCGGTGGCCAAAAGAAAAGAAAGACGCAAACTCAAGCCACGAGTCCACCAGCCTTTCCAAGCTGACCCGCGGCGATCAGCACCGGGCAGAGCTCCGCAAACAACCCCTATAACTAGTCATGCTACGGTGCCCGTTTACTAGAAGAAAAAAAGAGTCAAACTGTAGGGTGTTAGAGCAGTGGTTCTCAACCTTTTTGAGTCGCGACCCCCAATTTCACATGCACTGCTGTCCGCGACCCCCCGCCCCAACACACAAACACACACACGCCGGTGTGAACGCATGATGGATAAAGCGCAGCGCTGTCCGCGGTGGGTTTTTTTTTTTTGCCTTTTTAGTTCTTGATCCCTGCACTGAAAAAAATAATTGGCTGCTGTAGTTTTGTCTCCTTGGCCAATATTCCGACCTGGAGGTTTTCATCAGGGCAAAAGAACAAAACAAAGTGACGGAGTTTAAATAGATGCGGCTGGCGAGTTGATGCGGTGTCCACACACCCGGGCTGGTTTATGTGACATGCGGGGACCTGTCGGCGCAGGAGCGAGTGGAGCGTGGATGCAAGCCAATCTCCTTCAACCATGCACGGAAAAGGGGAATGACAAGAAAAGTTTTTCTAATTTATTAAGAAACAATGCCCAGGTCAGCAATGCATGCCAAGAAACATGTCGTTCATTCGCCCCCTCCAGCCACATCAACTGGGGTCGGGAGGGACCCCAAGGTTGAGAATGGCTGTGTTAGAGGACAATTCATCTGACATAACTATGACACCTGAAACTGAAAACACAGCTTGACCAACACAACCTGACCACCTCTCTCTCTCTCTGTCTCTCTCTCTCTCACGGGCAGTGACACGCTCTGTCATTCATTCACGTGTCAGCACTGAGACAGCGGACAGCACGCTTGGTCACTAGCTAATAATAATAATAATAATAATAATAATAATAATAAATAATAATGTAGCCTATTAGACTACATTTGTAGCTATAGCACATTATAGGCATACTTCAAGGTCTCGCCCCAGCCATAAACCAGTCAGCTTGGGCATTTTTTTTAATTGAACTTAAACTAAATACTCGTCTGCCCAAATATTAATAAGAAATTGAACCTCCTCACTACTGCAAGTCATCCCGCGGTTCATTGTTGCCATTGTTGCTGATCAGCTGATGGGGTGTTGTTAGGGCCGTTGCTATGGCGCTGTTCCACAGCGCAAAGCGCTGTACCGCTTTAGAATCATGCAATGTGAACACAAACGGCCCAGAAAAAAGAACGCAACAGTTGTATCGGTTTAGTTGCTGAATCGGAACAACTGCAGGTGTGAAAACGCCCTAAGTGATGCTTTCAATTGTGGTGATTGCAGGAGGCTTGGATGAAGTTACACAAGCAGTTCGGAGCCATTTTAAGATTTTCAGGGGCTGGTTTACTACTTCTTTTTTTGTTTTACAGAATTGGTTTCCTTTGATATTTCAGAAAGTGTTGGTGGATTAAAAAAACTTCTTAGATAATGAGGATAATGATGTTAGTATGTGAACCGCTGTGTGCGAATGTGGGGTAGGGGGTTGGCTAACGTCACATGAGAGCACACGTCATCCACCCTCATCCTCAAGTGGATGACGTGTCGTGTGCTTCCCCCTCTTGATGCTCTATGGTCTGTTTCCAATATCCATGTGCCTTTCAATTAACTATTCTTTATTGAATCAATTACTCTTAGTATTAATAGCCTTTGTGTTTTTTCAGCTACTTTTATTAGAAACTAACTTCTTAATTCTTTACTTTTACACCAGGCTACAATTTTAAAGGGATAGTTCAATATTTGCCTATTGCCACAATCTGTATCACATATAGTCTTAGGAGTAGGTTTGTTACCTTTGTCTCTGCAAGCTGGTTTGAGATCGGCGGGGCAGAGACGAGGTACATGGTACCTTCCGCTTTCCTCAAATACGCAATCTAACAACTCCAAAATGCTCTGGTGGACAAGTTGTGACCTGCACATTCACCAGGCTATGAGATAATCATGTATAATTATGTGACATTACAACACATGAAGCAAATACTATGAACTACTTGCACTTTTAAAGTGGAAATGAAGCAGCCAGCCAATTTAACATAATTCATTAAATGGATTCCCAGTGTGCTTAAAATTAGGCAAACTAACACATGAAACACAAGCATTTAGGAGAAAATGGGAGTTAAAAATTGCATGTTTTAGCTAGTGCGCCGCCATCTTGTCGTTCGACTGTCCGTGACGTCACAGGGTTGGTTGCCTGGGTTGGCTGACAGCCACAGACAGTGAAAGTGAAGGACATAGCTACAGACAGAGACGGTAAAACATGAAACTGTGGAGGCACTGGATTAGAAGAGACTCAGAGGAGACCTCTACTGTGTTGCTCCTTCTGTGAACTAGTTTTACAGTGTTAAAAACTAGAAAAAAACCTCTGTTTTCATTAACTGCCACTAATAAGGAGCCGCAGCAGCAGCGGAGCTGTTAAGACTCCTCTGCTGATCTCGGTGTGATCATTTCTACAGCATGTTTACATCCAGTCTGGATGTGATCCACAGGAAACTTCTGATCAACCCTGAAAGTTGATCATTCACCGGATCAACCAACAACAACCTGACGTTACTCCGACAGTTTTCAGTTTCTCTGCCTCAGCCCGTCCTCCCCCGACCGGCCCACGTTCACACCGTGATAAGCATCGGTCACCGCGGGGAGAGAGACTGGACCCTCTGGTCCCACACCGAGGAGCCTTCACAACCTCACACACACACACACACAGCAGCGATCTGATGGCATCTGATAACATCGGTATTAACAGTAATAGCGCCCATCACCATAAAATAAGAAGGGAAAATGACTTCAAAATCTCTGATCTCATCCTCCACACCCAGCCCTCAGCAGAAGTATGAGGGCTTTGTCAGAAAGGTGTCCTCATAATTCAGGTGTGTCAGGTGAACATCTGACACACAGCACAGTTTGCTGCCTGATCAACATGAAAGGTGGGGGAGGGGACTGTCCTTGCAGGACACTGTGTCCTCACAGTCCTGTGCTGCGTCAGGTAGTTAACAACATTCAACATTATTCAAACTGAATGTTTCATATTCAAACAATAAATATGTCTTACCTTTACTCCAGGTGTCCAAATCAGTCAGCAGCAGCAGTCATCCAGCTCCAACTGTTTAATAATCCACCGATTATTCCCGTTTACATAGCGTTCCTCATCTATGGCAGCCAGCGTGGTGCTTCATTCATTTGCATTGTGTTGAAAAAAAGAAAAGAAAAAGTTTCAGCTAACGTTAGCTTTAGCTTCAGCTCCTGACAGGAGAGGCTGACAGAGGAGACGGTGGAGCCTCTCCGCTGTCGGTACCGAGTCCAGACCACAGTCCAGAGGACCAGACAGTCCGACACACCGCAGACCGTGTCCGTGTGGAAGTAACGTTGCACCGGGAGAAAACAAAGCGGTGGAACCGGACAACACAGGTCCGGTTGAAGAAACACGGCTATTGCCGCTGCTAAAAAAACTTTTTTCAACACAATGCAAATGAATGAAACGCGCTGGCCGCGAGGAACGTGATGTAAAAGGGAATAATGGAGCTGGATGACTGCTGCTGCTGACTGATTTGGACACCTGGAGTAAAGGTAAGACATATTTATTGTTTGAATAGTCTTCTGCTGAGGGCTGGGTGTGTGGAGGATGAGATCAGAGATTTTGAAGTCATTTTCCCTTCTTATTTTATGGTGATGGGCGCTATTACTGTTACCGATGTTATCAGATGCCATCAGATCGCTGCTGTGTGTGTGTGAGGTTGTGAAGGCTCCTCGGTGTGGGACCAGAGGGTCCAGCCTGTCTCCTGTCTCCAGACTGGATGTAAACATGCTGTAAGAAATGATCACACCGAGATCAGCAGAGGAGTCTTGTTAACAGCTCCGCTGCTGCGGCGGCTCCTTATTAGTGGCAGTTAAAGAAAACAGAAGTTTTTTTCTAGTTTTTAACACTGTAAAACTAGTTCACAGAAGGAGCAACACAGTAGAGGTCTCCTCTGAGTCTCTTCTAATCCAGTGCCTCCACAGTTTCATGTTTTACCGTCTCTGTCTGTAGCTATGTCCTTCACTTTCACTGTCTGTGGCTGTCAGCCAACGCAGGCAACCAACCCCGTGACATCACGGACAGAACTAATGCAAAACGTCAAACTAAACTTAACATTTCTCCTTAATGGTTACATTTCATGTGTTAGTTTGACAATTTTTAAGTACAGTGGAAAACAGTTTAATGACCTATGTGTATTTGGCTGGCTGCTTCACCTCCATTTTAAAATCCCTCCACTCAGCAGTCATGTCTGGAATAAAGTTTCGGCTGCATTTGCCTCGTAAACAACTCTGTGTCGTAATGTTACTTGATTATTTCATATCATGGAGAATGTGCAGGTCACAACTTGTCCACCAGAGCATTTTGGAGTTGTTGGATTGTGTAGTTGAGAAAAAAACGGAGGTACTGTGTGCCTCATCTCTGCCCGTGGATTTCAGAACATGCACTAGCAATTAAGGTAATGAACCTACAGCTATGACTATAGGGAATATGGCAATGTGCGAATTTACCAAAATGTTGAACTATCCCTTTAAGGTGACTACACTAGGAGAAACAAACATTAATATATTGGATGAAAAATGTACCTTTTATACTTGTTAATAAACCTTACCTCTAGGAAGGCTTTATCCTCTCCTTGAACAACATGTTCCAGTGCATCCTGGTCAGGAGTCTTTCTCCTCCTCCTCCTCCTCCTCCTCTTCTCAGTCATCTTTCCTGTAATAATGTCCAGATAATAACATAAATTTTAAACAAGCTTTAATAATTGCCATGTTGCATTCACATTCATTTGAACATTGAAACTGTTGAGTGAGCTATAGCCAAACTGATGTGCCAAACTCACATCAGACATTCTCTCTCAACATTAAACATGTTTAAATCAGGTCAACTGGACTAGACTAGACACCAGACTAGTTTACACAAACGGATGAAGCATTTGATCAGGAAAAATAAGGAGGACTGGCTCATTGCTGTTTTTTTCTCAACATAATCACATGGCATTTGCATACAATCATTGCAGCATTTACAGCAAATTAAATAAACCTGCACAAGCTCAGCCCACAAACCTGAAGTTAACCCTCATTAACACAACGTCCATTTCCACCTCGATCATTCCCTGAATGTTTGATCATCAGAAAACGACATGTTATTTCTTCATTCACCTCCATGTTGCTCAGTCTCCCCTCCCTCCTCTCTGCAGCCTGATCTCATGTGAACCAGCTGACCCGACGTTACTGATCAGAATCAAGAATTAAAACCGAACTAACATAATCTGAAAGGCATTTCTTACTAAATAACATTTCCAAAACAGGTGTCAATTACATAATTGCTGCTTTATGAGAACTATCAAGTTTCTGTGTACTCACCTTCTTGTTTGGGGAAGAATTGTTGCTGGCAGATTGGAGACGCTTGGGTGCCAGGACTCGTCCCTTCACTTCAGGCCCCTCCGGACCATTTGGATTTACTTCCTACAAGTGACAGCACTACCACCATTGCCTTGAGGGAATTTCTTACTCAAAACAAACAACCCATTGGACTCAATGATGAACTATTGGTGGTCAAGGTCAATGTGACCTAATGTCCATCACATTCTCATGAACACTACATGTTATCAGGCACACCTAGAGGGAAATTACTTACATCTGGCATAAAGGACAGAAAGACGACACACTTACCACGTATTCTTTGACCAATGTGTCCAGGTCTTCACAGAGGTAGATGTTGAGACATCTCAAAACGCAATCACGCCTCACGTTGATGTCTTGATTCTGAAACAAACATTACATGATTCCATGCTGGTCAGTTTCACCCACCCTGGGTTAGACCAAAAAAATACTTACATTCTCCATCTTTGCCATCATGGGTCCGATTTTCTTCCCTGCAGCTCCCCCTTTAGTGTTGAAAACCCTGATCAGGTCGCCGGTCAGGCGGTCTAGTTCCCCCAAAAATTTTGAGGTCAGTGGTACAGTTGTCAGCCGCATAAACTCCAAGTTGATCTGTAAAAGACAACAGAGACAGGACACCGACTTAAAACAGGGGTGGCTGTTGCTCAGTTGTTAGAGGGGTCAATCATAGACCGAAGGTTAGTGGTTCAAATCCCGGCTCTGACTGTCCACATGTCAAAGTGTCCTTGAGCAAGGCGAGAGCGCTGCACAGCAGCTGGATGCCGCCATTGAATTGTTAACTGGGTGAATAAGAGAATGCCATTGCAAAGCACTTAGGTTTGGGCAGGGCTTGACGCTAAGCTTTTTTCTAAGTAGCACTTGGGAAAAACGCTGAAAAATTTAGTAGCACACAACATTTTGTAGTAGCACAATGGAAATTCAGCAATGTTGGCAAAGATGTAATTTTGAAACAAATAAAGTACTTTAGCCTAATCCTAACCCTGCTAATTTTTAATGTTATAACTGGCTCTTTGCCTTAACAAAAATCAGGAAAGACAAACAATGCAAATGTGTGTGAGAAAATAGAGTATTTATTACAACCAATATTAGTTTTTAGTTTCGCGCTGCAGTCTTCACTGTGTATGCGCATGTCACCTCTCTGTTATGGAAGGACTGCATTGGTTAGAGAAGCTCTCTATCAGATCTGATTACAGGTCTGATTTGATTTTCCCTGGGTTTTGAGACCAAGGTGGCAAAGGCCCTGGGGTGGGGGTATTGATGAGCAGCAAACCTATATTTCTTCTTCACCTTTTCTTGCTTCCTTCACCTTTCAAACAGAGCAGAGCTCCGTGGAACAGGAGGAGAGACACAGCCCGAGACCGTGTACTGGAGGGAGAAGCAGGTCGAACGTGCACGAAAAAAAAAAGCGCATCGCACCGAATGTGCACTGCTACGGCGCCGCCTTGGCGTGCATGACCTTGAAAGTAATGTGCGGAAAAGACACTGCATCTGAACGGCCCCGATGTACACAAGCTTTAATCAAGGTGGCAACCAAAATCACCAAACAGGCAGGGGGGAAAAAAATATTGCTCATATTAACTCATTGGCTGCCATTGACGTCTATAGACGTCAGTCTAATTACAACCGTCCACTGCCATTGACGTCGATAGACGTCAATTGCGTTTTTCAACGGGAAGGGCTGGAGGACGGTCTGGCGGAGCTTGTCCATCAATATCAGGCTTGTAAACTAGTGTGAAGACGTGTAACTGTCCTGTAGGTGGCAGCAGTGCCCTCTTTGGATGAGAGATCAGCATTGATTATGAGAAGAAGAAGCGAGATGACAAGAGATATGCTAAAGAAACTTATGCACGGAGCCTATGTGTTCCGCACGTCGGCACCAAGGGGGCAGTTGTCGGTCTGAGAAGTGAAGCTCACTTCCGCGTTCAAAAAACTGCAATCCCCTCGGATTCCTCTGGGGGCTGGTGTCAGAAGGGAGCATTCCCCATAGACCCCCATGTTAAAATCGCCGACTTTACATCCTCAGTAAACATGTTAAAAGCCTGGTGTCAGAACGTTTTTTTTGTCTCAATCGATAGTTTCTACCCCCGCACACACTCTGAGGGGGGTGAATTTTTTTTTAACTCTACCGTTTTACTGTTATAAGGTTAAAACTCTGACCAATTAGGGCGCGGAAACGTTGAGTGACAGGTCCGAGCAGCTCCGTGGACAGCTGCTTCGAGGCCAGTGGGCGGGTTCTCGGCCGGCCAATCCAACATGGCGCTGTTCAGGCCGCCATATTTGAGTCACAAAAACGACTCCCCAAAACCAATGGGTGACGTCACGGACGCTACGTCCATTCTTTTTACAGTCTATGGTCGGCACATTATGTACCGTGTGTGTCGTGGTAGTTCAGAGAGGAAGAGGGTCGCGATCGTGAGAAAATGACGGCGATCATTGAAAAAGACACCGACGCTGGACACCGGCGATGAAGCCGGGCCGAGTGGTGAGAATCAGCAGCTGACGGTGCGTCACCACAGACCAGAGCCCAGCTCAACTGACGGCTCGGTGGACGTGACCCGAGCGATTCCGTCCGGATCAACCAGGAGCAGCAGAGACTCGTCCCCACGCTCCAGAAAGACATGAAGGTAATAATATAATACATCAATGGTAAAAATAATAAAATAAACTAACTTGCTAGCGAGCTAACTTTTACTGCTTAGAGAAGGGCGGATCGCTTTGATCGGAAAGGTTAGAAAAAAAAAAACTCCACATCACACTTGACTACATCTATAAGAGATGTATTTTTATGGTAATTCTATATATTTCTATAATTTACAGGTCGTGGATCGAGCAGTGGTCGACCATGGGGCAGAGGTCATGTGACAGCTACAAACGTACAAAAAAGTTAATGCATTTTTACTGATATTTGTAAATAAATTATTATTTTGCCATCAAAAGTCCTTTCTCAGTGTTGTTTTTGTTGTTTTATAGAAGGAGAACACTGTTCAGATGTGTGAGGTGTCACTAAAGCAAAAAATATCAACGTCAAAGTCACTGTTCTGCTTGACATGTTTCTTTCCACAAAAAGCTTGTTTTCTCAGAATTTTGGTCAAAACTGCTGTTTTTGGCGAAACCAGCCTAAGTTCTACTGCTGTTTACTAAAGAACGGAAAAAGGTAGAAACAAACTTTTTTTTTCCTATTGAACAAAGAGAGTCTACTCTTTCTCTTGGTAGTTTCGGTGTTTATATAGTCATAGAACACAATATTCTGTGGGTCTTATAAGATCGTTCAAAATGCTCTAAAACGGCTGGCAGTATGGGGCTCTCTGCTCTGAAAATGGCTGGCAGCCAATGAGTTAAACAGCATGCAAAACGGTGCATGTACTACAGTTTCTGTCAAAGTCGCACTGATGCGACTGAATGTAATTTACTATTCGCACTGGAAATTATCAACTCGCAAATGCGAGCAAAACAGTCGCACTGTCGAGCCCTGTTGGGTGCACAAAAGCGCCATTTAAGTGCAGACTGATTACCACGTGTGACAATGTCTGACATTGAATTAAGTTACTAAACTTCAGATTCACACTTGCCTCAATGACGTCAAAGAGTGCTGGCCATTTATTGAAAAACTCTGGAATCTTTGGCTCCTGGAGAACCTCCTGTCTCCTGAGGGAGAATGTATGCTGCATCTTATCCTTGATGAGGGCCTCATTCCTTTTCTTCTTTTTTACCTGAAATGGAATGAAACTTCATTGTCATATACAGTAAAGATACTTGTATAACGAGATATGATGAGAAACTCTCAGCAATGGTACACATTACAATTGGAAACAGAAATATTAAAGCAGATGTAAGCGATCCGGTCGTTTTGGCTAATGCTGCGTTCCAGGCAGACTTTTGAAACCGTAAATTACAGCTTCAAGTCACAACGATTTTGTAGCGTTCCAGGCAACCCACTCGTGTTTTTCCGACCTGTTTTACCTGTGAAAGTCACTATAACGGCCACTCGTAACTTCGGAAAAACACGAGTTACGAGTTTCCTTGAACGCACCATAACAGTCCTCGTCCCTACGTCACCACATTCACGGCGTCCCTTGGCTGCACACACAGCCCTGCATGCCGTTCTCTCTCCTCATTGGATAAAAACTGTACTGTTTTCTCCTGGGCTCAGAGCAGAGCAGAGGGACTGACAGACCCGTGTTTCGGTCCGAACACTCTATGTAAGTGATTGCTGTCGGAAGATATAACTATTTAAGACTTATATTAACACAAATATATCACTTACTTCTGCTTTAACAATATGATTAGGGAGTAAGAATATTTTACAAACTGAGTGTAATAGATAAAGAAAAATGAACTGTGCAAAGTAACCACAAAACAGCTAAAGTGTCCAGTGCTGTGCAAAATGAACTGTTGGGCTGCTTTAGCTGAGCTGGACAAGAAGTATAGTGCAAAAAACATGACGGGTGAAAAGCTCTTATGTACATACTGGCCATGCCGTGAAGATGGTGTAATCATGGATAGGTAAGATAAGATACAATGTATTGCACATTATACCTCTGTCAGTAGGGCCACCCTTTCCATCTCCAGACTGTCTTTCACCACTAGGGATGTTCGGACAGAAATTTACATCTCCCTTTCTGGGCTTCTTGATGTTGGCTGCTGGAGTCTGCTGGCCACTTCGCTTATTTTTCAGAGAGTTGATGGCAACCTCGGGGTGTCCAGCTCGGCTGAGGAGAAGAACAATGATATTTTTTCAGCACCTTTCACTGACGATCACAAATTGCTTCACAATTTAAACACAATGGGCTCCATTTTAGTTTTGTCCTTAGCGCCATGTCTTTCATACATTTATGCTGGCGCAAAGTGGCACAAGACCTTAAATGCAAGACTTCTAATCCGTCGGACTGGCATTTAACATCTTGCTCCACCCTCTGCTGGCACAAATATAAAGCATAAGCCTTGGTACTTAGGACAAAAACAAATAAAGAACCCATTAAATAAAACACAAACCTCAGCTTGGTGCGGAAGTTCATCATTTTTATCTTCAAGTAATGCTTCCAGCCACAGTATCCAGTTCGTGTTACTTTTTCCAGTAAACATGGATGTGACTCTATCAGAGTCTTTTCCACTTCCTCTAAATGCTCATGCCTTGGGTACGCCGTGTACTTTATTATTTCCTCAGCTAGGCCTTCAAGGATATCTGAGCGTACTTTTGGCGTAGGACACAGGACAGTTCCGTGTTCCTTGAACTCATCATTTCCTTTCTGGAGCATAATCTCAGCACAGGATGAGAAGCGGGGCACGACAAAGGGTTTAGGCCAGGAGCAGGATCGGGTCTCAGGCGATGACAAGATGATGGTATCATTGCTGGAGTAGGAGTCTAAATCACTTGGTTCTTGTGATGAAGAGCTGGCTTTGGAAGGAGTGCCTGGGATTGTGCAGCAGGCATCTTCCGTGAGTGGAGCGGACCTGGTTGTCTCACGAAGCATGTACACCACTTTCAAAGTCCCTTTATCTTCAAGTTCTGATGTCGACAAGAGATTCATGAACTGATTATCCATGTCTTTGTCTTTGTACTGAAGTCTGAACTGCTCAGTCACTTCAAAGGAAGTCTTGATTTCAAGAGCCAAGTCCTCCACAGTTCTTGGTATTCCGGATTCAATGGTGAGTTTTCTTGCATCCTCTTCACCTCCAAAGAGGACTCTGAAGGTTACTCGTGCTGCCATCCTGCTTTGCTAATCTAAGGTGGATACAGAAATACAGAGTAGACATTAGTCTTGTTATTCAAATGTTCAATCACTCAGGCAGAGTACATGGTCAGGACACAGTCATTGCCTAGATCTGATGAGGCTAGGACAGCGAGGAGGGTAACAAAGGAAGTTAGTAGAAAGGAGGCTAGAGGAGACTAGGAAAGTAGGTGGTCAGTAGAGAGCGGAGACTAGGAGAGTGAGGTGGTCAGAAGAGAGCGGAGACTAGGAGAGTGAGGTGGTCAGAAGAGAGCGGAGACTAGGAGAGTGAGAAGGTCAGTAGAGAGCAGACATGAGTACAGAGAGGTATGTTTATGTGGTGGACTAAAACCAAATTTGTTACTGAAGAATTTTACACGGCACTGTAAATTATCAAAATCAAACCTGTAATGACGATGTGTCTCTTCAGGGTCACCATACGTCTGGATCCGACTGTTTAGGCCACAAGTGGACAGTAATCTGTCAGCTCTTCAAGCTGAACAAGGGCAACCTCTCTTCCTGGTGACAACGTCAACTGAAAGGCCCTAAAATGGTCCTGATACCAAGCAAAGTATAAACAGACTATGAAGCTCAACTCATCTCTCACTATACATATTTGTATGATCTCTGCAAATTCAGGCATTCCAGCTGTTGACCCACATGCCAAAAACATCCCATTTCTGTAGTTGATCCCTTTAGTGGTGACATTCTTTGTGAGATTCACTTGACTGATGTCTGGATACTTTTGTCTGAGAGCCAATACAACCTCCTCATTCAAAACATCAACTGGGACTATGGAGACATTTGTAACTTCCACATTTGATGCACTGAGAATGGATGAATGCAAGTGATAACTGATCAATTGCTGGTGTTTGTTTGCGAGAGTGAGTGCAATATTCCTGAAATTATTTGTGTGTCGAGCTACTTGTTTAAAAAAACTGTGTTTGGCCTCAAACCGTATAGTCCATACACCCACAAGAGGCCCAAAGCACCTGATCAAATGTGAGTAATGCTCGATATAATGGTGTTTAGGTTTCAGCGTCTCACCTGGGATAAGCTCAAGCAACCTGTGTCTGTGCTCAGACACTTTGACATCAAGGTATGCGATGGTCTCTTGCGTGTGAACAGGTGCCACAACCAACTCTACGATTTCCTTCAGGTCTAGTATCACTTGCCAAGCCAGCTCACCCTCTGGTATAAGGTCGCCTATGAGAAATGGAAGGAAACGTATTAGGCACCAATTCTCATGGGAGTTGCCACCTATCGTTTTCCTTCTGGAATAGGTAAGTGGCATGATGTGAGGCCGATTTTTTTTGTCACTCCACTTATAAGGAAATTTGAGTATACGTGTGTTAAGATAATCCAAACTGAAAAACTTCTTGGAGATCAGAATGCTCAAACACAGTGCTAGTTCAAATGGGACAATGCCCTCAAACAAATTGTGTACTATATCTGGGGGGTAGCCTGTGCTGACGTGAAAATGTTTAAGATGTTTAGTTAAAGGGCAAGCTCTCTTCACTCCAAAGCAACTCGTTTGAGTATCCTGTGCAATCTTCAGATGTGCGTCATGTATTTCTTTGGTTCGTAGACAAAAAGCACCTGAATGAACATCCTTTGACTGTATCTCTACTTTCTGAGCAGTACAAAATCGGCAAATATATTGCCCAGAAAAGCTCTCTATAAAACCAGCCAAACTGTGGGCGCCCAAATGATCAGCAGTTACACTATGCACTGTTCCTTTGACAAAAGTTACAAGCTTTGGAATGAACACACCATGCTCTTCTAGTGTAACAAGATCATGTAAAAGTGGCTCCAATATTTTTCCATATCCATATGCCTTTACATCGTCACTCTTACACAAAACTGCCAAATAAATTGAGGTGAGTGCTGAGTGAGAGCCTGGTGGCAAGTTATTCAGAATCCAATATACACTACACAACTTGTGCTTCTTCCGTGACGTGCCCAAAGGATTACACAATTCGAAGTCATCAATGTATAAGGTTAAACAAAGTTTTAAATCATCACTTGAGAGGAACGGGTTTTCCTTAAAGTACAGACCATCTCTTATGGAGCGATACTGCTGGTTTTCAGGCTGGTCAGTGTTACTGCTCTGTGTTCTGTGGGTATCAACAACACTATTCAACAGTTCAGTAGAATCAAGTATCTGCTGCAACGATCGCAGGATTGGGATATATTGAAAGGACCTGCAACTTTTTTGATCTAGAACAAATTCTACAGGTTCAACGACATTAAACACTTTTTTTAAAGGGATAGTTCACCCTAGAATGATATTTCGCTCATTATCTACTCACCCTCATGTTGACTAAGGGCTGGAAGAAGTTTCAGATTCCTCCGTGGCTTCTCTGAGTTACAGGGGGTCTCGGCATAGCAGTGCATGTCCATATAACGGTTGCAAAGGGACACCGGAGCTCTTCGTAAAAAAACACACACAAAAAAACATCCAAATACCTCCATGCTGCTCGTATGTAATGTCCGTCTTGTGCTGAAGCCCCAAATTGCGTAATTGTCCCGAAAAAAATTAAATAAGTCTATATTTTAAAGCAGAACTTTGCAAGTCGGCCGGAAATAGCTCGCTCCTTCGTTGGTTTCTCTTTTTTTCCCTCTCCGGAGCTCCCCCACAGTTCTGGTAGGCACATGTCACTGTCGTAAAAAAAAAAAAAAAACTCGCCGCCACCACCTCCGCCCCCTACACGTGCTTGTGTTTACTGCTGTTTGCTAAGCCCTGCTAACACCGAGCTAATGCTAACACGAAGCTAACGGAGCTAATGCTAACACGGAGCTAACGCTAGCACAGAGCTAACGCTAATAGGGCCACACACAGACACAAAGACACAGACATACACACACATGAATAAAGGTTCCAAAACGCGAAGGTGTGTGTGTGTGTGTCATGATGTATTACATTATCTTATAAAAGACCCATGGTGTGTGTATCTGTGTTAGCATTAGCTCCCCGTTAGCCACAAGCTGAACTTCCTCAGTACAAACATTTCATGTTTCCATGGTTTCCTCCGACTTTCCGAACTCAAACCAATCACGATTCGTGACATGCATGACGTCATATGCGTTCTTATCTCGTACTGCCGTAAGGCAGTTTCTCGCGATACTTCTATCCATTGACGAGATTTGTAACACCGAGACGGACGACTGATCTTGCAAGTGCGGTTTTCAGCCAGTGGGGGGGGTGAGCGCATTGGCCTAGACCCCATTCACTTCATAACAGGTCACTCAACCATCACAGTGACTCTGAGCCACAATAATTACAGCCCAAATCCTGCATAGTTCCGCTTTAAGCTTGTTTGTAGCGGAAGCTTCTCGAAGCTCCTCTTCCTGGTCCGTCCAAATCTCGCGTGATTTGCACCGGCGTCAGTATGCGTCAGTGCGGTTACTGCGAATCACGCGAGATTTGGACGGACCAGGAAGAGGAGCTTCGAGAAGCTTCCGCTACAAACAAGCTTAAAATATAGACTTATTTAATTTTTTTCGGGACAATTACGCAATTTGGGGCTTCAGCACAAGACGGACATTACATACGAGCAGCATGGAGGTATTTGGATGTTTTTTTGTGTGTGTTTTTTTACGAAGAGCTCCGGTGTCCCTTTGCAACCGTTATATGGACATGCACTGCTATGCCGAGACCCCCTGTAACTCAGAGAAGCCACGGAGGAATCTGAAACTTCTTCCAGCCCTTAGTCAACATGAGGGTGAGTAGATAATGAGCGAAATATCATTCTAGGGTGAACTATTCCTTTAAGTATTCTTTTCTCTTATACGCTGTAGAAAGTGCACCACCTTTCCCCAGTGCATTAATTAAAGGATTAGATTTACACAGTAAATCAGCTAATTCATTAGCAACAACACCATCAACCGCAATGTCTTTGTTTTTGAAAAAATCTGAAAGCCTGCTACAAGTTATCGGCACAGACACTGTACTTAGCAAGTAGTGTAGCTCGTCCACCAAGTTATCTACTGCTACAGATGGAACGTGAAAAACATTTTCTAATTTCAATAGAACGGAGGCAAGTTTTTTTTCTACAACTTCAGGAAGGTCCTCTGAATTATCAATATCACTATCTGCATCTGACTGACTATCATCTATGTTTGCAGAGGATGTGGGCCCATCATCAGGACTAGCAGACTGAACAGTGACCTTAATTACACCTGCCCTAAAATCTGATAGACTGTGGGGATTATGTTTACGATTTTTATGTGACTTAAAAGTACATATATATTTGTCTGAAATGCACATCCCTCAAACATACAAGTTACATTTTCTGGTCTGGGCTGGAAGGAGGTTTTCAGGTGCAGAGTGGCAAAAGGCAGAAGCCAGTTTTATTTTAACAACAAAAAACCACTCCAAAGGAGGGAAACAAAAAACACTCACGATGAGGCAAAAAGGCAAACAGGCAATTGGACAAGGAAGCTCAATAAACTATGGACTATGGGCTGGGGTGAACGAAGGACGAAACACTCTGGCACAAAACAAAGGGAGACACAGAACCTATATAGACACACAGGTAATGGGGAACAGGTGGAGACAATTAGAAATCAAGGCAGGCAGACTGGTGACACACAAGGGAAGGGCAAGTGACCTGAAACGAGAGGGCAGTTAGATTTCAAAATAAAACAGGAAGTCACAAGACAAAAACAAGAACACCATCACTGTGTTGTGACAATATGTTAGAAATAAATCTGGCCCAGAACTTCATGACTGTTTGAGAGAATGCACACTAAAAGCCTTGGCCATTTGTGCTGTTCAAAAAAGAGTTTCAGGTTTAAATGGACAAAGAAAATGTGGCCAATATGGTTCATCCATTTTAAAAGGACTGTAAACAGCAGCTAAATATAATTACAGACAACTAGCTACAGAACTTTATAGTGTAACATTACATCTCCCTGTTTTCTATTTCTTTTACAACGCAATGAAGTTCTGTAGTGTTCACAACGGGTTCACACAGGCTCAAAGAGGGAAATTACTGAGTTCAGGGGAATCAGCTGGTGGCTCTGCCTCAGCTGTGTGATACCATTATGAGAGGCGACCAGAGATTCAGACTGGTTTGAATCCATCTGACCATCTGTTTGCCTTTTGGGAGGGGTTCATCTCTTCCCCTTACCCCTGTAAACTGCAAAAATGGGCGCACGATCGATAAATACAGAAATTTGAAATTAATCCAAAAACAGTCATATAGTATTCTTTTCTCTTATACGCTGTAGAAAGTGCACCACCTTTCCCCAGTGCATTAATTAAAGGATTAGATTTACACAGTAAATCAGCTAATTCATTAACAACAACACCATCAACCGCAATGTCTTTGTTTTTGAAAAAATCTGAAAGCCTGCTACAAGTTATCGGCACAGACACTGTACTTAGCAAGTAGTGTAGCTCGTCCACCAAGTTATCTACTGCTACAGATGGAACGTGAAAAACGTTTTCTAATTTCAATAGAACGGAGGCAAGTTTTTTTTCTACAACTTCAGGAAGGTCCTCTAAATTATCAATATCACTATCTGCATCTGACTGACTATCATCTATGTTTGCAGAGGATGTGGGCCCATCATCAGGACTAGCAGACTGAACAGTGACCTTAATTACACCTGCCCTAAAATCTGATAGACTGTGGGGATTATGTTTACGATTTTTATGTGACTTAAAAGTACATATATATTTGTCTGAAATGCACATCCCTCAAACATACAAGTTACAGTTTCATACTGTCTAAGATGTTGATAAGTATGACAAAAGTAATCTTTCTCAGTTGAAAGTTCTTCACACCGACACGTCTGACATTTGAATGTAGTTGACTGAGCAACTGCTGTTTCTAGCTTTTTGTGTTCTCGATATATGTGAGTCAAAAGGTTCTTCCAGGTTGTGAATGTGCAAGGACACTCTACATATAGGGATATCTGCATGTGCGGGCATGGTGGAAATGTCTTAGCCTGAAGTGTTTTATTAACTCATACCTTGAAGATAATATACTGTCACATAATCTGCATGGCCACATTAACACAGCACCTGTGAATGAATACAAAGAAGAATAAGTCAGTTACATTATGTCACAAAAACAAGTTACACATGGCTACAAAAACATCAGTTTTCAAAGTGCATGTATAATCTACAGCACTATTTATTTATGTATTTTCTGTTATCAATGAATTTATCCTATTGACTTTTAGCTTTGATACCTTAAACAATTTTAAAATCTCATTAAAGCAGAAGTAAGTGGTCCGGTCGTTTTCGCTAATGCTGCGTTCCAGGCAGGCTTTTGAAATCGTAAATTACAGCTTCAAGTCACAACTTACAACTTTGTAGCGTTCCAGGCAACCCACTCGTGTTTTTCCGACCTGTTTTACCTGTGAAAGTCACTATAACGGCCACTCGTAACTTCTGACCCGTGAACTCGTACCAGATCGAACTGGTACCACTTCACGGTCGGAAAAATACGAGTTTCCTTGAACGCACCATAACAGTCCTCGTCGCTACGTCACCACATTCACGGCGTTCCTTGGCTGCACACACAGCCCTGCATGCCGTTCTCTCTCCTCATTGGATAAAAACTGTAGGATACGATAAATGTTTTCTCTTCGGCTCAGAGCAGAGCAGAGGGACTGAGAGACCCGTGTTTCAGTCCAAACACTCTATAGAAGTGATTGCTCTCGGAAGATATAACTATTTAAGACTTATATTAACACAAATATATCACTTACTTCTGCTTTAACTGTCAGTGTGTGTGTGTGGCGCGCAGTGAGCTCCTTGTCTGTTCCTCTGAGCTCCTACATTTAACTTCTCAATAGGCCGGTACCGAGAATTAAATCGGGCCAGGTTCGCGCTTCAACCCTAGTATGGCTGACCGCATCTGGTAATTTAATCTGTCAGGGTCTGCGGTCCCGTGAAAAACAACGAATATTCATGATTTCATAAATGCATAAAAAAACCTGGACACTCCGGACAGGACATGAAAAGTGTCCCGGAGGCTTCTTACAGTTAGCTTTATGTTGCTAGCGTCGTTAGCAGCGTCCTCGTAGCTTTTAAAAACTCCATCGGAGCGACGTCATGTTTCAGGTGACTGACCGGGTTTGCTCGCGCTATTTTTCCCTCCTCGAGGAGCTTCCTCGGAACATTTATTACAGATATCCAGTGAGCTGTCTTCTTTATTACCGCCCCACATTAGCGCCGCCATGTTCTGTGTTTACAAACCTAGTAAGCACATTGTGCTGCGTTCACGTGTTGACAGCAGTGGCGTAGGCAGAATTAAAATTTTGGGTGGGCCAGTACAAAATTGGATGGGCCATCTTTTCTCAGGACAGTGCATTTCATCTAGCACACATCACTGTTAACCATTTTATTGCACAACTTTTTTCTTTTTTTTTTGTAACTTGCTCTAGACCAACACAATATTTGATACATACAGATGAAATGATCTTTCCTGCCACTATGATGATAAACTGTATTTAACTGTACCTATGTAAACAATAAAACTCAGTAACCAATCACACAGGCAGCTCCATGTTGTCCCTGTGTGGTGTTCAGGGACAGGTCAGGACAGTCTGAGGACAGACAGCTTCGAGGTTGAAGTCCTATAAAAATGAAATGCCCCTTTGACTGTGACAGGTCTGTAGCTACGTCTTGACCACATGTCAGCTGATCAAGTAGGCTAGAGGAAACTCCGCTCCACCGCGAGGAGCGCTTTTTTAAAATTAAGCTCCGGTAGTGACCGGCTAATATACGAGAGGATAGGCTACTGTAAAGCAGCGCAGATCCGCTGTATTTATCAAAGCGTCACCATGCTGAAGCACCGGGTCTGTTTGAGCTGCGTTCATGAAGTTAGAGGCTATTCAAACTCTTCAGGCAGTGATCAGTTATCAGTGTCTGCAGCTTTTTGACTCGTTATAGCCTACTCACTGGTCTCGGTGTTTTAGCGATGGTGCTACATGGCTGAGTCCAGTATTATACAACAGGTAACATTGTCTCTTTTCACCTCCTCTCTCCCTTGTGTGCTCAGTGCGCTGCACCAACGTTTTAAACAGAGATCCGCTACATGTCTGTCAGCTTTGTTTGTTTATATTTCACAGAACAACTCCCATTGAAAACGATCGATTAACTGCATTTAATTTAATTTAATCAATAAAATTTTTCTTCTTATGAAACGTGGACGGGCGGGCCAGTGATTCGTGTGGGCGGCACTGGCCCGGCCAGGCCCACTCCTGCCTACGCGCCTGGTTGACAGAAGTTCCCTGTTCCCGTTTTGCGAGCCGTTCTTCAGACCTTTTTATGTTCATATTTATTATGTGTAATAAGGGTAATTGGGATAAGTCAAGTCAAGTCGACAACTACCAAAATTATGACCGAGTTGACGAGTTGTTTTCCGAAATTAGGGACTATTGGACTATTCTGATTTCAGTCAGAGAATTGTTTATCCGATTATAGGGAGGACACCTGAACGCAGCATTCACTGCAGGCCGCAGGAGTGGAGCAGAGCGCTCTTAGTGAGAGCGCTTGGGAAAAAAACAAAAAAAAACAACCCATACCGCAGTGCTGACAAAAAATATATAATAAATCTTATCGGGCCGATAAGTTATGATATCGGATTTATCGAAATGACGTCATAATTTCCTGATATTGGGTCGATAATTATCAGACCGATAACTATCGTGCATCCCTAGTTAACATGTGCCCCGAAAGGAAAATGGCGGCGCTTCGCGGCTATTCGCTTCCACGTCCGGTGTGTCCATGCCATTTGAGATACCCGAAAAGCTTTGAATGAAATACATTTTAATTCGCCAATCATTGATTATTTTTCCTACTCTACGTCGTGGATGAATAATACATCCATGCTCCGCATACAGCACGGAGTTTAGTGAATTGCTAGCTAACGTTAGCTAGCAGGTGCCAGTGAACACGAGGTAGTAGGCCTCAAGATAAAATAGCTTACAATCATCACAAACTACGCAGATTTGATCATCAGTGAATTGATATTAATGTAATACAATAAAAACTGTACGAATAATACACAGATTGATGTAAGAAGACAAAGGATGACTCGGATTACTCACCATTAAGCCTGAGCTAGGAAGATGGCGTCCAGTGGAAAATGAGGATGTCATTTCCTGTCATGTCACTTCCTGTTTTCACTTAAACCGGTAGCCTAAATTGTATGCAAACCAATCACATACATTTTAAATAAAAGAATCTTGTTTGTTTCACAGCTTTGATTATTTAAACCATGTTAATATGTATTAAAGCAGATATCAGTGGAATGTCCTAAATAGTCCTATTTTCCGTCAGCAATCACTTACATGAAGTATTTCAGCCTAAACACGAGTCTCTCCGTCACTCTGCTCTGCTGTAACCCGAGGAGAAAATTTTCCTTGTGGGATACAAGTGTTATCCAATGAGGGGAGAGAACGGAATGAAGGGCTGTGTGTGCAGCCAAGGGATGCGCGTGAATGTGGTGACGTAGCACGAGGACCAATTGATGCCTGACAAGGGCGGGGGCTGCTAACTCATGGTGCGTTCAAGGAAACTCGTACTTTGTGTTTTTCCTTCCTGTGAAGTCATACCAGTTCGATCTGGTACGAGTTCACGGGTCGGAAGTTACGAGTGGCCGTTATAGGGAACTTTCACAGACAACAGGACGGTAAAAACACGAGCTACGGGTTACCTGGAACGCTACCAAGTCGTAGTTGTGACTTGAAGCTGTAACTTACGGTTTCAAAAGCCTGCCTTGAACACAGCATTAGCCGAAACGGCCGTGCCGCTGTTATCTGCTTTAAGTAATTACATTTAATATATTTTAGAATTTACAGAATTATACAGATTATAATTAATTTCAATAGCCTACATAAATTTAAAAAATATTTAATTTAAATAAAATCTAATAGATGTACTATATGCTTAAATATAAACTCTACCATGATTCATTTCTGTGAGTGTAGGCTATAGTTATTTACACCATGTATTTATCCCATGCAGCCGCGCCGTCCTCTCCTCCTGCGCTCTGGGAGTGGACAATATGACAGAGAGACAGTGGTGATAAAATATAGAGAAGGAATTTTGATTTTGAATTTAAGTTAGATTCTAAGAAGATGTTTCTGAAACACCAGTCCGATGCAAAATAAGGGCGCTGTTGAATTAAATCACTGTGGCAACATGGATCTAACGCATACGGGTTGAAATTAAATGTGTGACGGCCGATAATAAAAACATAATCGTTCTTCTCAATCATCATTTCCTGAGTCTGACTTCGGTTCACCACCACACCGTCTGTGTCAGTTTTTAATGTGACAGTGTAGTGCTTTATTGTTTTACTATTATTATTAGTACTAATAACAGTGAATAACTCATTTAAATCAACAAGCCATTGTTTCAGTCTCACAACAAGATCAGAAGAACTGAGTGGAGAGGCTTTATGTCATTATAGAAATATACAGTTAATTATCCTGAATGGTAAATATATATATAAATGTTAAGTACAATAACAAATGATCTTGTGCTCAAAATATTATTGTTGTTAGGAACATCATTGATAAGAGAGTTGTTCATAGAAAAATCTCAATTCCTGTTGTGATTAAAGCCCTGAGATGACCATCAGGTAGAATTTTTTTTTTTTTTTTCCCCCAGGTAGAATTTAACAGTGCAGAGTAAAGGTCAGTAACTCTGTCTGTGGTTAAAGTTCTGCTGATCGAATGTTCACTGGAACAAGTGAACCAGTTTCAGCTTTAAGATCATCATACACAGGGCCGGCTCTAGGCATAGGCGATATAGGCGGTCGCCTAGAGCGCCAACTGTTGGAGGGGCACCGCCAGTCAAGGGGGAAACAAAAAGAAACAAAGATAATAATATTGATTTATGTCCGCTGGCGCCCCCTCACTTAGTGTTTTCTATGTAGAAAAAAAACCCCAAAACAAATAAATAAACAATGACAAAAATGTTCCTAAATTGTGTATAGTCACACACACAGCAGATACCTGTCTGCAGCCGAAATGCTCTCAAGCCGTTTTCTTGTTAGAAACGCCACATTTTTAATTAGATGTGTGGCACAAATGCCGGTGCGTTTGCGCGACCGTCTCGATATGTTTTTTTTTTTTTCATATTTTGGTCATTTACGCAGTAGAAATGCGGTTCAACTACTGTGATTGGGAGGCTCTCCTCTTTCAAATACGCACGGCCGCACGCCCTTGACGACCTGTCAATCAAAACAACTGTGAAGCGCTTCGAAACAGCAGAGTCGTTCAGAGGGGGAGAGAGAGAGAGAGAGAGAGAGAGAGAGAGAGAGAGAGAGAGAGAGAGAGAGAGAGAGAGAGAGAGAGAGAGAGAGAGAGAGAGAGAGAGAGAGAGAGAGAAGCAGTGAGGATGATGACGGTGCTTCAGAGGTTGAACGTTCTGACTAATTTGATGAGGAAGATTATGAAAAAAGAAGAGAGAGTTGAGATTTCAGCCTGCTCAGACAGCAGGGCCAATGGGCCACAGCTCCAGATCAGCTCCAGCTCTGTATTCAGACCTGCTGAGCTATCAAACTAGTTTTTTTTTCTTTTTTTACCTCTCAAACAGTACCACAATGACAACACATATATAGGGTACATTATATAGGCTAAATATTGTACATTTTGTGTTTTTTTTTGTCTATTTAGTTGATATTTGGAGACAATTTCTCATTTCGGGCTACACACATCTCATGAAGTTTGAAATGTAATGTGAAGTCAATATTTAGCTTCTGTTATCCCACATTTGAGACATTTGGTGAGAATGACAGTTAGGCCTGACATTTATGCTCAAAAAGCAATTTCACAATTTTTTTTTCTACACTTATCGCCTTATATCATACAGTATATTCCACTGCTTTTGTGAAGCCCAGACTTTCGTATAGCCATTTCAAGCACCACAACAGTTTGTTCTCATGATTGTGAAGAGACAAATTTTTTCATGTCTTCACCCAGGATTTACTCAATGCAATTTTACTGATTGTTGTGCAAATTGTGTATCTCAGGGTCAGAGGGGACATAGAGATACACTGCTATGTTATCGTTATCATTGTTGGGGGGGGCGCCTGAGAGTAATCTCGCCTAGGGCACCAAAATGGCTAGAGCCGGCCCTGATCATACACACTGTCATTTTAGAAATGTTTCTATTTACTCACAGTATATGTGTCAGGTCTGGGCTGGAAGGAGGTTTTCAGGTGCAGAGTGGCAAAAGGCAGAAGCCAGTTTTATTTTAACAACAAAAAACCACTCCAAAGGAGGGAAACAAAAAACACTCACGATGAGGCAAAAAGGCAAACAGGCAATTGGACAAGGAAGCTCAATAAACTATGGACTATGGGCTGGGGTGAACGAAGGACGAAACACTCTGGCACAAAACAAAGGGAGACACAGAACCTATATAGACACACAGGTAATGGGGAACAGGTGGAGACAATTAGAAATCAAGGCAGGCAGACTGGTGACACACAAGGGAAGGGCAAGTGACCTGAAACGAGAGGGCAGTTAGATTTCAAAATAAAACAGGAAGTCACAAGACAAAAACAAGAACACCATCACTGTGTTGTGACAATATGTTAGAAATAAACCTGGCCCAGAACTTCATGACTGTTTGAGAGAATGCACACTAAAAGCCTTGGCCATTTGTGCTGTTCAAAAAAGAGTTTCAGGTTTAAATGGACAAAGAAAATGTGGCCAATATGGTTCATCCATTTTAAAAGGACTGTAAACAGCAGCTAAATATCTGTGTGATACCATTATGAGAGGCGACCAGAGATTCAGACTGGTTTGAATCCATCTGACCATCTGTTTGCCTTTTGGGAGGGGTTCATCTCTTCCCCTTACCCCTGTAAACTGCAAAAATGGGCGCACGATCGATAAATACAGAAATTTGAAATTAATCCAAAAACAGTCATATAGTAAGTCAGAAATCAGTCATACAGTGTAAACCCAGTTTCAAACTGTTTGTCATTCCTCTTTCAGGGAAAATACGGAGACACTCCCAGAGATCCTTTTGAAGACTTTGGAGGATTTGGGAGATGATGATTTTTATACATTCAGGTGGCACCTGTGGCAGAGAGGAGTCCTAGAAGACCTCCCATCAATCCCAAAAAGTCGACTGGAGAAAGCAAACAGAGAAGACACAGTGGATTTACTGGTCCAGACCTACTGTATAAACACTGTGAAAGTCACCAAAACAGTCCTGGAGAAGATTAATCAGAATGATCTATTGAGAAATTTCACACAGCCCATCTCAGAACCCAAACGTAAGTTTGATCAAAAATGTGAAGTTATAAGGACGTTGTAGAGTGGTCAATCGAAACCAGGTGGATGAGGACAGTTTCATCATCCAAAGAGCTTCTTTGGTCTTGTCAGCAGAGTGGGGAGTTTCTGTAGGGAATCTTAAATGTCACATGTGGGTAGTGGCAGTCTTACAGCCTGGTCGCACTGGACGCGGAACCGAAGCGCAGCGCCCTGGAGCGGAGGCAGTTTCAGATAGGCGCACATGTTAACCAGTCTGCCTGGTCGCACATCTCACGCTGTGGAGCGCAGTGCACGCACCTGCAGCGCTTCAGATCGGTTCAGTTCTATTTTTCATGCGAGCCGCGAGCGCCGTCTGTCAGGCTGGATAGACCAGATCGTACCAGACAGGAAGTCGGGCACAGAAAAGGCGAGAGAATCCGGTCAATTTTCAAAATAAAATAAATAAAATGATGATTAATTAAGTTGTTGCTTGTCCGTCTATAGCCTAAATATTTGTCAGTTGCGTCTGCACACCAGACACACACACACACATGTTTAAAATTACATGTGTGTGTGGAAAACCGAGTCGATGTCTGAAGGGCGCGGAGAGAGGAGGAGAATACGCTCCCAGTGCAACCACCCAAGCGCCCGAGAAGCCGCGCGCAGCTTCCGCGTGCAGTGCGACCAAGGGGTTACAGCCTCACTGAGCTCCAATCAAACTTTGACCTCCAAGGCTGAAACATGAGGTCAACAGTGAAGTGTCAACGCTGCAGTTCCTCTCCTGGCAGGTTGTTGAAGCATCTTGGAGAACTTGCCACAGTTCTTCTGTGGATTGCGGCTGTGTCAGTGTCTTCTGTCTCTTCATGTAATCAGAGACTGACTAATGTGAGATCAGGACTCTGTGGTGGGGCTGTAGCATCTGTTGCAGGACTCACTGTTCTTGTTCATTGAAATGATTATTTTTGACACTGGCGGTAAATTTTGGGTCATTGTTTTGCTGCGGAATAAATTTGGGACCGGTCAGAGGCCTTTTGGATGGTAATGCATGATGGATAAGAATCTAAACATATACAGAGTCAAAACAGAATCGAGAAACGTGTTAAGAAGCAAAACAATACATGAAAATATGTGGGAGAGGTTCACAATGATGCTAAACATGGAGAGGAATTGATCTCTTTGAAATGCGTCTTTTATAAAACTTTCTAAATGAACACAGAACAGAGAAGGTGTTTCCATGATTCATGTTTTCTATGCAATAACTACAATAATAACTTTTCATTGATGTCATTGGGCCTTTATTCTTACAGAGATTCTCACTGGCTGCCAATGTAAACTCAAATCCAACCTGAAGGAGAAGTTCCAGTGTGTGTTTGAGGGCATCGCTAAAGCCGGACACCAAACCCTTCTGAACCAGATCTACACAGAGCTCTACATCACAGAGGGAGGGGCTGGAGGGGTCAATGATGAACATGAGGTCAGACAGATTGAAACAGTGTCCAGGAAACCAGACAGACCAGAAACAACCATCAGACAAGAAGACATCTTTAAAGCCCTACCTGGAAGAGACCGACCAATCAGAAGAGTGATGACAAAGGGAGTGGCTAGCATTGGGAAAACAGTCTTAACACAGAAGTTCACTCTGGACTGGGCTGAAGACAAAGCCAACCAGGACATACACTTCACATTTCCCTTCACCTTCAGACAGCTGAATGTGCTGAAAGAGAAAAAGTTCAGCTTGGTGGGACTTGTTCATCTCTTCTTCTCTGAAACCAAAGAAGCAGGAATCTGCAGGTTTGATCAGTTCCAGGTCGTCTTCATCTTTGACGGTCTGGACGAGTGTCGACTTCCTCTGGACTTCCACAACACTGAGATCCTGACTGATGTGACAGAGTCCACCTCAGTCAACGTGCTGCTGACCAACCTCATCAGGGGGAACCTGCTTCCCTCTGCTCGCCTCTGGATAACCACACGACCTGCAGCAGCCAATCAGATCCCTCCTGAGTGTGTTGACATGGTGACAGAGGTCAGAGGGTTCAATGACCCACAGAAGGAGGAGTACTTCAGGAAGAGGTTCAGAGATGAGGAGCAGGCCAGAGAGATCATCTCCCACATCAAGACCTCACGAAGCCTCCACATCATGTGCCACATCCCAGACTTCTGCTGGATCACTGCTACAGTTCTGGAGGAGCTGTTGAAGACCAGAGAGGGAGAAGAGCTGCCCAAGACCCTGACTCAGATGTACATCCACTTCCTGGTGGTTCATCTAAAACTGAAGAAGGCCAAGTATGATGAAGGCAAGGCAAGGCAAGGCAAGGCAATTTTATTTGTATAGCCCGTTTTTACCACCAGTTTGTCTCAAAGGGCTTTACATGGCATCGTAACAACATCCTCTGTCCTTAGACCCTCACATCGACTGAGGAAAAACTCCATGGAAACCCTTTTAACAGGGAAAAATCGGAGAAAGCTCAGGGTGAGCAACAGAGGAGGGATCCCTCACCCAGGACGGACAGACGGGACAGAGATGTTGTTACAGACAAGAAAACAGTTTACAGTTTGTCACAGAATGTGCGAAATATGGAAATGTTAGCAGGAGTTGATGAAGGCAGTCTCTGGTGAGGGGAGGGGGCAGGGGGGGGGGGGGAGGAGGGCGGTCAGCTCGATGGGAGGGCTGGGTGGCAGACTGGTCCATGGGAAGGACGGGGAGGCCGGTGTAACAGCAGGGGAAGGGTGGGAGGGGGGCGGTGCAGGCGGCGGCTGGTGCAGAGAGATGGAGCTCCGGTGGATCTGTGGAAACACAGAGAGAGTGAGAGACACCAAGGCCAAACTACAAAGTACAGCAGAAAATGACAGTTCAAAAATATACTGAGGAGGGGAGAGGAGGGGAGAGGGAAGGAGAGGAGAGGAGAGGAGAGGAGAGGAAGAGGAGAGGAGAGGAGAGGAGAGGAGAGGAGAGGAAAGGAGAGGAGGAGAGGAGAGGAGAGGAGAGGAGAGGAGAGGAGAGGAGAGGAGAGGAGGGGAGGGGAGGGGAGAGGAGAGGAGGAGGGGAGAGGAGAGGAGGGGAGGGGAGGGGAGAGGAGGGGAGAGGAGAGGGGAGGAGAGGAGAGGAGAGGAGAGGAGAGGAGAGGAAAGGAGAGGGCTCTGTGTAACCAGATGTGTCCCCAGCAGTCTAAGCCTATAGCAGCGTAGCTATAAAATGGTTCAGAGCTACCTGAACCAGCCCTAACTAAAAGCCCTGTCATAAAGGAAGGTCTTCAGTCTAGACTTAAATGTAGTTAGAGTGTCTGCCTCTTTGACCCATGGAGAGAGCTGGTTCCACAGTAAAGGAGCCCGGTAACTGAAGGCTCTACCTCCCAGTCTGTTTTTAGAGATACTGGGAGTCACTAACAGACCTGCGTTCTGGGAGCGGAGTGCTCTGGTAGGACAGTAAGGAATGATTAGTTCTTTCAGATAGGTTGGAGCTTTATCATTAAATTGGATCATCAAAGGAATCAGATACAAGAAACTCTCCTGTTCAGGAAATCGCAGTCTGCAAGCAGTTAGCTGCAACCACCATCCCAAGAGAGCGAGAACTCTCTGTCCTCTGCCCAAGACAAAAACGTTACATTCATTTTAATAAATTCGCACTATGGGTGTGTAATTAATCCTTATTGGTCAAAAACAGGTGGGGAGTGGCTGTGGTTTAGGCTTAGCCCTCCCTTCGTTGGTGCCCTCTGGCTGGCACAGGCTGGTCCCATCTTCCCAGCACACGAACCTCTGGGCCTGAAACACAACAAACCCTCCCTACACTGACATAACTCTCCATCCCAGGTGTCTGAGGGTTCAGGGCAGATAATACAGACCATTAAAACTCTTCCTCACAATGCTTCATTCAGCGGGCCACAGGCCTCTCATCCTCTCCTCCCTTCGGCCTTGGAGATGTTTTGCTTTCACTGTGGCTCTGTGTGCTCTCAGTTTACCTCTGAATGATCAAACAGGTTACTGGTATTCATTGCATTATGAATTAAGCTGAACACAAATCTATATGGTTTGCTTTAAACTCAGGGGGTTAGTCAAAAATATGAGACACGATAGGTTAGTTAAAACATGAGACTAAACTTTACTACTACTTAAAGTGAATGCATAAACAGGTACATAAAGGCAAATGTTTCACACCACGCAGGATTAACTTGTTTAAATGGGTAAAATGAGTAAGTGCTCAATCTAATAAAACAATCATCAGTGAGATATATTCATTGTTGGTCAGTACTGTCAAAGTGGAGAATATATGTTCAGTGTTAGTTCTGGTGATGAGGTAACTGTGTGCAGCTTTGCAGTCTCCAGTGTGGAGACACAGGTTCAGCTTTATTTCATCAGTCAGTAAAACATTGGTGTTTTGTTTTATTTATTAATCAGTAAGGCACAATATCAACTTCAGTTAGTAAAAGGCAAACATTCAGTGTTAAGACAGTTTTCACCCTAACACTAATAA
>NW_028219956.1:0-10193 GCF_045865225.1 Trachurus japonicus | reverse complement strand
CATGCTATTAGAAATAGGGGAAACTGTTTTCTGGGTCTGCTCAAAGGTAGTAAATCCACTCATAGATCCTCTTTTTCTTTTATACATATAAAGTTTATAGTTTTTTTTTTTTTTTTACCTTTGGATGGAGCTAAGCTATCCCCCATCTCCTCTCTTAATGCTAAGCTAAGATGGCTGTAGCTTCTTATTTGTCTTTGTGCTTTGTTTTTTTGTTTTTTTTTTTGTTCGTTTTTAATATATCAGAGGTCGTCTAGTGTTTGTTGCGACTGGAAGCTGTTATACAACAAAATAATGAGCTGAAAGACTTGGGTGTCATTTCTCTGTATGTTTACTCCTACAGTACGATGAGTTAAATTAACTGAAAGTAAAACTATATCACAACTTATGTGCTGTTTGCCCTCCACGGCATAGATTTGCTGAGCTACAGTATACACAACACACATCCAATAACTCTATCTGTATTTGCTCTGGGCTGTTTGTCTGTCACCTGCCTCTGACCCCATCATCCCGGATCATAGATTATCACCATAGTGATGAACCAGTGGCTCCAGATTTAAACATTTCTTTCTCTGTTTCTCCTCCTTAGGATTTGACATTGTTCCTTCTCTTATAACACAGAAACAAGCTGTTTTTTTTAAAGCAACAGTGCCTCTTCTTTTCCAGTGATCTGCACTTGAATACAACAGCATTTGAATCCTTCTATTTGCATTCCTTCTGCACACATCTTTTCATGTCCCTATCCCACCTCAATATTTCTCCTCCCCAATCCCCGCTAAGTAGGATTTCACACGGCATCTGACGCAGCTGGGCGCTGCAGGTAGCCTATTTGCATAGATTGTTCAAGAATGGTAATTGAAAGGGGTGCGCTCAGAAATCATGTCGGAAATCATTTTGTGTTGCATTGTTGTGAGTATCGCTCTAGTCATGGCAGATGAAAGACGTTTTATTATCCCATTATAAGGCCTATGTCGCAGTTACGTGATGGCTACCACTTCGTCTCAATGCTATGTTTTACTGGGGGGAGAAACTTTTTAATAGGATCCTGACAATGACAATTATCTGCAGGCAATTCTCTTTCTTCTGAACAAGGTCCCATTAATTGCATTTACAGACTCTGAAATGAAGTATGGCGAATGCTTTAAGTCAACGACTCCCAAACTAATTTGCATGGTAATGAATATATTTCTCTGGGAATCTGAAATGATCCCATATGAGCTTTTGGAAGCAATGTTATGAGATACTTGGAAATAGAAGTCTGGGAATAGGAGGTGAGCATGAAGCAGGGCTCTAATCAAAGCCATTGTGTGTAAATTTCCCGTTGGTTTAAATCTGCCAGGCCCAGTCTAAAGCTTGTAAAAGGGCCATTTATAGAAGGGAAACGGTGGCTCCTTACAGAAGCTTAACTGACGGGTATTGTTTTGCTGTAATAAGATTGTGTCCCAGTGAAAACAAATCCCTTTTTGAAAAAATGATTGATTTCTAAATGGGTTAAGAACTTTCAGAATTAGATCATAAACAAATGCAAGTCCAAAGATTTACATGTGGAGTAGAGGAAGTTCTTTTCTATTTCATCTTTCATCATGCTTGAGGCTGCGTGGCAATCTGCTGGCTAATCACCTATATTCGATCAGGAACAGCCACCTTGTGGTGTATTAGATCAATCCCAGACAGGCGGGCAGCTGAGTAATCTCTCTCTAAGCCCTTCCTGCAGTCATAGCCCTGCTTTAGCCTTTGCCCGCTTTCTCTTTTGCTCCTGTCTTCAGCTCCAATCTCAACTAACTTTGCAACGTCCCACAGTCCTCGGCCGTTCCCTCACTCACTACCCATACTTCGTTTGCCAACTCTGATGCCTCTTCGCTCCATCTCAACACTCTGCCCCACACTCACACCGTTTCCATTCTGTTGCCTCCAGCTTTCACCACCCGAATTCTAATATCCTCACTCCAGTCTCCACTCCCAGCCTCCTGGCCTGTACTTTTTTTTTCTTTTTTGTCAAACCCCAGGTCCCATCTCTTGGCCAGACTCTCCCCAAGTCTCTCTGGGGGTCTGTACAACTCGTCGACTCCGGACTCTGGTTTCCGGTCTCCTTGGCCCTGCTCACTCTTTTGCACATTCCTGTCTCTGTCTTTTTATCTCTTTTTCCTCAACCTTATGAGTGAGGAATAGAGGAGAAGCATGACGGGCAGGAATCAGTATTCTCGGAGAAAAAAAAAGAAAAACATTTGCACACACACAATTGACAGGGCCGAATCCTCAGGGCGACTTTATGGATTGTCAGCGCAGCGTTGAAAAAGAGGCTCGTGCAGCCATGCGAGACCAGCCACTAGAAGGCTAAATATAAAATAACCCCAAAAGAGATCCAGGGATATGGGATATATGTCTGCACTATCTTACAATTTCAGTTGGCTAGAATAGCAATATTCTGTAAACTCAAGGGATCAAAGCACGCAGGAGGAATCGGTAGTTTGGTGGACATTTCTTGTTTATGTGTGTACATGTGGGGCAACAGTTGGAAAGCATGCAGGTGGGAGCATTTACTTGTGATTTCCTATTGGAGAGCAATAAAACCATGCCAAGTCCAAACCATCGTATGAAAATTGGCTGACAGGCAAGCAAATGCACGGAAAAGGAGCCTGGGCAGCCATATTGTTGAGTGTGGCATGAATTGGCCGGCTCCCAGACTAAATAAAAATCTGGTTTGATCCATGGGACGAGCAATGTCACGGAGCCCATGTGTGTATTAGCTGTGTAATGTGAAGAGGCGGGGGAGAGCACAAGGGAATCGCCCCATAATCTTATCCACCATTCACAATACCTTTCTCACTCAGTCAATAATACCCCCAAATAGGTTTTTTTTTGCCCAGGCTCAAAGCTGGCCAGTGAGCTCTGGAGAGAAAAAAAAGCCCCATTCCAATGGAAAATGCCCAACTGGTAGACAATGTGGTTGTAATGCACACAAGAATACACATTCACACACACAAATACACAAGCAAAAGAGTGTCTAGTGTGTCTGTCTGGGAAATAATTAGAGAGTTGGGTTGGTGAGCAGTTCTGCTCACATTTCAGTCCACAGAGTAAAAGAATGAAAGAGCAAGAAAGTATCTGGAGATCATGGTTAAAGCAAGAAGGACACACAAAGTCAAAACTTGTGTACGTGATATTCAAAGGAATGGCAAAAGATTAAGTGAATAGCTGAAAGAAAAAGAGAGTAAAAGAGCCACACATCCCTGCTGTTTATTTTCTGTCTTGTAATTACCAGAATGATTAATGACCGCGATCGAGAGTTTTCATAGCATGAGAGATGATCTTACGGGAGTTAGGAGCTGTGAAGTTTTGTTGGAGATGCTGTTAAGTTTTGTCATGCCTGAATTATTGACATTCATGTTGTTTCACTCGAGAATTCACAAGCCTCTCATTAAATGTAAGGACCTTATACGACTTTGGACCGGGGGATATGCTCTGCATAATAGCTCAGTGTTTCAGAGGTCCACATTGAAGTAGGTTGTCAAATGGGCTAATTTTAGTGTGAGAACAGTCTGATGTTACTGGCTCTCTCTGCAATGCCAGCAGTCTGTTTGCTTCCTGCAAAATTGGTTGAATAGTGTTGTGGTGATTCACCAAGCTAAAATCATTGTAAGTTTTGTAATAAAAGTTTGTATGGCCACAATTTAACCATGTTAGCTTAAATAGGCTACTGTCAGGCACACAACCAAAACTTGACGCTTCCACTACCTAGATTTTATTAATAGTTAAAACATGTTAGTTTGTGAGCATTTATTAACTTTGTGTTTGGTTACTTTAATCACCAACAGCCAACACTATCAACAACAACACAACATGTTAAGCTAGCACCATTTGAGCCTCGAAAAAGACATCTTGTTCATCATCTACCTCACCTTCAAAAAACATGAACTTCCATAACATCACCAGCTAACACATGAGCTGACAACATGCTAGTGAACAACAACTAACCACATGTTAACAGCATTGGGCCAAATCGGCAAAACCATTTTATCAGTATTCATAATAGCACCAGCCTCGTAACGCCAGACCATAACAGTAAAGACTTTTTCAGTACATGGACTCTGTCTTTTTTTGCTCTGTAATAGGCTATACCATTTATAGTAACAACACTGGAAATACAGTTCCACTATTATTAGTTTCCCCTTAAAGTCTTGTGACCACTAAGCAGGTCTATCTGTTAACTCACTGCCAAGCTGACAAAAGAGCCTGTCACACTTAGCGGTACTGTGTTTCATTTGTTTCTACCTGCCCATTACCTTGCTCCCTGTTTTTAATTTAATTATTTTCTTATCTCCCTGAATACCTCATTCTTCTAATTTGTCAGTCTGTAATCTCCCTGTTTCATTTTTTTCCCATCTGCAAGGTGTCAGAATGGACAGCACAGAAAAGCAGACAGCCAGCCATGCTGTAAAAAATGATTTCACATTTGTATAATTTCAGTATCCTGACATAAATTTGATCCGAGGGGGATAATACACAAAATCATAACCTGCGCATGAGAGGAGATAATTGCATTAATAACACCTTCTGAGTCACACAGTTTGGCTGAACTCTAAAACATATTGTTATTCATTAAGCCAAGAGTTCATTATTTATTTTCAGAGACCTCCAGAGTGGGCTTATTTAAGCACAGTCACAAAAACGTGGTTTCTGGTAATTTAAGGTTTTCATTAGGTGACGGCTGAAAAGCGCAAGATGCCCTTAGATTAATTTCAGTTTAAGACATTTCTTTTGGTTACAGGCAGTTCACTCAGCATCTTATTTTTAGACTACACTTGCATGGATGGATTATGGGCCTACTGGGCACAGCTTCACTGCAAAGTGTCTCTCAGAGAGATGCACAATGAGCAGAAAAAACACCTACAAAGAAATAAGTGGAAAACAACTTCAAATGTGTGATGCGGTAGTCACTCAGTCTGGGCATCTTAGTTCCAGTTAGGAGTAGGGAGGGGGCACTATCATGTCTGTGGCCAGGGGCCCATGACTCCGTTTGCTATGGGGACTCCTTCAGCTCGTGGCTCAGTTAACAGCATCTTTCATATTTTAATTTTAAGATGAAAAAAGCAGTCCCTCTGTGGCACTAAATTGAAATTTCAAGCTGGCAGGCAGTGCCAAATTTAGTCAGAAACTACAGTGAAAATATGATTGATTTGATCATTCAGCAGTGTAGTCGTTCATTTAATGAACCAACTATTTCAATCATGAAGCAGGTAGCTGAAATTGCCGCTGGCTAAACAACATTTGTAGAAAAAAATCTGTCTTTCTGACAATTAGTTCAAAGTGTTTTTTTTTTTCTCCGTTTCCTCTCTTCTAGTTGATGCAATGCAATACTGATTCTCATAGCCTGGATTTGTCTTGGCTGACTGTAATGCAAAACTGTCACTGAATTCACCTCACTTGTTTGTTTATAAACTGATGCAGAGAACTTGAGGTGAAGACTGTCACATTTCACAATCAGATGCAACCTTCAACAGGTTAACACAGTTAAAGTGAGTGTGTGTGTGTGTGTGTGTGTGTGTGTGTGTGTGTGTGTGTGTGTGTGTGTGTGTGTGTGTGTGTGTGTGTGTGTGTGTGTGTGTGTGTGTGTGTGTGTGTGTGTATGTCCACAGGTGAGGCTCCAGCCTCTCTCAATCTGGAGGAGGACAGCTGATAGGGTTCTTCTTCCACCTGACTTGGCCTCATGAGTGTGTCTGCGTGGATTTTCCTGTATGTGCACCCATCAGGGGATGTGTGCATATGCCTGACATGCGTACCCGTGTACTGTTTTTTTTTTTTTTTTTGTGGCACTGTATGTCTATGTGTGTGTTACTTTGGCTTTATGCATGCCTGTCATATTGCAGATAGCTTCTGGGTGTGAGGAGGGACAGTCTCGAGGCTGACAGCCCACGGAGGCAGCTGTTGGGAGGGCAAATATTGCAGAGGTGTAAAGCTTCACACTGGCAAAGTGGGGTGAAAAGCTGGAGCTGTCAGGTATTTCTCTTTTTGCCTATCTATCTTTTTTTTCTGCCCTTCACTGCTCCCTCTCTAATTTTGTTTCCACATTTCGTTCTTTTTCTGCATGTCACCTTACTTGTCTAAAATCAGCAATGAGCACTGCCTCTCCAAACCTGTCTCTTCTCCCAGAAGAATTTTTTTGACAAGTGAAAAAGGAGACCTGATAATTCATTGCAATACTATTCGTTTGAAATTCTTTTAAACAGAGTAATAAGGGACAATGTTAAAATACGGATTCTAGCTCTGCTCTTCAACCGAAGTGTTAAGAAAAATATCCTGAAATTAAAGTGGGCAGTCAGCAGCAACGCTGTCATTTCACATCCAAAATAATAAGAAAGTGTGTCACTGTCCAAATACTTGAGGAGCTTACTCTGTAAAGCCTTTCCTGAGCCAGGAACCCACAGTGGGTAAGAGGAAAAAAAAAGACTATAATGCCATAACTCTCCTGGGCAGAGCTCACGAGTAACAAAAGCTTATTTTTTCAACTTGTCCCCTTCTGTGAACTGATATTTGGATTCTTCTCTCTTCCAACTGTAAGAAAATATTATAACACTACTGTAGCTATTGTGCCTATTTGTTCCATGTATTTCAAGAGGTTTTTCTTAAAGGGATAATTCAACGATTTGGCAAATTCGCCTATTGCCACAATCACTATAGTCATAGCAGTAGGTCCATTACCTTTAATTATCGGTGCATGTTGTTTTGAGATCTGCGGGGAAAAGACGTGAGCTGCTCAGCGAACACAGTGGAGGTGAACGGTACAGGTCCCCTGTCCCTCAACACTCATCAAATAAACAATCTAACAACTCCAAAACACATGCACTGATAATTAAAGGTAATGAACCTACGTCTATGACTATAGGGATTATGGCGATAAATGAATTTGCCAAAATGTTGAACTATCCTTTCAAGTTAACCAGCAAATGTTGGCTACCATACGTTTGTCAAGAAAGTCAACACTGTTAGATTTTTCGCTGTGAATTTACAATAAATTATTGGATAAATTTTGCATGACTTTCACAATAAGGTTACTGTGAAATATGCTCACAGCAATTTACTGTAATTTCATATCTGTGATATTACAATGCATTGTTGTAAAAGCACAACTGTATACTGTAACTTTACAGCTTCAATGACAAAGCAATTACTGTGATATTACAGTACATTACTGGGGAATTACAACCTTTTGCTGTACATCATTACAACAAGGCCCTGTACTTTTACAGTGTGTACTGTAAATGTAATGCACAAGTTCATAGTAATTTATTGTGAATTTACAATGTATACTGTGGAAGTCATATAAGTAATGCAGACAAAGTTTCAATTTACTGTTAGCCCAATGGCATATTTATTTACAAATAAAACATACATACATACAGTAAATACCAAGATATTCAAGAATTCAAGAAATTCAACAGTTATAAACTTTCCAAAGCCATCTTAAAGGGATAGTTTACCCAAAATTGAAATTTCACTCATTATCTCCTCCCCCTCGTGTGGACTAAGGGCTGGGAGAAGTTTCAGAGTCCTTCGTGTCTTCTCTGAGTTACAGGGGGTCTCGGCGTAGCAGTGCATGTCCATATGACGGTTGCAAATGGATACCACTTTTCTTCGTAACAAAAAGACATACCAAAAAACATCCAAATACCTCCATGCTGCTCGTATGTAATGTCCGTCTTGTATTGAAGCCCCGAAATGCGAAATTGTCCCCCAAAAAATTAAATAAGTCTATTCTTCAAGCTTGTTTGTAGCGGAAGCTCCTCTTCCTGGTCCGTCAAATTTGGGCGAACCAGGATCTGTCCTCTTCCCAGTTCGTCCAAATTTGACGAACCGGGAAGAGGAGCTTCTAAAAGCTTCCGCTGCAAAACAAGCTTGAAGAATAGACTTGTTTACGTTTTTTCAGGACAATTTCACATTTTGGGGCTTTAATACAAAATGGACATTACATACCAGCAGCATGGAGGTATTTGGATGTTTTTTGGTGTGTCTTTTTGTTACGAAGACAGTTGGTATCCATTTGCAACCGTCATATGGATATGCACTGCTACGCTGAGACCCCCTGTAACTCAGAGAAGCCACGGAGGACTCTGAAACTTCTCCCAGCCCTTAGTCCACATGAGGGTGAGTAGATAATGAGTGAAATTTCAATTTTGGGTGAACTATCCCTTTAAAATACAGAGAAATTGTACAGAAACGTGGAATTCACTACCTAGCTGTGTCACAATAACAGTAAGAGGATAGGAATGAGGCCTACATGGCAAGATACGAGAAGGGAGAGAGCAATGAAGGATGTCAGAACGGGGTAGTTTCCTCAAAAGGGTGCTCACATAAGGGTTCATTGTTGTCCACTTCTTGGTCTTTGGTCCACTTCTTCCTCGATGTCCAAGAAGCACCTGTTAACAAGCAAACATAGTTTCAGTTTTAAATAGACTTGTATTGCAGGCAGCATTTGTCAAGGCATTTTCCCATATCACACCCTAATAGACTTATAATCCAAACTTGTTGGATCTCCTTTGATCATTTGGAAAAACTAACCACATATTGGGATCTAAACGGTTACTTGCATGAAAAACATCAAGATTGCTGATCACTGAATTAGAAACCTATACTATAATATGAATTACAAGATCAAATCTGATCTTTATACAATACCTTTAGTGACTGTCCAGCGACAGGATACTCAAGGTGAAGATGCAATAGCTGCTGAAGAAAGCAGGGTGGGCCCATCACATGTCCCTCGATGGATATCAGCCATCCAGAGGGCTTCATCATGTCACCTGAAATGAACCGATAAAACATCATGTGTTATGAGCACTTTCAAATATAAAGTGCTCCACAAATGTTCATTGTGGCCATGTAAATTCCTAGAATCAAAACAAAATACTGAGTTAGAAATGTCAATAAAAGATCCAAGAAACATTACCTTGAATGATCAAGCAGGCGGTGGTGGGGAGTTCTGCAGTATTGACGTCCACAGCAGTGGCACAGGGCTGTAACATAGTAACACATGATAGCAGAGATTTAATGTAGAATAAATATTGTTCATTGGTCAGAGGTTAATCATACAAGGTAATAAATTGCGTTAATCACTCATTTTGCATTTTAAATATTTGAATAAAAAATCTTACACTTCATCTTCAAGCATCAAATTCTCCTTTGGCTCTTTGAAGTAGGACATTAGGAGCAGCAGGATGCAGGCAGACTTGTCAGGGTCTGGATCACAGCAGCCAGAACATCGCGGATCTGGGTGACATCGATGTCCGTCAGTAGGGCTGTGGTGGTAGAAAATTGACATGACCAAGTATAGAGGGGAAAATAAAAAACGTAAAATTAATTTCACACATATCAGAAAATTATTATGAAGTTGTTTTTAAATGTTATAGCTGTTCTTTAAGGTATATGTGATCAATATGGCCGAGGGGTCCCACTTTCATTAAAAAAAGCCCAAACCCAACTATATCTGACCAAATGTTGAGTCATCATCCTTTATAATCTTATCATATGAACACTTTGGTTCAGTAAAAGCATAATGTACAGTACATTATTTACGTATTCAAATTAAAATAGTAAGAGGCTGCATTTGTCTGGTCCAGGCTGTAACGTTAGTAAATAGCAAAGCTAACGTGAAAAGACAGCTATCACTATTAGCAAATGCAGTGAGAGAACGTTCGACAATTTCGGGCACTTGCTAAAAAAAATATAAACTGTGTCATGCGATAAACGTTCATTTGAAAGTCAATATTATTATCATATTTAAAATGACATGGGTGTAATGCATGCAGCTCACCTTCTCCATTCAGTCCAGAAGAGAAAGGGAAAATGGCATCTTCAGGTTCAGTTGGTTCAGTGCCGTTATGTCATGTGACCAGGGAATATTTGAAAATACAATATTTCACTGTAATAATACGGTTGAATGCTGTAAAATCCTTGCATTTTTTACTGTGTTGCTGTGATATTACAGACATTGTTGTGATATAACAGGAGGTTTTTGATTGCAGTATTTAACTGTAAAATAACAGTTAAATGCTGTAAAATCAAAGGATACTGTATTTTTTTTACAGGTATTCATTGGGATATTACAGGGGAACTTAATTACAACAAGTTACTGTAAAATAATACTGTTAATTATTGTGAAATCCTGGTAATTTCTAACAGTGAAGGTCCTGTTCTCACAG
>NW_028219955.1:0-2999 GCF_045865225.1 Trachurus japonicus | reverse complement strand
CAAACACATATTTTGTGTTTGAGCTGAGCTGTTGTGTCTGAACAGCCTTAAAGGATAGCCAAATGATCTAAGCTGTCACTTTAGGTTTTTAACACTTCAGATGAACAGCAGATGATGTTACAATGTGGAAAGGCTACGATTAATATAGTCAGTCACATTACCTTTTTGCTGAATCTTGAGCTTTTTATACCTATCTACTGTATCATAAAGCATGTGAACCTGACTAGTGCAGCTTTAAAATACTTACACAACTGCCAGGAATAATAAAAGTAATGTGTAATAAAATACACACCACAGCCCACAACAGCAGCAGTATTTAGCATTTACAGTTAACTGTTTTCTTGTAGCTAAATCAGTTTTTACAGTTATATCTGTATAACATAACAGACTGTACATACTGTGCAGTATATTGAAAACAGAGTATTGAACATTTAAATAGTTCAGCATGGGGTCTCCGTAGACTTTGTTTGGACTATAAATATGGGGATTCAATCTAAAGTGAATTAAAATTAAAGATAGCTGAAGAAGAAAAAGGTAATCAAATATTAAAGACTCTCTTGGGCACTGGCACGCAACAGCCCTGTTAACCTGACCCATCTCCTTGGCTGTCGCCAAATGCAGCTCCACTGTACTGAAATATTAACTGCCTGCAATCTGTGACACACACGGGTACTGAGAAGCCTTGGCGGGGGCTTCGCCATTGATCCAAATTTGATGAAAATAAAGACATACAAACATGTGGCCAGTCCTAAAAATACTGGTACATTTTGGTACTTTTACAAAAACTGTACCAAACAGTCTAGTCTAGGTATTCTCCTAAATGCAGACTACATGCACCATATGCACAGAATGCTTTAATGCAGAATGTTTTAATTAAGCAATATTACCCGAGAGGGTGTGCTTTAACGTCATTTGAGCACGACGGTGATGCGGTCAGGACCGAGGCGCTTGCGCCGAGGTCCGCAAGCATCACCGAAGTGCTCAAATTACGTTTAAGCACACCCTCGAGGGTAATATTGCGATTATACAACAATTACCAACAAAATAAAGCGTATAATTAAATAAATATTCATGTTGATGGACGTTTTGCTCTCAAAATGTAAAGTTTTTTGCGAGTGTGCTTCCCGTTTCCATGGAAATAAATGGGGTCTGACTAATAACTGAAACACAATCAGTCACGTCAGTAGACTCCTATGTGTAATGGAACCTAGTTCACCTCTACAGCAAATAGTCCGAACCTTAGTAACGACCTAGCAACAGAAATGATTTTCTAGTCCCAGATGAGTGAACTCTGAGCTGACGTTCATGTTTTAACGCGGTCTCTGACTTTCCCGAACTAAATCAACACCGCACAAACTCGCACAAGTTATGACAAAGATGCCGTTTTTTTCCTTTCACAGATGTAGCTTCTACAACCGCAAACTCTGCATGTAAATGAAGTTATAGCGCTGTGTCGCCGACACAGCTGATAGAGAAAGCCAAACGATTACTCCAGATTATTTAAAAGCCCAAAAGGCGCAAGCAAGAGAGAGGGAGAGAGAGAAACATACAGGTAATCACCTCCGTTTTATCCAATGAAAATATTCAGCTCCAGGCCATATTTTAAAACATATTCACCGCGATCACAACTCGTGTCTCTCCGACTTTGTAACGTTACACACATGGGAGGGAGACAATCCTACGGGGAAGTTTACAATATATTAACAAAAAATAAAACATAATTGTTCTATAAATGTGACTTTGGCAGCTGTCAGGAACAACCTACAGGAGGTCAATGTAGTTTGTGATTTATTTTCACGAGTAATAAATTACGAAAAATCCATGTTGCCATGGAGATGTGTAAACAACATGACATGGCGAAGTAATATTTTCAGTGATGAGTCAGCCGTGCTGTAATGCTGATTTGAGCACGTTCTAAATGTCTTATTGACCAATCAGATTGCTTGGTCGGAACTACTTGTTGTATAATGAACAAATAAATCACACCCCCTAATATTCATGTACATACATTAGTGATTGTGTTTTGTATCACAAAAAGGTATGCATCATTACCTGCTGCACAAATTAAAGCCCAAATTAAATTGTCACAGAGTGACTGTATATGCATACTTCACACAAGCATAATATATAGCAAAGAGTTTTTATCAACAAACAAAGGCTTGACAGTTCTGTCACTATGCTCTGGTATGATTCAGCAAAAGACATAATGGTCTCATGTCAATTTAAAGCAGAACTATGCAGCTCGGCCGGAAATAGCTCGCTCCTTCGTTGGTTTCTCTTTTTTTCCCTCTCCGGAGCTCCCCCACAGTTCTGGGAGGCACATGTCACTGTCGTAAAAAAAAAAAAAAAAACTCGCCGCCGCCACCTCCTCCACCCCCCCTACACGTGCTTGTGTTTACTGCTGTTTGCTAAGCCCTGCTAACACCGAGCTAACGCTAACACGGCGCTAATGCTAACACCGAGCTAACGCTATGCTAACACGGAGCTAATGCTAACACGGCGCTAACGCTAATACAGCCACACACAGGCACAAAGACACAGACATACACACACAGGAATAAAGGTTCCAAAACGCGAAGGTGTGTGTGTGTGTGTGTGTGTCATGATGTATTACATTATCTTATAAAAGACCCATGGTGTGTGTGTCTGTGTTAGCATTAGCTCCCTGTTAGCCACAAGCTGAACTTCATCAGTAAACATTTCATGTTTCCATGGTTTCCTCCGACTTTCCGAACTCAAACCAATCACGATTCGTGACATGCATGACGTCATATGCGTTCTTATCTCGTACTGCCGTAAAGCAGTTTCTCGCGATACTTCTATCCATTGACGAGATTTGTAACACCGAGACGGACGACTGATCTTGCAAGTGCGGTTTTCAGCCAGTGGGGGGGGTGAGCGCATTGGCCTAGACCCCATTCACTTCATAACAGGTCACTCAACCATCACAGTGACTCTGAGCCACAATAATTACAGCCCAATTCCTGCATAGTTCTGCT
>NW_028219954.1:0-9445 GCF_045865225.1 Trachurus japonicus | reverse complement strand
TTACAAGCAGGGGTCGCATTAACCGGATATTTTCCGTCATTGACCGTTTTTTTAAAACGGTGACGGAAAAATTTTGAGGCCATCCGTCATTTTGACAGATTGCAATTCACAGCCATGGCTGTCTGGCCATGTGCATTTGTTTACAATGAAGCCGGCGGATAATCAATAAATGGAGCGGTGGATAATGATATAAAACATATACAATGTCTCAAAGTCACTATGGTGAGAATTAGATTAAAAAACAAACAAACTCACAGCTGGCTGGTGCGCTCAGTAGAACGCTGTAGTACATAGGCTACTCCAGGCCTGTGTGGAGTGTGTGTGGCGCTGTAGCGCTGCCACACATAAACACCAACAACAGAGAAGAAGACAGAAAGCTTCCCGCAGTATTCAAACTCCAAACATTACAAGTGGATTAAATATTGACTGGGAGTCGTGTCAGTGCAAATATGACGGTCGATAATGATTTAACGGGCGAGATTCAGCTGCAGTGTCCGAGGGACCGGGGTCATGCCTATGTTCCCACAGCCCTATGTTCCCTCAGCCCTATGTTCCCTCATTTCTAACTTTTGTTGTCACTGAAAATGAGGCCCTATGTTCCCTCAGCCCTTTGGTCCCACCATTGGTTGGGTTTAGGCAATGAAGAAAGGAGTTGGTTAAGTTTAGTAAAAAGACCAGGTAGAGGCTAGACAGGCCAGATCGGTAGAGTCCAGATAGGTGGAGAGAGTCCAGAGGGAACATAGGGCTGAGGGAACATAGGCACGCTCCTGAGGGACCGACAGTAGTCAGCTGTTAAGTTACGTAGCTGTAGCTACACAGCGGTGTGTCTCGGTACAGGTAGAGCGGTGGGGGCAGGACATCACCGTTTCACACACTCGCCGCGCACAACTCTTCCAAAGGTAACGTTAAGCCTTATTTTAATGTATTCTGCCCGCCGTGGCATTGTTTATAACACGTAAAGCTGAGTGGGTCTTGTCCAATTTGTGCTGCATCTGGCTGTGTGGTCTATAGCTTCAGTTGTTTCAGTGATGCGCAGTGGCTGCGTGCGTGCGTGCGTAAAAGAGAGATGAGAGAGAGAGAGAGAGAGAGAGAGAGAGAGAGAGAGAGAGAGAGAGAGAGAGAGAGAGAGCTAACGCCGGTGCACTATGCGGTGCCTATGTGAAAACGTGCTCCTTTGGATGTTTTGGTATAACACATGGGTTAGCATGTTGATTGTTGACAGAAAACTGATGTCATCATCAGGTATTTACGTTGTATTTAGATGTTGAGGCAGAAAGTGACCCCCGCATTCACTGACTGACCCACAGTTAGATGTGCTCTGACGCAGACTCTGCTCCGGAGCATTCTCTGTTCAATTTGTTTGGACTTGATATGAATTAAACATGAATTAAAATTGAATGCTATTGAATATGGCATTATTATCATTTAAAAAAATAAATAAAGTGACCGGTAAAAATAGATTATGACGGAATTTTTATGACCCCGTCAGTCAAAATGACCGGCGACGAAAAAGTCTAGCGCAACCTCTGGTTACAAGTAAAAGTAGCTCAGTCGACATGTTACTCGAGGAAGAGTAAAAAAGTACTTGCTTTTAAAGGTACTTAAGTATCCAAAAGTACATGATTTTAAATGTACTTTAAGTAAAAGTAAGAATAAGAGTAAATTTCTTATTTTTCACATCAATTAATTACTTTTTTTTTTTTTTTTTAATGAATATAAGGACCTTTTAACTCTTGTTTCTGAGAATTAACTCTTTGAAAGCAGCTGCACTGATGTGCTGCTTTTAGGGGTTAGGGTTTCCTTCTTTGACAAACACAGCTTGTGTCCAATAGGATTTTAGAAAAAAAAAGAAAGAAGTAACGAGTACTTTTCAGCCTTCCTAGAAATCAACACGAGTAAAAGTAAAAAATCTTTTGTCTTGGAAATGTATTCAAGTAAGAGTAATAAGTAGAGAAATCTAATACTTAAGGCTTAAAGTACAAATACTCAAGTAAATTTACTCCGTTACTGTCCACCACTGCATGGAAGGATACGGCCTGAACTATAAAGGAATCAGACGCTGCATTACTCAGTAAATATGCAGTAGTCTAAGTTGATGTGCAGCACAGCCTGCAGCCTCCATGGTGGCCACAGAGCTGGCTCACCTGGCTGTCAGACACCACAGCCTGGCTGCTGAGGCTGCATGGGCTCTGCTGCAGGACTGGTGGTTGCATCCAGGTGTGCTGACTGACCCCCAAACAGCAGCCCTGTCTGCAGTCAGCATGCTAACAGGTGTCGGTGTGACAGCAGTAAACAGTCTCCTATTGCTCTTCTGCTCCCTCCCTGGATGTCAACTTGTTTATTTACGTGACTGTTGCTGTGACGTTACGGCACTGAGCCCACTGGTAAACACACACCGCCTCACACCCCGTGACTCTCATCAGGGCGAGTGTCCCGTGGCTGCGAAGTACATGTCAGCTATAACCGACGGACGGAGAGAGCAGTGTTAGCAGCAGGAAGCTAACTCCAGGCTCCCTCTCTCTGGTTTCTTTTGGTCCTTCCGGAGGAGGAGGCTAAGCTAAGCTAAGCTAAGCTATCTCTGCAGACAGCGAGCTAACTGCAGTGCACAGCCACAGAGCGCTGCCTCTTGTCTCGTTTATTGTCCATCAGAAAAGATGCCAGCTCAAACCAACCAACACCTCCCTGACATTATTACATTAAACCCGTGAGCCCCCCCTCCCTCCCTCCCTCCCACCCCGGGCTAATGCAGGACGCTGTCAACTACTTCCACCCCTTTAACGACTAACTGTTAGCATCGTCTAGCTAACGCCCCTGACAGGTGTTCCCCGGCTGTGACAGCTACCTGTGCGGGAGCCCACCGAACTCAAACCGTCGCCGTCGTGTTTTATTTTTGCTCACCTGCATCCGATGGAACTCCTCCTCTGACAGAGCCTGCGACAGAGCCATGTTTACCTGGGATGCTTTGCTAGCTAGCAGGCTAAGCTAGCGGGGGGAGACAGAGCAGCTAACAGAGAGGAGAGCAGCATAGAGGTGGAGACGGGACAGAGCTCTCACTCTGACGCTGTTTCCGAGGACCGGGGAGGAGGGGGTGAACTAACACAGTGTTGTGGTGGGGAGGACTGTCAACCTCCGGGTGGGTCCACTCCATAGACAATGGTGGTGGAAGAAGTGCAGAGAGTTAAATATCATTTTCCAGCCTGGCTTCAATAAAGTAGATCATTAATCAGTAAAAACATCATCATCTAGAAATAATTTGTATCATTGCAGCAGAGACAGGTAGCCTAGATTTTTCTCTAAATATGAGTATGAATCCTGCGAAAGACGATTAGTGCCACTGTGGGGGGAAAAAACTGATTTCTGACTTTTCTTTTTCTTAGAATTCTGAATTTAAAGTGAGAATTCTGAGATCAATGTCAGAATTCAGACTTTTTTTCCCTCATAATTCTGGCTTTAAACTCAGAATTCTGACTTTAATCTCGTTATTCTGACTTTATACTCAGACTTCTGACTCTAGACTCAGAATTTTGAGATAAAAGTCAGAACTCACTTTTTTATTTATCATTAGTGGCCGTAATCCTTTTCCGCAGAACAAGCACCATTAACATCTTTGATTTGCTTTCATGGCAATCTCCTAAATCTGTTTCTTGGTTGCTTAAAGATGTCATAAAGTTAGAAAAGATTGCCACCTCAGCAAAATTTGTTTCATAAATTAAACTCATCATTCACACATGTTGTGCTCTCAGGAAGGAAACACGTACCACTCTGGCTCTCACTTGCACATTACAAATCAATGACGTCATCAAGTTGCCATCACTGAACTTTTTTCATAATGCCTTTCAAAGTACGTCTTCCTCGTTCTCCCATATTCAGAAAGAGAAATAGAGAGTGAGGAGCATAATTACCTCCTGTTCAATTATTAACTAGCACAAGTTAAATATAGAGACAGAACTGAAACACACAGGCAGAGGTAAAGAGAGAACTACGAGAGAGAGAGAGAGAGAGAGAGAGAGAGAGACTTATTTCAATTTCATTCTAGGCTGGTCCGACGGCAGCCACAGCTCTGACAGACAGAGTCAGAGGAGGTTGGCTCAGGTGTTGCTTGTTGGACGAGAACTGAGGCGACATGGAGCTGCTGCCCTCGGTGCTGTCCACCCTGAAGTCACTGGATCCTGCCACTCTGAACCAGGAGTACAGTGTGAGTGTCTATTTCCATACCTCTCTCTCTCTCTCTCTCTGAGTTCTACAGTGTTCTGGTGAGGATGTCTCAGAGTTTTAAATTTAGCCCCACTTAACATAAGTTTGCAGGTTGTGGTTAATGTTGTTTTTTTTAGTGTGACTTGTTCACAAGGTTGCAGAGCAATTCTGAGACACCAACATGATAAGAAACATTTAACAAAGCAAACACATCTCATTAGAAATCATTTAAGCTGTTCTACCTTAGTTTTAAAATTGGTTTATACAAGTCAGGGTTAAAGGACACTCACACACACTTCTGTGCTGTTGTATAGCTTCTCTCTTTTGGATCTTCGGCCAAACACACATGTTGAGAAGATATCATTTATTTTCCTGGAGAACCGCTGGTGGTGTTTGTAGAGATAAGTCCTGCTAGGTGACTTTAGAATGTTAGACTTTAGAATGTTAGAGTTGTCATGGTGACAATAAATCAGACCAACGTTTCCTGGACCTAACAGCTGGTGTGTCTTTGATGTGCTCCTGCCTCCTTCGTCTTGACGATAGCGATAACGCTACAACATGGTGTCAGAAGTTAATTATTCAGAAGTTATTTAGTAGCCAAGTGAAACGTCAGCTGGCGGTTTGTTATTTTTTCGTGAAAAAAAAGTGTATTTTGAGTGTTAGTGTTGCCAACCGCTGCGCGGAAGGAAACGGTTAGTAACTTTGTAGCTGAACAGCGAAGTTACCAAGGCAACGGATCGACAGCGTTCATCATGAACCAGTTTCAAGTTGCTCCACCGGAGAAATTCTCGTTCAAAACAGAGGAATGGCCGAAGTGGATCAAACGATTCGACCGATTTCGTATCGCTTCAGGTTTGGAAACCCAAGCGGAGGAAAATCAAGTCAATGCTTTGATCTACACAATGGGCGAGGAGGCGGAAGACATTCTAACGTCCTTGCACCTAACGGCTGATGAAGCGAGTGAGTACCACACAGTCAAAGAGAAGTTGACGCTCACTTCGTCGCTCGCAGGAACGTCATATATGAACGGGCGATGTTTAATCAACGGCAGCAAGAGTCGGGCGAGTCAGCTGACTCGTTCATCACTGCGTTACATTGCCTGGCGGAGCACTGCGGATACGGCGCGTTACATGACGAGATGGTGAGAGACAGACTGGTCGTGGGTCTGAGAGACAAACGTCTATCAGAGAGATTACAGCTGGATCCTGAACTGACACTACAGAAAGCTGTCACTCTAGTTAAACAGAGTGAACAGGTGAAAAAGCAAAACGAACTGCTAAAAGCTAACTGCAAAGGAGACATGATGAACAACACACAGCTGGACAGCATGCACGCACAGCAGCGCGGTGGTGCAAAAACAAAACAGGCTCAGCCACGGTCCAAACCAGTGTTCAGTAAAGCCCAGAACAGACCATGCAAAAGGTGTGGGGACACAAGAGGACACAGCCAAGACCAATGTCCAGCAAAAGATGCAACATGCAACCAGTGCAGGAAAAAAGGACATTATGCTCGAGTCTGCAGGTCAAAAAAGTTACATGAGGTGAATATGGCCACAATGACACACACAGAGGATAGTGATGAAGAATATGGAGTTTCTTTCCTGGGCTCAATGTCAACAGAGAAAGAGGACAGTGCTGGTCCCTGGATGACTGAGGTAAAAATGGATGACCACAAAGCAGTGTTTAAAATTGACACTGGCGCAGATGTGACAGCCATACCCAAAAAACTGTATGACGAGGGCCAGTACGGTCAGCTATCAAAAGCTACAATGGTTCTGAAAGGGCCAGGAGGAAACCCTCTGAAAGTGATGGGCAAGTTCAAAGCCACTCTCAAAAAGAGAAATAAAACCAAAAAAGAGACTGTATATGTTGTGGATGGGCTGAGGACACCGCTGCTAAGCCGAGCAGCCGCCACAGAGCTGCAGCTGGTCGTCAGGCTGGACAACGTCAGCCTGGATACAAGCGAGGTGGTGAAGCAAGAATTCCCAAAGCTCTTCTCTGGACTCGGAAAAATGGGGGTGAGTACACCATCGTTCTCAAGGAAGATGCAAAGCCTTTTGCAGTCTCAACACCTAGACGAGTCTCACTTCCCCTCCTTCCCAAAGTCAAAATTGAGCTAAATCGCATGGAGCAGCAAGGTGTCATCTCAAAAGTGGAGCAGCCCACAGCATGGTGTGCGCCCATGGTAGTCGTTCCTAAACGCGCACGAGAAGCTGTGAGGATCTGCACTGACCTCACACAGCTGAATAAGTCAGTAGAGAGAGAGAGACATCAACTTCCCTCGGTGGAGAACACTCTTGGACAGCTCACCGGGGCCAAAGTCTTCTCAAAGCTGGATGCCAACTCAGGATTCTGGCAAATTCCACTTTCCAAGGAATCTTCTCTGCTGACCACGTTCATCACTCCGTTCGGACGGTACTGCTACAATCGTCTATGTTTTGGCATCTCATCAGCACCAGAACATTTTCAGAAACGCATGCAGCAGATCCTAGAGGGCATAGATGGTACTGTGTGCCACATGGATGACGTGCTCATCTGGGGAGCCAGTCAGGCAGAACACGATGAGAGGCTGCGGAAGACACTCTCACGGCTGCAGAGTGCAGGAGTGACACTGAACGACAAATGTGAGTTTTCAAAAAGCAAGATAAAGTTTCTGGGGCAGATCATCGAGTCAGCAGGGGTCAGTCCAGACCCAGACAAGGTGAGCGCTGTAAAATCCATGAAGGAGCCCAGAAATATCAGTGAGGTGAGACGCTTCCTGGGGATGACTAATCACCTTGGTAAATTCATGCCTCACCTAGCTGAGAAAACTCACCCACTCAGAGAACTGATCAAAAAAGCAAATATGTGGATTTGGGGGCCGCAACAGCAGCAGGCTTTTGACAGCATAAAAGAGGACCTGACTACTCCTCCAGGTCTAGCTCTGTATAACCCAAACATTGACACGCTTGTCTCAGCAGATGCCTCATCATATGGCATGGGTGCTGTTCTCCTCCAGCGGCAAGACAGCACAGCAAAGTGGAAACCAGTGGCATATGCATCAAGGGCACTCAGCAGCACTGAACAGAGGTATGCTCAGATTGAGAAGGAGGCTCTTGCTTCCACATGGGCCTGTGAGAGGTTTGCAGAGTTCCTCATCGGGAAAACCTTTCACATAGAGACAGACCACAAACCTCTCGTCCCACTGCTGGGCTCAAAAAGCCTTGATGAGTTGCCACCACGCATCCAGCGTCTACGCATGCGGCTCATGAGATTTTCCTACACAATATCTCATGTGCCAGGAAAAGAGATAGCGACTGCAGACGTGCTGTCTAGAGCACCTGAAAACAGCACGCCTGCAGGGCTGTCAGAAGAGGAGACCGACTTGTACGCCGACTCCATCATTGCTAGCCTACCAGCAACAGAGAAAAGGCTAAAAGAAATACAGACACAACAGGACAATGACGACATACTGAGACAGATAAAACAGTATTGTGCAGAAGGATGGCCAGACAAGTTTTCAATAGGCCAGGTGCTCCAGCCATATCTGCCATTTCAAGGAGAAATGACAGTTCAAAGTGGCTTGCTTCTCTACGGCAGCAGACTCGTCATCCCACCATCGCTCAGAGCAGATATTCTAGCCAAGCTGCACGAGGGTCATCTCGGCATAACCAAATGCAGGGAGAGAGCCAAGAGTTCGGTGTGGTGGCCTGGACTCAACAAAGAACTGACAAAACTGATAGAGAGTTGTGATACATGCGCCAGAGAGAGAACAACCCTGAGAGAAACAATGTTGCCCACTGAGTTCCCGCAAAGGCCGTGGTATACAGTAGGAGCAGACCTGTTTCAAATGAAAAACAAACAGTATTTAATCATTGTGGATTATTATTCTCGCTTCTTTGAAGTAGCGAAGTTAACTTTCACAACATCAGAGGCTGTGATTGAACATGTCAAGTCTATCTTTGCTCGTCATGGCATACCAGAAGTGGTGCGCACAGACAATGGCCCACAGTTTGCATCAGAGACTTTTCAGAAGTTTGCACAGGATTGGAGCTTCAGCCACGTCACCTCCAGTCCACACTTCCCACAAAGCAATGGAGAGGCAGAGCGGGCTGTGAGGACGATTAAAAATCTCCTCAAGAAATCCAGTGACCCCTATCTGGCCCTGATGGCCTATCGTTCTGCTCCTCTGGCCAATGGATACAGTCCCACAGAGCTACTCATGGGGAGGAAGATCCGCACAACAGTTTCCTGTCCTTCCCTCCCAGCTCAACCCCTCACGTACAGATATGGAGGACTTGAAAAGAAAGGAGCAAAGCTACAGACAAAAACAGCAGCAGAACTACAACCGTCGCCACGCAGCACGTGACATGCCAGACCTGCAACCCGGCGACCATGTGTGGGTCAAGGACACGCAACAGAGAGGCACCGTGGTGTCCACTGCAGGAACACCCAGATCCTACATCGTGGAGACTTCAAGAGGCAGCCTGCGGAGGAACAGATTCCATCTCTTGCAGACTCCAGTGGCGCCTGCCACACCCACCGAGATCCCTGACCTGTCATCGGAAAACAACACTCCAGCGACAGATCCTGCTAGATCTACTGACACATCCGTCACCCCTGAGAGGTGTGACTTCAGTCACAAACACACTCCAGTGAACGAGAGACGCTATCCAGTCAGAATCAGGACAGCTCCAGTTCGCTTGAACTATGAGAAGATGTAACACCTACCCTGAGTGAAAGCTGGGTAACAATAATTCCCTCACTCAGTGGAAGAGCCTGGGCTCTTGAGACAGAAATGTATATATTGTGTGTTTAAAAAAAAAAAAAAAAAAAAAAAAAGAAAAGAAAAAAGTGACTGTGATCGTATAATGTGTAAAATAGTGATAATAATTATTATTATTTAATATTAGAGAAGAATTGTTTGAATAACCTAAACGAAAAGATTTTAGAGTTTGCTTGAATTTAAATATGAACTTTAAGTTATGAATGTATATATGACTATTGGTTAATTGTTACAACTAGAAAAGTTGTGTTTATTGGATAGTTTCCTCATGTCTAGTCAGACGCTTTAAAATAAGGTCTCTCTTGGAAACTAACTGGAAAAGGGAGATGTAGAGATAAGTCCTGCTAGGTGACTTTAGAATGTTAGACTTTAGAATGTTAGAGTTGTCATGGTGACAATAAATCAGACAACGTTTCCTGGACCTAACAGCTGGTGTGTCTTTGATGTGCTCCTGCCTCCTTCGTCTTGACGATAGCGATAAACGCTA
>NW_028219953.1:0-5438 GCF_045865225.1 Trachurus japonicus | reverse complement strand
AGGATCATAGGGCAGGATTAATGAGAACGGCCAGTGACGCGACGGCCGCTGCGCGTAACTACAGCAACCAGGGAAGCCACCGGCACGGGAGCGCGCACAGACTTTTCACTGTTTACTTTACTCTTTACAGTCTTTCCTATCTGGGGGGGGAGGGAGGGAGGGAGGGGGGGTATTTTACTGTAGGTTCTCGCTCTCACAGACAGACAGACACACACACACACACACACACACACACACACACACACACACACACCTTCACTGTGCTGCAGCAGGGGGCTGCTTGTCTGTTCCTCTGAGCTCCTCTGCATGGATCTGTATGGGCTCCTGCTCCTACTGGCCGGTACCGAGAATTAACGCGCCGGGACCGGGTGTCGGGCCGCATCTGTCAGGGTCCGCGGTCCCATGAAAACCAATAAACACCGGACATATTCATGATTTCATAAAAAAAAAAAACGGGACAGTCGCGGACACGCCGGCCAGGACGTGAAAAGTGGACGTGTCCGGGCAAAAGAGGACGTTTGTCCACCTGCCTGATAACGTTGTTAAAGTTATAACGTCGGCTTTTAACCGCTAGCTGCGGCTAACGGCTAATAATAAGACAGTAGTGATGAGGGAGAGGGTGTGTAAGTTAGTGACCTGCCTGCTGCTGTGTGCGTGTGTGAAGGGAGGGGGAGAGAGAGTGGCGGCGGCGGCGGCGGGGGGGGTTAACAGGGCTTTCAGTTGTGCTGGGTCGTTTGCTGGCAGTAACAGTAGGCCTAATTTGGATCCACCGTGGTTCAGAGCGATTGATATAACAGGGAGTGTCGCCACTCTGTTACTATATCAGTCGCTCTGCCGCGGTTGCCCTCTTCATGGCTCCATTCCATTGATCCATTCGAAGGCAGTCGTGGACGCGCTGACGTCAGGTCCGCCGGCCAGCGCGCGAAATTCACCCCCTGAATTGCAGCGCATTTTGCAGCACAGACCCCGTTCAGGGCAATGGAGAGATACGCGGGTGGGCTCGTTCTTTTTGGTTTTGAACGCTTCCTCACCCATTATTATTTAAAAAACGTAAAACGCATGGGTATTTTCCGGTATTTTCTCACAAATCCTGCCCTATGATCCTTTAATGAAAATGTTTTGACATTTCACTTATAGTCCAGGCAAAATAGCGTTTTATGACAGACTAATTGTCACAGAAGGTTTTTCACCATACATCATTTCTATGAGGTGTCTAGAACAACATACTAAAAGTCCTAAGAAATCCTAGTTGGGGAAATATGTTTAATTCGCATCATTATTTACTGTATAAAGTCTATGGTGCCGACAACAATACACCCCAATGGGGTTATTTTTTCCCTTTACTCCTATCACAATGAAACTTTACACAATGAAAGTATCCATGAAATGTAACATTTTTTGTATTACAAGTTTCTTTGAAAATGAATTTGAATATGCAAATGAGCCTCACACTAATCAAATATGCCCAAAATACACCCGAATAGGCTTCTTTTTTTCCTTTACTCCTACCACAATGAAACTTTACACAATGAAAATAGACATTAAAAGTAACATATTTTGTATTACAAGTTTCTTGGAAAATGAATTTGAATATGCAAATGAGCAATACACTAATGGAATATGCCCAAAATACACCCGAATAGGCTTATTTTCTTCCTTTACTCCTACCACAATCAAACTTATAAAACTTACTCACACAATAAAAGTATACATGAAAAGTAACATTTCTGTATTTCAAGTTTCTTGGAAAATTAATTTTAAATATGTAAATGAGCTCAACACTAATTGACATTTGGTCAAGAAGCCATAAAGCCACAAGCAGCAACAGGGGCCAAATAACTAACACATTCATGTCCATTCAATAAGTTAACCTATGCACTGAGTGCTGTCACTTGCCACACTTGACTTATTCATACACACATGTCACTTGCCACTTAAAAGACCTATATTGACCTTAAGAATAAATTGCACTGTCTTGTCTCCAGTTGCTTTCTAAATTCTTTTTTTTTTTATTAGCGAACAAGCCTTACCTAACGGCTTTCCTCCCAGTTTGCAGAGAACATCAAAAGAAAGTCATTTCAACGACTGTGTGTGATGTTATGCTGAACTATGTTCAACAACATATGAGTGGGACTAAGAACTAAGTTATTCTGCCCCTGTTTTTGCTGCTTGCGGCTTTATGGCTTCTTGACCATGAGTCAATTAGTGTTGAGCTCATTTACATATTTAAAATTAATTTTCCAAGAAACTTGAAATACAGAAATGTTACTTTTCATGTATACTTTTATTGTGTGAGTAAGTTTTATAAGTTTGATTGTGGTAGGAGTAAAGGAAGAAAATAAGCCTATTCGGGTGTATTTTGGGCATATTCCATTAGTGTATTGCTCATTTGCATATTCAAATTCATTTTCCAAGAAACTTGTAATACAAAAAAATTTACTTTTAATGTCTACTTTCATTGTGTAAAGTTTCATTGTGGTAGGAGTAAAGGAAAAAAAGAAGCCTATTCGGGTGTATTTTGGGCATATTTGATTAGTGTAAGGCTCATTTGCATATTCAAATTCATTTTCAAAGAAACTTGTAATACAAAAAATGTTACATTTCATGGATACTTTCATCATGTAAAGTTTCATTGTGATAGGAGTAAAGGAAAAAAATAGCCCCATTGGGGTGTATTGTTGTCGGCACCATAGACTTTATACAGTAAATAATGATGCAAATTAAACATATTTCCCCAACTAGGATTTCTTAGGACTTTTAGTATGTTGTTCTAGACACCTCATATAAATGATGTATGGTGAAAAACCTTCTGTGACAATTAGTTCTATTTTGGGGTCCAAAATGAGCTAAATTGCCTGGACTATTAGTTTTCTCTAGAAAGTAGAACCAGATTGTTCCACCGTAGACTCTGCCTTGTCAAACAACTTCTCCCTTTTTTCATCAGATTATGTATACCGGTATTTCAATTCATTCTATTTCAAATATCACATTTAACTGACAGAGTAGCTGATAGTGGAAAATAACATTATTATTTCTAGCCCTCACATCATTTTCACACAGGAATTGTTTACTGCATTGTCATTGCATTGGACTGTAGCTGTGTTTGTACCTGCAACATTAGAAACTGAGTGGGCTTTGTAGATAAACTAATCTGTTTCAGCCGGATCAAATGTCCAGTCTGAGAGGAAACTCAGCCGCTCGGTATTTTAATTGGTTTTATTCTTAGCAGTGTGTCCTGCTGGATCAGGACTGGTGTTCAGAAACCTCCAGACATAAACACATCTCACTCAGCCTCTCGGCTTCTTTTTGATTCAATTTCACTTTTATATTCAGCATGAGGCTGTTTGAGGAGGGAAACCACTGTTAGAGTTTCTTTTACCGTGACTGCTGGCAGATGGAAGACTGAGGTGTCTGTGCTATAATAATTCTGCAAATATCTGATCACAACCAAGTATGTTTTGTTGTTGCTATCTTTATTATTATCATTATTATCATAATATTATTGACTGAATAAACAAACACTTGAATGAAAATACTGGTGCAGGGTGACATTACCTGACCACAGTGGTGGTGTTAAATGACACACACACACACACACACACACACACACACACACACACAGAGAGCTGAGCAGGACGGCAGCTTGTTCCTCTGTGGGACCTCTGGCCTGTTTCCTGACATGTGACCCTGTTCTCTGTGTTTGCGGTGCAGGAATAACGATGAGTCTGCAGTGGACGGCCGTGGCCACCTTCCTCTACGTTGAGGTCTTCTTTGTTCTTCTGCTCTGCATCCCCTTCATCTCACCCAAGAGGTCAGTCAGTGCTCACCTGTCCTGCATCTCACCTCTTAAACCTCCACGCTATGAGATAATAACGTATAATTATGTAACATTAGGACACATGAAGCAAATACTCAGAACTACTTTCACTTTTGAAGTCACTCTGCCAAGCAGCTGTGTCGGGAATGTAGTTCCAGTTACTTATTTACCTCTAAAACAACTCTGTCTTATAACGTTCCATTATTATCTCGTAGCGTGGTGAATGTGCAGGTCACAACTTGTCCACAAGAGTCTTTTGGAGTTGTTGGATTGTGTATTTGATGAGTTGATGAGGGAAAGGCGAAAATATACCATATGCCTCCATAGCGTTAGCTGAGCTGCTTGTATCTCTGCCCCGCAGATCGAAAACTAGCTTGCACCGACAATTAAAGGGGACCTATTATGCTCCTTTTTGCACAAACTAAAATAGTTCCTGGGTGTCTTAACACAGGTACAGCTTCACTTACATGAAACGTCGGCGTAAACTTCTAAATAAAACTTAGTAAAGTGACGCTACAGCGCTACTACATGCAGGGAAAAAGCAGGAAGTAGACCGCTCCGCTCTCCGCTGTGACCCCAGCCACAACAGAGCAGCATGGGAGGAGGCGGGGCCGGCTGGAGCAGAGACCTTGGCATGACCATGTAGGGGAGTCCGGCACGCCATGACGTCAACGCGACCTCATGTCAAAAAAAGTCAGTGCAACTGAGTGTAACAGGGTGTGCAGAGAAATCCAAGAGAAATCCCAATCATCTAGCAGGGTTTACCTCCAAATGCATTAACCTCATGATATGACACTTCCACAGCCTCTAGAACCATTATCCAACATTTTAAACATATATAAAGGTCTGAAAAGCTGGAAAAGCATAATAGGTCCCCTTTAAAGGTAACAAACCTACTCCTAAAACTATAGGGATTATGGCAATGGGCGAATTTGCAAAAATGTTGAAATATCCCTTTAATGAATGGTAGGTGACACTTAGAGCAGAAAACATTCATCAGAATTATGGATACTGCATTCGTGTAACATCATCAATTAAGCAAATGTATCTATCTAACCAGTTATGATGTTGAACTAATAGTCAGCTGAAGGAGTATTGCCATTTTCTCATTTGTCATTGTTCAATCAAGACAACAGTATCTCCATCATATACAGTATACAGCATCTCACAAAAGTGACTACACCCCACACATTTTTTTGAATATTTTATCATATCTTTTCATGGGACAACACTGAAGATATGACACTTTGATACTATGTAAAGTAGTCAGTGTACAGCTTGTATAACAGTGTAAATTTACTGTCTCCTCAAAGTAACTCAACACACAGCCATTAATGTCTGAACCGCTGGCAACAAAAGTGAGTACACATTTAAGTTAAAATGTCCAAATTGTGCCCAAAGTGTCTATTTTTTGTGTGGTTATAATTTTTTTCCAGCACTGCCTCAACTGTCTTGGACATGGAGTTCACTAGAGCTTCACAGGTTGCCACTGGAAACCTCTTCCACTCCTCCATGATGACATCACGGAGCTGGTGGAGGTTAGACACCTTGTGCTCCTCCACCTTCCACTTGAGGACGTCCCACAGATGTTCAATAGGGTTTAGGTCTGGAGACATGTTGG
>NW_028219952.1:0-63937 GCF_045865225.1 Trachurus japonicus | reverse complement strand
GAAGTGGAAAAATAACTAGAAAATTTCCTCTCGGGAAATTTTGAATGGGCCGCGGGAGCTACTGCCGATTTTGCCATCTCTGTCAACAGGGGAATCAAACCCACGATCTTAAGCGCAAGACAGAGCTGATCAGACAGACACATGATCATCTTTCTATAAGCACTGATATGGAGGAGCTGTAATCACATTAGGTTACCTGTGTGTGTGTGTGTGTGTGTGTGTGTGACACCAACAAGGTTTAACTTTAAAACCAGATTAAATCATGGCTTAAGTTTAAATTCTGTTGCACGTTAACTGTGTTTTAATCACATGAAGGTGTGTGTGTGTTTTTGTGTGTGTGTGTGTGTGACTGTAATCACATGAAGGTGTGTGTGTGTGTGTGTGTGTGTGTGTGTGTGTTTTTGTGTGTGTGTGTGTGTGACTGTAATCACATGAAGGTGTGTGTGTGTGTGTGTGTGTGTGACTGTAATCACATGAAGCTGGCTCTAGAGTCTGTGTGTGTGTGTGACTGACTTGACACATAGTTAGTTAGTAGCTGCATCCTGTGTCAGTCTGATTTAGCTGTGTCTGTGTTTATAAACATTTAAACGAGCGCCAGGTGGATTGTTTATGAAGTTAACGAGCTCTGGCCTGAGGATCAAAGAGGTTACCACGGCGATAGGGGCCCCCGCAGGCTGAGACAGACAGAAACGTGGAGAAAAACAGCCATTTTCTGCCTCTAAACCGGTCTCACATTTAGGCTTAGCATGACAAAACGGTAACTCCTATCAGAACAAAACACAGATCAACGTTGCTCTAAGGACTTACTGAAAATTTCGGTACGATTTGGTGTTTCTACAGTAAATATTTTGGCGACGCTGGCAGTTTTAAAACATCAGGCCGTTCTGCTCCTCTCAGAAAAAATTTGTATTGGACTCAATGAGGAGCAGGGACAGACGTGGCCGCACTCAGAGGCTGATTCTGTAAGTTCTGTAAGTCTCTCTGATATTTTGAGCACATGACATGAGAGATAACAAGTTTGTCTTACAAATTCTGAAAAAATTAGGTCTGTAGAGTGTAAATTGTGGCCGTGGTGGCAATTTATCCAGAAAAAAAAATGTTTCTTCACTCTCTCCCACTCTAACCGATGATGTCACGCACTCTGACACGAACATTCCATGCAATACACACCCATTATAAACTCATAATTTCTCCAAAAATGATCATGGTCATTGATCAGGGATTGATCAAAAACTATATGACCTATCAAAACGTGGAGTAATACGACAATACACAAGACTTGTGTCTACTGTTTAAAGTTTAAATGGAGTCTCTAGGTGAAAGTATGCCTGAGCAGTAGACGTTTGTTAAACTCCAATGATTGGTCTTTTTCGCTCTTTTTTTTTCGCCCGTCCCATTGACTTACATGCAAAATTTTTGCGCAGTTTTTCGCGACTACGTCGCGAAAAATTCGTAAACTGTTGAGAAAAGTAATAGCACACCGATCCCGATCAAGACGCACGTTTTGATATATAATATGTCCTGCAACTCTTCGAGTTGCAGGACTAGATGCGAATCGAAAAAGCGTCCGGAAGATGAAAAATAACTAGAAAAAGCATTTCCAAGAATGGAAATGGTGTGACTGCTGATAGCAACTGAACGCTGTTGCAGAATTAGCAAATAGTGCAAGCAGTGATCACCATACAAATGTTTGACCAAGGTCGGAATTGAACCCACAACCTCATGGTCATTAGACTTCCACTCTGCCTCTAGGCCACGGTGCACACACAGTTGCAGAGACTGTTGTCTGTTAATGATCTGCACACTGTCAACATCAAGAAAGCTTGAGAGTCAAGCTTGAATGACTTAGAATGAAAATTTCTGTGAATTTCAGGCTGAGAGCAGCAGTTTCAACATGAAGCAAGTTATCAGAAGTCAACAGAGGACAACTGGGAAAATAATTCACTATAATTGTTGTTGAGGCAAGAATTGAACCAGCAACCTTCAGGTCTCCTGACCAGCAAACTAACCACTAGGCTACAGACAGAGACAGTATGTGAGGGGTAAAGAAAACCTTTGATAAGAGGATCACTGGCTTCTGCTTAAAAAAAAAAGTAAGGATTCGAACCAATGACCTCATGATCAATAAACCTTTACTCTGCCACTTCGCCACAGAGAGCACAGACATAAGCATGTTTCAGACAGAGTTGTGGAGAATTCTCAGCATTGGGCTGAATGAGAGCAGAGAGCTCCCTGGCTGCATTTAAAAAATATTTGAAATTATTATCTAAGTCTCTTTGCATTTTTGACCAGAATTTTAGCCAGAAGACAAGTGTGGCTACAAAACTGGAGAAAATAATTTGTCTAGAGTTTAATTTGCAGAAAAAGTTAAATATTTGAAAAAGTATAAATAGTTGAAAAGAGAAAAGTAATGCCGATAAAGTTCAAAAAAAGCTGCACGTTTTGATATATGAATTGTTGAAATAGCACAACACCTAACACACTAACCATATGGCCACAGAGAACCTGAGTTACAATGAGCTTTATACTATGAGGAATCAAAGACTGTCCAATGACAGCTGAATAATTGGAATCAAAAGTCAAGCAATGATGTGAAATGACTGAGGCAGGAATCGAACCCGTGACCATATGATCACTAAACCTTTACTCTGCCACTCGGCTACAGAGAGCACACTGCTTTCAAGACTGTTGTCATTCATTGTAATGTGATGATGTGCTGCAAACTGGTACGAGTAATCAAGGAGATAACAAACACCTGTAACCAATTGAAGGCGGGGGAGGAGAGCAGAATTCAACATAACATAACAAGACTTCTTCCCTTGGATTCGAACCAGTGACCTTAGGGTTGGCAGGCAGTTACCCTAACCCCTACACTACAGAGGAGTTGTCAAGAAGAGAGGTTGAGACTTTGATGAATGTGAGATTTTTCAATGATGCTTAAAACAAAAATAAATTAATATAAATTAGCCACACCAAGTAAGGAGAGGACTTTTTTGTGACCTGTGACTATTTTTTGGTGAATTAAAATGAATTAAAAAGCACTTAACAGCAAGTTACAAAGTTGAGCTCCTTCTCCTGCTGATGTGAAAAAAATGCATTGAGCTTAATGAGAGCAGAGAGCTCCCTGGCTGCATTTAAAAAATATTTAAAATTATTATCTAAGTCTCTTTGCATTTTTGACCAGAATTTTAGCCAGAAGACAAGTGTGGCTACAAAACTGGAGAAAATAATTTGTCTAGAGTTTAATTTGTGGCCATGCTGACAGTTTAGCCAGAAAAACTCTAGAATGTTTTTTTGCCTCTCTCCACTCTGACACCACTCTGGCTCTGCTCGTTAGACGCAACACACACACATTATAAAGCTGAAAAAAATCAGAAAAAGTTAAATATTTGAAAAAGTATAAATAGTTAAAAAGAGAAAAGTAATGCCGATAAAGTTCAAAAGAAGCTGCACGTTTTGATATATGAATTGTTGAAATAGCACAAAGTATGAAGGACTAGAAGAAGACCGTAAAAAGGCGGAAGAAAATGGCCAAACAGAAGAACAATAGTGTGACTGCTTCAGCAGTCACACTAACTAGAAAAAGCATTTCCAAGAATGGAAATGGTGTGACTGCTGATAGCAACTGAACGCTGTTGCAGAATTAGCAAATAGTGCAAGCAGTGATCACCATACAAATATTTGACCAAGGTCGGAATCGAACCCACAACCTCATGGTCATTAGACTTCTACTCTGCCTCTAGGCCACAGTGCACACACAGTTGCAGAGACTGTTGTCTGTTAATGATCTGCACACTGTCAACATCAAGAAAGCTTGAGAGTCAAGCTTGAATGACTTAGAATGAAAATTTCTGTGAATTTCAGGCTGAGAGCAGCAGTTTCAACATGAAGCAAGTTATCAGAAGTCAACAGAGGACGACTGGGAAAAAAATTCACTATAATTGTTGTTGAGGCAAGATTTGAACCAGCAACCTTCAGGTCTCCAGACCAGCAAGCTAACCACTAGGCTACAGACAGAGACAGTATGTGAGGGGTAAAGAAAACCTTTGATAAGAGGCTTCTGCTTAAAAAAAAAGTAAGGAATCGAACCCATGACCTCATGATCAATAAACCTTTACTCTGCCACTTCGCCACAGAGAGCACAGACATAAGCATGTTGCCATTGTAATGTGATGATGTGCTGCAAACGGTGGCAGAAGCAATTAATGCGTCTCTTAACGAACACCTGTAACCAATTGAGGGTGGGGGAGGGGAGCAGAATTCAACATCACATAACAAGATTGCTCAGCCTGGATTCAAACTAGCGACCTTGGGGTTGGCAAGCGGTCACTTTACCAACTGGACTACAGACAGAGTTGTGGAGAACTCTCAGCATTGGGCTGAATGAGAGCAGAGAGCTCCCTGGCTGCATTTAAAAAAATATTTAAAATTATTATCTAAGTCTCTTTGCATTTTTGACCAGAATTTTAGCCAGAAGACAAGTGTGGCTACAAAACTGGAGAAAATAATTTGTCTAGAGTTTAATTTGCAGAAAAAGTTAAATATTTGAAAAAGTATAAATAGTTAAAAAGAGAAAAGTAATGCCGATAAAGTTCAAAAAAAGCTGCACGTTTTGATATATGAATTGTTGAAATAGCACAACACCTAACACACTAACCATATGGCCACAGAGAACCTGAGTTACAATGAGCTTTATACTATGAGGAATCAAAGACTGTCCAATGACAGCTGAATAATTGGAATCAAAAGTCAAGCAATGATATGAAATGACTGAGGCAGGAATCGAACCCATGACCATATGATCACTAAACCTTTACTCTGCCACTCGGCTACAGAGAGCACACTGCTTTCAAGACTGTTGTCATTCATTGTAATGTGATGATGTGCTGCAAACTGGTATGAGTAATCAAGCAGATAACAAACACCTGTAACCAATTGAAGGCGGTGGAGGAGAGCAGAATTCAACATAACATAACAAGAATTCTTCCCTTGGATTCGAACCAGTGACCTTGGGGTTGCGAAGCAGCCACCCTACCCCCTACACTACAGTGGAGTTGTGGTGAAGAGAGGTTGAGACTTTGATGAATGTGAGATTTTTTGTGAAAAAGTTAAATATTTGAAAAAGTATAAATAGTTCAAAAGAGAAAAGTAATGCCGATAAAGTTCAAAAAAAGCTGCACGTTTTGATATATGAATTGTTGAAATAGCACAAAGTATGAAGGACTAGAAGAAGACCGTAAAAAGGCGGAAGAAAATGGCCAAACAGAAGAACAATAGTGTGACTGCTTCAGCAGTCACACTAATAAGAAAAAATCCACACAATAACAGTAGTGCCCGGGCTTCGCCCGGGCACTGGTCCCTGCAGCTATTTCATAGCTGTTGGGACCAGTGCCCGGTGCGATTGCCCGCGGCCCTAATGATAACTAGAAAATTTCCTCTCGGGAAATTTTGAATGGGCCACGGGAGCTACTGCGGGTTGTGCCATCTCTGTCAACATGGGAATCAAACCCACGATCTTAAGGTCAAGACAGAGCTGATCAGACAGACACATGATCATCTTTCTATAAGCACTGATATGGAGGAGCTGTAACCACATTAGGTTACCTGTGTGTGTGTGTGTGTGTGTGTGTGTGTGTGTGTGTGTGTGTGTGTGTGTGTGTGTGTGTGTGTGTGTGTGTGACTGTAATCACATGAAGCTGGCTCTAGAGTCTGTGTGTGTGTGTGTGTAGGTGTGTGTGTGTGTGTGTGTGTAGGTGTGTGTGTGTGTGTGTGTGTGTGTGTGTGTGTGTGTGTGTGTGTGTGTATGTGTGTGTGTGTGTGTGTGTGTGTGTGTGTGTGTGTGACTGTAATCACATGAAGCTGGCTCTAGAGTCTGTGTGTGTGTGTGTGTGACTGACTTGACACATAGTTAGTTAGTAGCTGCATCCTGTGTCAGTCTGATTTAGCTGTGTCTGTGTTTATAAACATTTAAACGAGCGCCAGGTGGATTGTTTATGAAGTTAACGAGCCCTGGCCTGAGGATCAAAGAGGTTACCACGGCGATAGGGGCCCCCGCAGGCTGAGACAGACAGAAACGTGGAGAAAAACAGCCATTTTCTGCCTCTTAACCGGCCTCACATTTAGGCTTAGCATGACAAAACGGTAACTCCTATCAGAACAAAACACAGATCAACGTTGCTCTAAGGACTTAATGAAAATTTCGGTACGATTTGGTGTTTCTACAGTAAATATTTTGGCGACGCTGGCAGTTTTAAAACATCAGGCCGTTCTGCTCCTCTCAGAAAATATTTGTATTGGACTCAATGAGGAGCAGGGACAGACGTGGCCGCACTCAGAGGCTGATTCTGTAAGTTCTGTAAGTCTCTCTGATATTTTGAGCACATGACATGAGAGATAACAAGTTTGTCTTACAAATTCTGAAAAAATTATGTCTGTAGAGTGTAAATTGTGGCCGTGGTGGCAATTTATCCAGAAAAAATACAGAATGTTTCTTCACTCTCTCCCACTCTAACCGATGATGTCACGCACTCTGACACGAACATTCCATGCAATACACACCCATTATAAACTCATAATTTCTCCAAAAATGATCATGGTCATTGATCAGGGATTGATCAAAAACTATATGACCTATCAAAACGTGGAGTAATACGACAATACACAAGACTTGTGTCTACTGTTTAAAGTTTAAATGGAGTCTCTAGGTGAAAGTATGCCTGAGCAGTAGACTTTTGTTAAACTCCAATGATTGGTCTTTTTCGGTCTTTTTTTTTCGCCCGTCCCATTGACTTACATGCAAAATTTTTGCGCAGTTTTTCGCGACTACGTCGCGAAAAATTCGTAAACTGTTGAGAAAAGTAATAGCACAGCGATCCCGATCAAGCCGCACGTTTTGATATATAATATGTCCTGCAACTCTTCTAGTTGCAGGACTAGATGCGAATCGAAAAAGCGTCCGGAAGATGAAAAATAACTAGAAAAAGCATTTCCAAGAATGGAAATGGTGTGACTGCTGACAGCAACTGAACGCTGTTGCAGAATTAGCAAATAGTGCAAGCAGTGATCACCATACAAATGTTTGACCAAGGTCAGAATCGAACCCACAACCTCACGGTCATTTGACTTCCACTCTGCCTCTAGGCCACAGTGCACACACAGTTGCAGAGACTGTTGTCTGTTAATGATCTGCACACTGTCAACATCAAGAAAGCTTGAGAGTCAAGCTTGAATGACTTAGAATGAAAATGTCTGTGAATTTCAGGCTGAGAGCAGCAGTTTCAACATGAAGCAAGTTATCAGAAGTCAACAGAGGACAACTGGGAAAATAATTCACTATAATTGTTGTTGAGGCAAGATTTGAATCAGCAACCTTCAGGTCTCCAGACCAGCAAGCTAACCACTAGGCTACAGACAGAGACAGTATGTGAGGGGTAAAGAAAACCTTTGATAAGAGGATCACTGGCTTCTGCTTAAAAAAAAAAGTAAGGAATCGAACCCATGACCTCATGATCAATAAACCTTTACTCTGCCACTTCGCCACAGAGAGCACAGACATAAGCATGTTTCAGACAGAGTTGTGGAGAATTCTCAGCATTGGGCTGAATGAGAGCAGAGAGCTCCCTGGCTGCATTTAAAAAATATTTAAAATTATTATCTAAGTCTCTTTGCATTTTTGACCAGAATTTTAGCCAGAAGACAAGTGTGGCTACAAAACTGGAGAAAATAATTTGTCTAGAGTTTAATTTGCAGAAAAAGTTAAATATTTGAAAAAGTATAAATAGTTAAAAAGAGAAAAGTAATGCCGATAAAGTTCAAAAAAAGCTGCACGTTTTGATATATGAATTGTTGAAATAGCACAACACCTAACACACTAACCATATGGCCACAGAGAACCTGAGTTACAATGAGCTTTATACTATGAGGAATCAAAGACTGTCCAATGACAGCTGAATAATTGGAATCAAAAGTCAAGCAATGAAGTGAAAAGACTGAGGCAGGAATCGAACCCATGACCATATGATCACTGAACCTTTACTCTGCCACTCGGCTACAGAGAGCACACTGCTTTCAGAACTGTTGTCATTCATTGTAATGTGATGATGTGCTGCAAACTGGTATGAGTAATCAAGGAGATAACAAACACCTGTAACCAATTGAAGGCGGGGGAGGAGAGCAGAATTCAACATAACATAACAAGAGCTCTTCCCTTGGATTCGAACCAGTGACCTTAGGGTTGGCAAGCAGTTACCCTAACCCCTACACTACAGTGGAGTTGTGAAGAAGAGAGGTTGAGACTTTGATGAATGTGAGATTTTTTGTGAAAAAGTTAAATATTTTAAAAAGTATAAATAGTTAAAAAGAGAAAAGTAATGCCGATAAAGTTCAAAAAAAGCTGCACGTTTTGATATATGAATTGTTGAAATAGCACAAAGTATGAAGGACTAGAAGAAGACCGTAAAAAGGCGGAAGAAAATGGCCAAACAGAAGAACAATAGTGTGACTGCTTCAGCAGTCACACTAACTAGAAAAAGATAGCATTTCCTGCAGAAAATGCGTGTGAATGCTGAAAGCAGCTGAACGCTGTTGCTGAAGCAATGCTGAATGAGCTGAAGAAATTGTTGAATCAATGCTAAATTAGTTGACGAAACTGCTAAAGCAATGTTGAAAAGACTAATGCTAGAGTAGAGTAGAGTAGAGTAGAGAGTAGAGGAATACTTTATTCATCCCTAGGAGGGAAAAAGCTGAAACATGTAACTTGTAGTGTGAGATGAATGCCTTTTTAAAGGTAAAAAAGCAGTAGAAATGCTAAAGGGAGAAGAAAACATTGAAATTCTGCATGTTTAAATGTAATGGTTAAATAGTTGAAATCTGTAGCTAACCTGACAGGAAGGACAACTGATGAACCAGCACTAACATAGCTGAAGCAATGGCTGAGAATATATTTAAAAGTAGAAGATGTGAGACTTTGTATGAAATGGCTGGAAATTACTTGAATTGTCAAAGAAGAGTTTGAAAAATTCCTGAATTAGGAAAAAAGTTAATGCCTACTGAAATACATTGTAAACTGACAGCAGAAGAACATTGTTGAAGAATATAGATGGAGCATTAGCTGAGGAGTAGAACATGTAAACAGCGGGTTTAATGGTGTGAAATGGTTGAGAAGAGCCTCAGTAGTTTAGGATACGTGTAAAACAATGTGTTCAACATGACCAAAATGGGGAAATGTGTATTTTCAGTTTAAATAGCTAAAGAACAAAATGAGCAGCAACGAGTCCATTAACTACAACAGGAAGATAGAGAGGTACACAAAACAGTCAGACAACTGTAGGAAAAGTGTGTGTGTGTGTGTGTGTGTGTGTGAGAGAGAGTGAGGAAGATATACAAAAGTGTGTGTGTGTGTGTGTGTGTGTGTGTGTGTGTGTGTGTGTGTGTGTGTGTGTGTGTGTGTGTGAGTGAGGAAGATATACAAAAAGTTCTGACCTGACAACTGTATGAAATGTGTGTGTGTTGGACGTGTGTGTCTGTTTGTGTATGGTTAGTGTGTGTCCATTTGTGTGTGTGTTTGTTGTGTGTGCATGTGTGTCTGTTTGTGTGTAATTGTGTAAATTGTGTAGGCTATGTGTTTGGTAAGTGGTTGTATGTTTGTTGGGTGTGTGTGTGTGTGTGTGTGTGTTTGTGTTTGTGTTTGTGTGTGTGTGTGTGTGTGGTAGTTAGTGTGTGTGTGTGTGTGTGTGTGTGTGTGTGTGTTGGACGTGTGTGTATGGTGAGTGTGTGTCCATTTGTGTGTGTGTGTGTGTGTCCATTTGTGTGTGTGTGTGTGTGTGTGTGTGTGTGTGTTGGATGTGTGTGTATGGTGTGTGTGTGTGTGTCCATTTGTGTGTGTGTGTGTTGGATGTGTATGCATGGTGAGTGTGTGTCCGTTTGTGTGTGTGTTTGTGTGTGTGTGTTGGATGTGTGTGTATGGTGAGTGTGTGTCCATTTGTGTGTGTGTTGGATGTGTGATTGTGTGTGTGTGTGTGTGGTAGTTAGTGTGTGTCCATTTGTGTGTGTGTGTGTGTGTGTGTGTATGACCGACAGACAGTCAAACAGAGAGAATGTGTGTGCGTTGCCATGGTGACGTTGCCATGGTGAGGTTACTATGGTGAGGTTGCCATGTTGAGGTTACCATGTAACTGTTGGCTGGTGGCTTTAAGGTATGGTGGCAGCTTTAACCATAGGCTTTAACTGCTCTGTGACACCCTCAAACAGATCTAATGTACGACAAATCTGTACTTAGTACGAGCAAAAGGTTTACATTTTCCGAACCATAAGACCTTGCTGAACGCGTCCATGTCACTTTGGTGTTTCTAGAGTAAAAATTGTTGATTGTGTCGCAGGTTGGAAACTTTGGGACGTTTAGAAAATCAGCGCCTACTTTTGAATGGGAGTCAATGAGAGGAGAGAGGAAACTGGCCGCACTCAGAGGCCCCGAGTTTAAATTGTGTTTGTCTCTCTGGTTTTTTGAGCACATGAAGAGATCGAGGATGAGCTTGTCTACAAGCATGCCCGAAATTATGTGTGTAGAGTGTAATCTGTGGCCGTGCTGACAGGATAGAGAGAAAAATGTGAGAGGATTTTTAGACCCTCTGTCACTCTACCAACTGCCAACGTCCGAACATTCCGTCCCATTGACTTTCATGTTAAATCTGAATTTTGTCAGAAATTTTAATGATTTTAAAACTATACATATATCTGAAACTGTTGAAGATATCAATAAGCTGAGATATAGCTGAATAGTTGAAAGGTTTGTGAACAGTTTAAAAGTTGAATGAAGTCTGTAGCTGAAAGTATGCTGAAGCTATTAGAGGCTGAATGAAGCAGAAGATTTGAAGAGTTTGAAGACTGTTTCAATTCATTTCCTATGAGAGAAAAATTGCAGAAAAAGTTAAATATTTTAAAAAGTATAAATAGTATGAAAGAGAAAAATAATAGCAATATTGTCCTGAAAAAGCTGCACGTTTTGATATATGAATTGTTGAAATAGCACAAAGTATGAAGGAGCAGAAAACTGCTGAAAAAGGGAAGAAGAAGTAAGAATAATAATAATTAAAGCCGCAAGCGGCTATGACGGGCCCTCGCTCCACGCCACTCGGCGTCCCCGCTACCCCCGGGCCGCTCTTCGAAAACCCCCGCGCGCAACCGGACGTGGGCGGCTGCGTCGAGGGCGGTCCCCTCGTCGAACACGTGAAGTTTCGAGCAAATCGGACAACGTACGATGGAGTTACGGCAGGTTTACGGTTCGTCCACCAGGGGGCGGTAACGGGATGTGGGCCGTTGCGTACGGGGTCGTGACCTCATCACACATGTGAAGTTTCGAGCCGATCGGACAATGTCGATGCAAAACGCGACATTTCCTGTGTCCACAAGGGGGCGTCTTGAGCGAGCTAGCGTACGATCAAATGGAGGCGTAGAGGGCCGGCCTCTGATCATGTACTGAAATTTTGAAGTGACTACGACCAAGTATGTGGGCGTGGAAGGCAAACGTAATAGCATGGCGACTGAACGAGCAGTCGACCAACTTTGTCGCCCCCTAGCAGCCACGCCGTTTCACGTAGAGAAAAGCTTTTAATAGTGTTTGACCAGCTCGGTCTCCTGATGATCTGTAGCGAATATGAAGTCAATCGGGCAAAAGCCGTGGGAGGTGGCAGTTCACGATGGAGCGCTATTCCTGTCGCCGCCACAAGGGGGCCATTAGCCGTAGCGTCATAGCGTTCACGAAATACCTTCACCAACTTGTTCGGCATGTTTTAGAAGTGGAATGAAGTTGATGGGGGCAACTATGTATTTTTAATGAATTTTAGCGCACTTCCTGTTACCACCGGGGGGCGCTATGACTGACGTAGGAAAATAATATGTCGGATCGTTCAGGGTCACGCCATCATCATGTGCACCAAGTTTGAAGCTGCTGCGATCAAATCTGTGGGCGTGATAGCATTTAAACCTTTTTAGCTGAATTCGGGAACTTGGCCGTGCCCTAGTAGCCACGCCCTTTGACCTACACACCTGCGGAGCACAAGCCGTAATCAGCTCAGTCTGGAGATGTTCCGTGCCCAATTTGAAGTCAATCGGGCGAACTCCCTCGGAGGAGTTCGTTTTGCGTCAAAGAAATGCTAACCAAAATGGCCGACTTCCTGTTGGGTTTAGGGCGTGGCTCCAATTCAATTTTTGGTATGTTTGGGTATGATACACGTGTGTGTCGAGTTTCGTATGTGTACGACAAAGTAAGCGAAATTTGTCTATGGAGAATTTCGGAAAAACTTCAAGGGGGCGCTATTGAGGCATTTAGCCACGCCCATGGGAAACGACTCTATCCGCTGAAAGAGCTCGCCATTCTTGACCTGTGGATGAAATTTCGTGAGGACACGACTTCGTTAAAGCCACGAAAAAGGCAAACGTAATTGTACGATAAAAAATCGTCAGTCGCCGCGGCGGCACACGGACGCCGTTCGTCGTATCTTCACAGCGTTCATAATGTAGCTTCAGCAACTGGTTCTGCATGTATTAGAAGTGGAATGAAGTTGATCGGGTGAAGTATGGATTTTTAATGAATTTTTGCGTACTTCCTGTTACCACCGGGGGGCGCTATGAGCCAGGCAGGAAGTCGATACATCAAAACGTTCAGGGAGGAGCCATCGTCATGTCCTTTGAATTTCAAGTGGCTACGACGAAGTATGTGCGCGTGAAAGGCAAACGTAATTTAAATTGGGATGATACACATTCGCCGCGGCGGCACACGGACGCCGTTGCTCGTAGGGTCAAAGCGTTCATGATGTAGCTTCACCATCCGGGTCTGCATGTACTAGAAGTGTAACGAAGTCGATTTGGTCAACTACGTGTTTTTAACGAATTTTTGTACGTTTCGTGTTACCACCGGGGGGCGCTATGAGCGACGTCGGCAAATAATATGTCGGATCGTTCAGGGTCTCGCCATAGATTTTTGCACCAAGTTTGAAGCGTCTACGATCAAGTATGTGGGCATGAGAGCCGTTCGTATTTACATGGCGAGCACCGAAACAGTCGCCAAACTTCGGGGCACGCCAGAGGCCAAGCGCTTTGAGCTACAGACCTACGGAGCACAAGATAAGCTCAGCTAGGTCAGACGATGTTGTCTACCCAGTTTGGAGCCGATCGGGCGTAACCCCTAGGAGGAGTTCGTTTCGCGTAAACCAACTTTGAAGCAAAATGGCCGACTTCCTGTTGGTTTTAGGGTATGTCAGTATAGCAAATTTTTTGAAGATCTCGGGTTGATGAATAAGTTTACCAAGTTTCGGACAAATCGGTGACGCAGACCCTCATTCCCTATGCGCGGTCTAGGGGGCGCTGTGGCGCCAATAGGCCACGCCCACATGCGAAACCACCACTGAACGCTAAGTTGCCACAGGCCCCACGTGCGTCTAAAATGTCGGCCGTTTCTCGGCTTGGGAAAGTGGTCGAAATAGCGTTCGAAGTGGGAGAACGGGAATAATAATAATAATAATAAGAATAAACATTTGCATTTCGGGGAATTTTGCGCCAGGTCAGTGGAGTACTTGATTACTTGCTTGCTTACTTGTTGTTACTCGTCGGCTTGCACGTTGACTAATGTGCATGTCGAATAACAATAGGGACCTCCCTGGGTCGTTGACACAGGCTCGGGCCCTAATTAAAGCCGCAAGCGGCTATGACGGGCCCTCGCTCCACGCCACTCGGCGTCCCCGCTACCCCCGGGCCGCTCTTCGAAAACCCCCGCGCGCAACCGGACGCGGGCGGCTGCGTCGAGGGCGGTCCCCTCGTCGAACACGTGACGTTTCGAGCAAAACGGACAACGTACGATGGAGTTACGGCAGGTTTTACGGTTCGTCCACCAGGGGGCGGTAACGGGATGTGGGCCGTTGCGTACGGGGTCGTGACCTCATCACACATGTGAAGTTTCGAGCCGATCGGACAATGTCGATGCAAAACGCGACATTTCCTGTGTCCACAAGGGGGCGTATTGAGCGAGCTAGCGTACGATCAAATGGAGGCGTAGAGGGCGGGCCCCTGATCATGTACTGAAATTTTGAAGTGACTACGACCAAGTATGTGGGCGTGGAAGGCAAACGTAATAGCATGGCGACTAAACGAGCAGTTGACCAACTTTGTCGCCCCCTAGCAGCCACGCCGTTTCACGTAGAGAAAAGCTTTTAATAGTGTTTGACCAGCTCGGTCTCCTGATGATCTGTAGCGAATATGAAGTCAATCGGGCAAAATCCGTGGGAGGTGGCAGTTCACGATGGAGCGCTATTCCTGTCGCCGCCACAAGGGGGCCATTAGCCGTAGCGTCATAGCGTTCACGAAATACCTTCACCACCTTGTTCGGCATGTTTTAGAAGTGGAATGAAGTTGATGGGGGCAACTATGTATTTTTAATGAATTTTAGCGCACTTCCTGTTACCACCGGGGGGGCGCTATGAGTGACGTAGGAAAATAATATGTCGGATCGTTCAGGGTCACGCCATCATCATGTGCACCAAGTTTGAAGCCGCTGCGATCAAATCTGTGGGCGTGATAGCATTTAAACCTTTTTAGCTGAATTCGGGAACTTGGCCGTGCCCTAGTAGCCACGCCCTTTGACCCACACACCTGCGGAGCACAAGCCGTAATCAGCTCGGTCTGGAGATGTTCCGTGCCCAATTTGAAGTCAATCGGGCGAACTCCCTCGGAGGAGTTCGTTTTGCGTCAAAGAAATGCTAACCAAAATGGCCGACTTCCTGTTGGGTTTAGGGCGTGGCTCCAATTCAATTTTTGGTATGTTTGGGTATGATACACGTGTGTGTCGAGTTTCGTATGTGTACGACAAAGTAAGCGAAATTTGTCTATGGAGAAATTCTGAAAAACTTCTAGGGGGCGCTATTGAGGCATTTAGCCACGCCCATGAGAAACGACTCTATCCCCTGAAAGAGCTCGCCATTCTTGACCCGTGTATGAAATTTCGTGAGGACACGACTTCGTTAAAGCCACGAAAAAGGCAAACGTAATTGTACGATAAAAAATCGTCAGTCGCCGCGGCGGCACACGGACGCCGTTCGTCGTATCTTCACAGCGTTCATAATGTAGCTTCAGCAACTGGTTCTGCATGTATTAGAAGTGGAATGAAGTTGATCGGGTGAAGTATGGATTTTTAACGAATTTTTGCGTACTTCCTGTTACCACCGGGGGGCGCTATGAGCCAGGCAGGAAGTCGATACATCAAAACGTTCAGGGCGGAGCCAACGTCATGTCCTTTGAATTTCAAGTGGCTACGACGAAGTATGTGCGCGTAATTGGGAAACGTAATTTTACGACAAAAAATCGTCAGTCGCCGCGGCGGCACACGGACGCCGTTGCTCGTAGGGTCAAAGCGTTCATGATGTAGCTTCACCATCCGGGTCTGCATGTACTAGAAGTGTAACGAAGTCGATTTGGCCAACTACGTATTTTTAACGAATTTTTGTACGTTTCCTGTTACCACCGGGGGGCGCTATGAGCGACGTCGGCAAATAATATGTCGGATCGTTCAGGGTCTCGCCATAGATTTTTGCACCAAGTTTGAAGCGTCTACGATCAAGTATGTGGGCATGAGAGCCATTCGTATTTACATGGCGAGCACCGAAACAGTCGCCAAACTTCGGGGCACGCCAGAGGCCAACCCCTTTGAGCTACAGACCTGCGGAGTACAAGATAAGCTCAGCTAGGTCTGACGATGTTCTGAACCCAATTTGGAGCCGATCGGGCGTAATCCCTCGGAGGAGTTCGTTTTGCGTAAAATAAATGCTAACCAAAATGGCCGACTTCCTGTTGGTTTTTGGGCTTCGCACGAAACAAATTTTTTTCATGTCTGGGTATGATACATATGTGTACCAAGTTTGGGCAGCCTGCGAGAAAAAAAATTTTGATCCCTATGGCCGGGGGTCAAAAGTTCCAGGGGGCGCTGTTCTGCCAATTTGCCCCGCCCACAAACGGCGATAGCATCAGACGTCAATTTTCGCAAGTCCCGACGTGTGTCCCAAGTTTCGTCCGTTTCTCGGCTTGGCAAAGGGGTCAAATTGGGGTTTAAAGAGGGGGAATAATAATAATAATAATAATTAAAGCCGCAAGCGGCGATGGCGGGCCCTCGCTCGCGCATGCCACCGCGGGGCCTGAGGCATGTCGGGGCTGCAATGCTTCGTTCATCCACCAGGTGGCGCTAAGCAGTTGTGGGTGGGTGCGTTCAGGGGCGGCCCCTCATCACTCATGTGAAGTTTGGAGTGAATCGGACAAAGCATGAAGGAATTATGAGCAGTTAAAGGTTCGTCCACCAGGGGGCAGTAATGGGATGCGTGCAGGTGTGTTCAGGGTCAGTCCCTCATCACACATGTGAAGTTTCGTGGAAATCGGACAATGTTGATGTAAAATATGCCACTTCCTGTTTCCACTAGGGGGCAAATGAGTGAGATCGCCTACCAGCATATGGAAACGTTGAGGTCGTGACCCTGGACCTGTGTACCAATTTTCATGTTGATACGAGTTCAATAAAGCCATCCAAAGGGCAAACGTATTGTCATGGCGAGGAATGGTCGCCGCGTCGCCACACGGACGCCATTACTCGTAGCTTCACAGCGTTCATAATGTAGCTTCACCAACTGGTTCTGCATGTTGTAGAAGTGGAATGAAGTTGATGGGGCAAAGTATGTACATTTTAAAAATTTTAGTACACTTCCTGTTACCACCGGGGGGCGCTATGAGTTACGTGGGAAGTTAATATATCGGGACGTTCAGGGCGGAGCCGTCATCATGTCCAGCAAGTTTGAAGTTGATTGGATGAAGTATGTGGGCGTGAGAGCCACACGTATGAACATGGCGAGAACGCCAAAGTCTGATGAGCGCTGGCAGCCACGCCCTTTGACCTACGGACTCACGGAGCACAAGATAAGCTCAGCTAGGTCTGGAGATGTGGTATACCTAATTTGAACTTGATCGGGCGAACGCTCTGGGAGGAGTTAAGTTTAGGCGGGAAAAATCTACACCAAAATGGCCGACTTCCTGTTGGGTTGAGGTCATGAGGTCAAGAGGCTTTTTTGCATATCTGGGTATAATACATATGTGTACCAAATTTTATCAACATCGGACAAAGTCACTCAAATTCCCTATGGGGATTTTGAAAGTTTGTAGGGGGCGCTATTTCGCCATTTTGCGTCGACCATGTGCGACGACCCAAAAATATCGAATTTCGGATGAGGCCGGAGGGACATGCAAAGTTAGACAACTTTTCCAGTTGGGGAAAGGGGCGAAATTGGGGCATGAAGAGTCGCGTGAATAATAAGAATAATAAACAGCGCGATTTCAATAGGGCTTTCGCTGGGCGACTTGCAGTCGCCGCTCGGGCCCTAATAATAAACATTACAATATCTGGAGTTTTTGCTGCCAGGTCTATGCAGTACTTGAGTACTTGCTTGCTTACTTGTTGTTACTCGTCGGCTGGCACGTTGACTAATGTGCATGTCGAATAACAATAGGGACCTCCCTGGGTCGTTGACACAGGCTCGGGCCCTAATTAAAGCCGCAAGCGGCTATGACGGGCCCTCGCTCCACGCCACTCGGCGTCCCCGCTACCCCCGGGCCGCTCTTCGAAAACCCCCGCGCGCAACCGGACGCGGGCGGCTGCGTCGAGGGCGGTCCCCTCGTCGAACACGTGACGTTTCGAGCCAAACGGACAACGTACGATGGAGTTACGGCAGGTTTACGGTTCGTCCACCAGGGGGCGGTAACGGGATGTGGGCCGTTGCGTACGGGGTCGTGACCTCATCACACATGTGAAGTTTCGAGCCGATCGGACAATGTCGATGCAAAACGCGACATTTCCTGTGTCCACAAGGGGGCGTATTGAGCGAGCTAGCGTACGATCAAATGGAGGCGTAGAGGGCGGGCCCCTGATCATGTACTGAAATTTTGAAGTGACTACGACCAAGTATGTGGGCGTGGAAGGCAAACGTAATAGCATGGCGACTAAACGAGCAGTTGACCAACTTTGTCGCCCCCTAGCAGCCACGCCGTTTCACGTAGAGAAAAGCTTTTAATAGTGTTTGACCAGCTCGGTCTCCTGATGATCTGTAGCGAATATGAAGTCAATCGGGCAAAATCCGTGGGAGGTGGCTGTTCACGATGGAGCGCTATTCCTGTCGCCGCCACAAGGGGGCCATTAGCCGTAGCGTCATAGCGTTCACGAAATACCTTCACCAACTTGTTCGGCATGTTTTAGAAGTGGAATGAAGTTGATGGGGGCAACTATGTATTTTTAACGAATTTTAGCGCACTTCCTGTTACCACCGGGGGGCGCTATGAGTGACGTAGGAAAATAATATGTCGGATCGTTCAGGGTCACGCCATCATCATGTGCACCAAGTTTGAAGCCGCTGCGATCAAATCTGTGGGCGTGATAGCATTTAAACCTTTTTAGCTGAATTCGGGAACTTGGCCGTGCCCTAGCAGCCACGCCCTTTGACCTACACACCTGCGGAGCACAAGCCGTAATCAGCTCAGTCTGGAGATGTTCCGTGCCCAATTTGAAGTCAATCGGGCGAACTCCCTCGGAGGAGTTCGTTTTGCGTCAAAGAAATGCTAACCAAAATGGCCGACTTCCTGTTGGGTTTAGGGCGTGGCTCCAATTCAATTTTTTGTATGTTTGGGTATGATACACGTGTGTGTCGAGTTTCGGATGTGTACGACAAAGTAAGCGAAATTTGTCTATGGAGAATTTCGGAAAAACTTCAAGGGGGCGCTATTGAGGCATTTAGCCACGCCCATGGGAAACGACTCCATCCGCTGAAAGAGCTCGCCATTCTTGACCTGTGTATGAAATTTCGTGAGGACACGACTTCGTTAAAGCCACGAAAAAGGCAAACGTAATTGTACGATAAAAAATCGTCAGTCGCCGCGGCGGCACACGGACGCCGTTCGTCGTATCTTCACAGCGTTCATAATGTAGCTTCAGCAACTGGTTCTGCATGTATTAGAAGTGGAATGAAGTTGATCGGGTGAAGTATGGATTTTTAACGAATTTTTGCGTACTTCCTGTTACCACCGGGGGCGCTATGAGCCAGGCAGGAAGTCGATATATCAAAACGTTCAGGGCGGAGCCAACGTCATGTCCTTTGAATTTCAAGTGGCTACGACGAAGTATGTGCGCGTAATTGGGAAACGTAATTTTACGACAAAAAATCGGCAGTCGCCGCGGCGGCACACGGACGCCGTTGCTCGTAGGGTCAAAGCGTTCATGATGTAGCTTCACCATCCGGGTCTGCATGTACTAGAAGTGTAACGAAGTCGATTTGGTCAACTACGTATTTTTAACGAATTTTTGTACGTTTCCTGTTACCACCGGGGGGCGCTATGAGCGACGTACGCAATTAATATGTCGGATCGTTCAGGGTCTCTCCATAGATTTTTGCACCAAGTTTGAAGCGTCTACGATCAAGTATGAGGGCATGAGAGCCGTTCGTATTTACATGGCGAGCACCGAAACAGTCGCCAAACTTCGGGGCACGCCAGAGGCCAAGCGCTTTGAGCTACAGACCTGCGGAGCACAAGATAAGCTCAGCTAGGTCTGGCGATGTTCTGGACCCAATTTGGAGCCGATCGGGCGTAACCCCTCGGAGGAGTTCGTTTTGCGTTTACAAACTTTGAAGCAAAATGGCCGACTTCCTGTTGGGTTTCGGGCTTCGCTATAGGAGGATTTTGCGTTCATCTCGCATTGATGAACATGTGTGGCGATTTTGGTCCGCTTTCGTTAACGTCATTTTTTTCCCTATGGGTTTTTGGGAAAATTGTAGGGGGCGCTATTTAGCCATTTGGCCCCGCCCATATGCGACGCTGGCATCATATATCAATTTTCGCGAAGCCCCACGAGGCTACAAAGTTTCGTTCGTTTCTCGGCTTGGCAAAGGGGTCAAAATGGCAATTGAATCGTCGGAAGAATAATAATAATAATAATAATAATAATTAAAGCCGCAAGCGGCTATGACGGGCCCTCGCTCCACGCCACTCGGCGTCCCCGCTACCCCCGGGCCGCTCTTCGAAAACCCCCGCGCGCAACCGGACGTGGGCGGCTGCGTCGAGGGCGGTCCCCTCGTCGAACACGTGACGTTTCGAGCAAATCGGACAACGTACGATGGAGTTACGGCAGGTTTACGGTTCGTCCACCAGGGGGCGGTAACGGGATGTGGGCCGTTGCGTACGGGGTGGTGACCTCATCTCACATGTGAAGTTTCGAGCCGATCGGACAATGTCGATGCAAAACGCGACATTTCCTGTGTCCACAAGGGGGCGTCTTGAGCGAGCTAGCGTACGATCAAATGGAGGCGTAGAGGGCGGGCCCCTGATCATGTACTGAAATTTTGAAGTGACTACGACCAAGTATGTGGGCGTGGAAGGCAAACGTAATAGCATGGCGACTAAACGAGCAGTTGACCAACTTTGTCGCCCCCTAGCAGCCACGCCGTTTCACGTAGAGAAAAGCTTTTAATAGTGTTTGACCAGCTCGGTCTCCTGATGATCTGTAGCGAATATGAAGTCAATCGGGCAAAATCCGTGGGAGGTGGCAGTTCACGATGGAGCGCTATTCCTGTCGCCGCCACAAGGGGGCCATTAGCCGTAGCGTCATAGCGTTCACGAAATACCTTCACCAACTTGTTCGGCATGTTTTAGAAGTGGAATGAAGTTGATGGGGGCAACTATGTATTTTTAATGAATTTTAGCGCACTTCCTGTTACCACCGGGGGGCGCTATGAGTGACGTAGGAAAATAATATGTCGGATCGTTCAGGGTCACGCCATCATCATGTGCACCAAGTTTGAAGCTGCTGCGATCAAATCTGTGGGCGTGATAGCATTTAAACCTTTTTAGCTGAATTCGGGAACTTGGCCGTGCCCTAGTAGCCACGCCCTTTGACCTACACACCTGCGGAGCACAAGCCGTAATCAGCTCAGTCTGGAGATGTTCCGTGCCCAATTTGAAGTCAATCGGGCGAACTCCCTCGGAGGAGTTCGTTTTGCGTCAAAGAAATGCTAACCAAAATGGCCGACTTCCTGTTGGGTTTAGGGCGTGGCTCCAATTCAATTTTTTGTATGTTTGGGTATGATACACGTGTGTGTCGAGTTTCGTATGTGTACGACAAAGTAAGCGAAATTTGTCTATGGAGAATTTCGGAAAAACTTCAAGGGGGCGCTATTGAGGCATTTAGCCACGCCCATGGGAAACGACTCTATCCGCTGAAAGAGCTCGCCATTCTTGACCTGTGTATGAAATTTCGTGAGGACACGACTTTGTTAAAGCCACGAAAAAGGCAAACGTAATTGGACGATAAAAAATCGTCAGTCGCCGCGGCGGCACACGGACGCCGTTCGTCGTATCTTCACAGCGTTCATAATGTAGCTTCAGCAACTGGTTCTGCATGTATTAGAAGTGGAATGAAGTTGATTGGGTGAAGTATGGATTTTTAATGAATTTTTGCGTACTTCCTGTTACCACCGGGGGGCGCTATGAGCCAGGCAGGAAGTCGATACATCAAAACGTTCAGGGAGGAGCCATCGTCATGTCCTTTGAATTTCAAGTGGCTACGACGAAGTATGTGCGCGTGAAAGGCAAACGAAATTTAAATTGGGATGATACACATTCGCCGCGGCGGCACACGGACGCCGTTGCTCGTAGGGTCAAAGCGTTCATGATGTAGCTTCACCATCCGGGTCTGCATGTACTAGAAGTGTAACGAAGTCGATTTGGTCAACTACGTATTTTTAACGAATTTTTGTACGTTTCCTGTTACCACCGGGGGGCGCTATGAGCGACGTCGGCAAATAATATGTCGGATCGTTCAGGGTCTCGCCATAGATTTTTGCACCAAGTTTGAAGCGTCTACGATCAAGTATGTGGGCATGAGAGCCATTCGTATTTACATGGCGAGCACCGAAACAGTCGCCAAACTTCGGGGCACGCCAGAGGCCAACCCCTTTGAGCTACAGACCTGCGGAGCACAAGATAAGCTCAGCTAGGTCTGACGATGTTCTGGACCCAATTTGGAGCCGATCGGGCGTAACCCCTCGGAGGAGTTCGTTTTGCGTAAAATAAATGCTAACCAAAATGGCCGACTTCCTGTTGGTTTTTGGGCTTCGCACGAAACAAATTTTTTTCATGTCTGGGTATGATACATATGTGTACCAAGTTTGGGCAGCCTGCGAGAAAAAAAATTTTGGTCCCTATGGCCGGGGGTCAAAAGTTCAAGGGGGCGCTGTTGTGCCAATTTGCCCCGCCCACAAACGGCGATAGTATCAGATCGAAATTTTTTCAGGTCCCGACGTGTGTCCCAAATTTCGTCCGTTTCTCGGCTTGGCAAAGGGGTCAAATCGAGGTTCAAAGTCGCGGAAAAATAATAATAATAATTAAAGCCGCAAGCGGCGATGATCGGCCCTCGCTCGCCCATGCCACCGCGGGGCCTGAGGCACGCCGGGGCTGTGGCGCGGAGCAGAAATGGAGAAGAAACCCGGAAGGAGGCCAAAATTGCAATGTTTCGTTCATCCACCAGGGGGCAGTCACCGCATGTGGTGTGGTGCGTTCAGGGGCCGCCCCTCATCACTCATGTGAAGTTTGGAGTGAATCGGACAAAGCATGAGGGAGTTATGAGCAGTTAATGGTTCGTCCACCAGGGGGCAGTAATGGGATGTGTGCAGGTGTGTTCGGGGTCAGTCCCTCATCACATATGTGAAGTTTCGTGGAAATCGGACAAAGTATGAGGGAGTTATGAGCAGTTAAAGGTTCGTCCACTAGGGGGCAGTAATGGGATGCATGCAGGTGTGTTCAGGGTCAGCCCCTCATCACACATGTGAAGTTTCGTGGAAATCGGACAATGTTGATGCAAAAAATGGCACTTCCGGTTTCCACTAGGGGGCCACATGAGCGACACCCCTATCACATGGAAGAGATCTCCACCCTGGACCTGTGTATAAAGTTTCATGATGATACGAGTTCATTAAAGCCATCAAAAAGCCAAACGTATTTTCATGGCGAGGAATTGATGGTAGCCACGCCCCCACACGGACGCCATTACTCGTAGCTTCACAGTCTTCATAATGTAGCTTCACCAACTGGTTCTGCATGTTTTACAAGTGGAATGAAGTTGATTGGGTGAACTATGTATTTATAATGAATTTTAGTTCACTTCCTGTTACCACCGGGGGGCGCTATGAGTTACATGGGAAGTTAATATATCGGGACGTTCAGGGCGGAGCCATCATCATGTCCAGCAAGTTTGAAGTTGATTGGATGAAGTATGTGGGCGTGAGAGCCACTCGTATGTACATGGCGAGCACGCCATAGTGTATTGAGCGCTGGCAGCCACGCCCTTTGACCTACGGACTAACGTTGCACAAGATAAGCTCAGCTAGGTCTGGAGATGTGGTGTACCTAATTTCAACTTGATCGGGCGAACGCTGTGGGAGGAGTTCATTTTATGCGGGAAAAATCAAAACCAAAATGGCCAACTTCCTGTTGGGTTGAGGTCATGAGGTCATGCACATGCACGCACAAACATACACACACGCACACGCACGCACACACACACACACACGCACGCATGCATGCACATACACACACACACACACACACACACACACACACACACACACACACACACACACACAGCCTGGTTATAATTATTTCATTTTCAGTCAACATGTACTGTATAAAAATAATAATTTAAGGATCAAAATCTGCAGTATGACATTGTATTTTATTTTAATATTTAATTATTAATTATTTATTTTTATAATAATCAGTGAGAGGATATTTACTTACTTAAATTTAATTTAATAATTCTTCTTGATATGTTTCTGTTTTATATTGTGTTTCTGTTTTGTATTGTGAGCTACCTGATTAATTGGAATTTCCCTTCAGGGATAAATCAATTATTTCTATTCTATTCTATTCATAAAACAGACAAACCAACAAAAAAAAATCTGTATTTTTCACGTCAGAGGACACATAGCAACAGTAACCGAGGGGTCGGAGCTTGCGCTGCGCTGTGATTGGTCGCTTTGAATTCGAACTCCAGCAGTATAAATAGGGGGCGCCGATAGCCGCTCATTCCGTTTGTTTCAAACTCTGAGTTTAGAGCAGCATTGCATCTAGACTCACTGCGAGAGACAAACACCCTTGAGGCTTTTGCTAGACAAGTGCTTTTCAAAGCTTGTTGCAGAGAGAACACTTTTCGACCTCAAACCTCATACACCACCTTCAACTTCACCACCCAGATTTCACCTAGGCGGGACCAGCCACTCTTTACAGTAAGTACATTGTGTGTAACTTAGAGCTTGGTTGTTGCCTTGTCGTGTTGCTCTTGCTTGTGGTATTAATTGTGTTGGTGTGTTACAAACTAAGCTGTGCCCTGCAGTAAATTAATTGAAACGTTTTGTTGAGCTCAGCCTGGCATAGCAGCTAGTTAGCATCGTGGCTAGGTAGCGTTAGCGTCTGAGCTAGGTAGCTGCAGCTACGTAGGAGGACACAGTGGTTATTTCAAAGTTATGGAGTGATAAGTTGTAGTGGTGCCCAGTGAGCTCCGTCAGTAGTCGGTACTCTTCTCCCCTGAAGCCCCCCTATCTGGGGGCAGTCTGACAAGGCCTGAGTCTGCACAAGCAACAAGGTAGCACACACAGAGACATGTAATGCTGCATATCAACAGAAAGCTTAGAATCTCCGCTAAACGCTCATATAAACTATTCGTAGGACCAACAAACACAGTTGCAACACCGAGCTAGACAGAGAAACCAGCCAGTAAAGAGGCTTCTTTGATGTGATAATGAGCTAATGGTAGCCACACGATGGTAGCATATATGCTTGTGGAGATTGGAGGTTGACTTTCATTATTAAGGTATTTAACAGCAATAGTATTTTTAGTCATTAACTGTAGATGCTAAGTATTGAATTAATTGTGTTGTATAATTAATTGACTGGGTCTTTATACTTGACATGTGGACATATTTGATGAAAGTCAGAATGTGCTGTGGTGGTGAACAGTTTTGGTTTTGTTAAGTGAAAAGACTTAAACAGCATGGTGATGTTTTTGTCTTTGTTTTTAATGCTAAATCTATCTATCTTGTATTTGATGTTGTGTGTGTGTGCGCGCGCGTGTGTGTGTGTGTGTGTGTGTGTGCGTGCGTGCATGCGTGTGACTGTTGTTGTCTATATGTTATTCAATTGAACTGCTCAGGCTGCCCTTTTAATTGAAACTGAAGTTGAGCAAACAGTCAGAGGACTTGAATACAAAGTTTAAAGGGAAAGTTCACCCAAAATTCAAATTTCATTCATTCTCTCCTCTCCCTCATGTCGACTAAGAGCTCTGAGAGAGTCCTCTGCTCCTTCTCTGAGTTAAAATTTTCACAGCTCTTGGTATACATGAGGGTGAGTAGATAATGAGTGAAATTTAAATTTTGGGTGAACTATGCTAAATCTGTCTATCTCGTATTTGATGTTGTGTGCGTGTGCGTGCGTGTGCGTGCGTGTGCGTGCGTGTGTGTGTGTGTGTGTGTGTGTGTGTGTGTGTGTGTGTGTGTCGTTGTCTATATGTTATTCAATTGAACTGCTCAGGCTGCCCTTTTAATTGCCCCTTGGGTATAAATAAAGTTTTTTTGTATTGAATTGAATATAAGAACAGTGGAGAGGTGTGACAATAGCCTGTGTACCTGTGCTGTGTTTCATTGAGTAATCTGTAGACTATAAGTGCTTGTGGGGGGACTAGTGTGATTTCAAAAGTTTTCTTTAGGCCAAAACTTTATCAGAATAATACTGACTTAACAGTGATGTGTTTGAGCATGTTTCAGTACAATTAAAGTTGCATAAATGCTTGTGGAGACAAAGTGGCTGCTACCTCATTATATGGATTTACAGTAACAGTATTTTCAGTCATGAACTGTTATTCTGTAGATGCAAAGTAATGAAGTAATTGTCTTGAGTAATTGATTGATTGACTTGTCTTTCTACTGAAAGTCAGAATGTGCTGTGGTGGTGAACAGTTTTGGTTTTGTTAAAGGGATAGTTCACCCTAGAATGATATTTCGCTCATTATCTTCTCACCCTCATGTTGACTAAGGGCTGGAAGAAGTTTCAGATTCCTCCGTGGCTTCTCTGAGTTACAGGGGGTCTCGGCATAGCAGTGCATGTCCATATAACGGTTGCAAAGGGACACCGGAGCTCTTTGTAAAAAAACACACACAAAAAAACATCCAAATACCTCCATGATGCTCCTATGTAATGTCCGTCTTGTGCTGAAGCCCCAAATTGCGTAATTGTCCCGAAAAAAATTAAATAAGTCTATATTTTAAGCTTGTTTGTAGCGGAAGCTTCTCGAAGCTCCTCTTCCTGGTCCGTCCAAATCTCGCGTGATTTGCGCCGGCGTCAGCATGCGTCAGTGCAGTTACTGCGAATCACGCGAGATTTGGACGGACCAGGAAGAGGAGCTTCGAGAAGCTTCCGCTACAAACAAGCTTAAAATATAGACTTATTTAATTTTTTTCGGGACAATTACGCAATTTGGGGCTTCAGCACAAGACGGACATTACATACGAGCATCATGGAGGTATTTGGATGTTTTTTTGTGTGTGTTTTTTTACAAAGAGCTCCGGTGTCCCTTTGCAACCGTTATATGGACATGCACTGCTACGCTGAGACCCCCTGTAACTCAGAGAAGCCACGGAGGAATCTGAAACTTCTTCCAGCCCTTAGTCAACATGAGGGTGAGTAGATAATGAGCGAAATATCATTCTAGGGTGTACTATCCCTTTAAGTGAAAAGACTTAAACAGCATGGTGATGTTTTTGTCTTTGTTTTTAATGCTAAATCTATGTGTGTGTGTGTGTGTGTGTGTGTGTGTGTGTGTGTGTGTGTGTGTGTGTGTGTGTGTGTCTATATGTTATTCAATTGAACTGCTCAGGCTGCCCTTTTAATTGCCCCTCGGGTATAAATAAAGTTTTTCTGTATTGAATTGAATTAAATATAAGAACAGTGGAGAGGTGTGACAATAGCCTGTGTACCTGTGCTGTGTTTCATTGAGTAATCTGTAGACTATAAGTGCTTGTGGGGGGACTAGTGTGATTTCAAAAGTTTTCTTTAGGCCAAAACTTTATCAGAATAATACTGACTTAACAGTGATGTGTTTGAGCATGTTTCAGTACAATTAAAGTTGCATAAATGCTTGTGGAGACAAAGTGGCTGCTACCTCATTATATGGATTTACAGTAACAGTATTTTCAGTCATGAACTGTTATTCTGTAGATGCAAAGTAATGAAGTAATTGTCTTGAGTAATTGATTGATTGATTGACTGTGTCTTTCTACTTGTAGATGCCCCGTGGCAAGTCCCACCGTCGTGTCGAAGCAGCTAAGCGGAGGGAGGCGGCACGACGGGCTGAGGTGTTTCATCCTCAGCCGGCCCCCAGTGTTTCTGGTGACAGTAAGTAGTCTTCCATGTTTAAAATCAACATTTCATTTATGTGGTAATGTATCATATGTGTTGAAGTCTTAACTATGTGCATTTCTATAGTCTGTTAGTGTTTACATATTGTGGTTAAATACTACTGGAAGTTGGCCTTTTTTAAGACAATCATTTTATCTTCAACAGCTCATGGCACAGGGTGGCGCCATCGAGTTCGCCAATGGCCATTTTCGGAGCTCACTGGGCACCACTACAAAATGGTCATTCCTGCCGAGGTCCCTGGCAAGAAGGTATGTACAAACTATAAAGTAACACAGTAGTTTGAAATGTTTGTTTTCATCCTAAGAGAAATTCTGTCTTTTTGTTCCAGTTTGTTCTTGTCATAGGGGCGTCTCATCTGCGTGAGCTTGCGGATGGGACCGTGCGGATGCCAGGGGATCGCTACACCTTTGGCTTCCTGTCCGTTCCTGGGGCGTGCGCAGATCATCTCAGCACCGAGGTTAAGCACGCTGTTCTTCTCAGCACCGAGGTTGAGAACGCAGTTCCTCGGATCCCTGACGCTGTCTGTGTCATTGCGCCAGGAAACAACCTCACGGCCAGTCCCACCCCCGAACACGGTGGGAAAGCCTTTGCTAAGTACCTGGCTACTGTACTGCACACATGGCCGTCTGCAGAGGTATGTTTTATTTAAAAAAAAAAAAATGAAGTTGCTGTGTACAGGTCCATAGGTTTTTTTTTAGTTATTAACGATTATTTTTGTGTTGTTATATCTAGGTTTTTGTCGCTGACCTTGTACCACGCTTGAAGGTCACGGAGGGGATCCAACAGCTATTCCGGAATCAATTTTCCGCCGTGTCAAAACAGTTCGGTATGTTTGAAAATAATGATATGGCTGCAATTGTATTTGATATATACTTTACAATATTATCACCTTAATGGTTTTCTGACCTTAAATTGACACTGCCTTTTTGAAACGTGTTTTTTAATGATCAATGTTTTTTCTTTTTTTTTTTTTCTTTTTATAGGTGTTAAGTTTTATCACCATTTTGACCGCTTCCCCCTCAGTAACCGCCGACTCTGGGCCCGTGATGGTGTAAGTAGAATGTATTTTAATATCACCAATATGAAATGATACAACACGTTATATTCAGTAAAAGTTTCATTTTTCAAATTAATGTTTAATCTTTTGTTTGTGTCATTGTAGATTCACCTCAGCGGTAATGCAGGAGTGGATATTCTTGCAGACTGTCTGTGGGTTGCCACCATCGGGCACCTGGAGAGACCAGCACCTCCGCCACAGGTGCAGTACCTGGTTTCTCCAAAGCCTCAACCAACGCCTGACAAGCGGGTGGTTCCCGTTCTGGTTCTGGTGGGGAAGGAGACCCCTGACAATACTCCACGACTCCCCCCCACCAAGTGGACAACTTTTCGGTCCGGCAGGAAGGTAAGAGGTTGAACACTGTGACTGCGCTTGGATGAAAGAAAGAGAACATTGTCAGTTGATCCTAATTTTTTGTGCCATTTGTCATTACAGCGTAGCCACCCCGGTGACCAGGAGCACGACTCTGAGGAGCACGGCTCTGGTGACGATGATTCAGAGGTGGTTCAGTGTACGGTATGTTCTTATGTAACTACACGACAGTGATAGTTTGTGTTTGCTTCATTTAACAAATGGCAGGCTTTACAAAGAAGCTACATGTCTTTCTTACAGGTGGATGACATTTCGGTGGCCTTGAAGGCGGAGTGTGACATTCCATCGAATCCTGCCCGGTTCTCTCCTGAGATTCTGGATGCCATGGACAGTCTTGTTCCATCGGCTATTGGCGGCGTTCCCACAGGCAACAAGGTAAATAATGTGAAATTTACGGTACTTGTGATAGGTGAAATATAATAAACTTGGTTTTTGTTTCTTCTAGACTGGAAATAGTGCAACAGTGTTAGTGTATAAGGGGTTGTTATGTGTATTTGACGATTTTATCCTCTTTTTTTTTTTCTCACATTAGCCCCCGCCTGTGAAACGCCAATGCAAACCTGTTTCCCTGAAGCGCAGACATGCTAGGAAGCAGGTATGTAATCATTTAATCCTGATGGAGACTGTGCTGCAGGTTGAGCAGTTAACAGCAGTTAGAATTAACTTACTGTGAAAAATGACGTCATTGCTTGTCTGTTTAGGATGATATTTATGATCTTATTTTGTGTATTTGCAGGTGGTGGCGGCACGTACAGCTCCGGTGTCTGCCAGTGTCGTGCAGGAGGCGGCGGCGGTGAAGGTAGGTGCAGTTTTGTTAAGGGGATAGTTCACCCAAAATTCAAATTTCACTCATTATCTGCTCACCCTCATGTCAACTAAGAGGTGTCTCCTCCTAAGAGTCCTCTGTTCCTCCTCTGAGTTACAGGGGGCTCCACACAGCAGAATTTGTCCATATAATGGTTGTCAATGGACACCAACTTTCTTTGGATGTTTTTTGGTGTGTCTTTTTGGACATCCCCCGTAATTCAGAGAAGGGACGGAGGACTCTGAAAATTCTCACAGCTCTTAGCCTACAGTACATGTGGGTGAGTAGATGAGTGAAATTTGAATTTTGGGTGAACTATCCCTTTCATGTTAAAAAGTGAAATGTGAAACAGTACTTTATCCATAGGGAATATTCTCTGAAGTTGAGCAAACAGTCAGAGGACTTGAATACAAAGTTTAAAGGGAAAGTTCACCCAAAATTCAAATTTCATTCATTCTCTCCTCTCCCTCATGTCGACTAAGAGCTCTGAGAATTTTCAGAGTCCTCTGCTCCTTCTCTGAGTTAAAATTTTCACAGCTCTTGGTATACATGAGGGTGAGTAGATAATGAGTGAAATTTAAATTTTGGGTGAACTATCCCCTTAAGGGAAATACATCAATGTGTTTTTCCTTTTGTAGTTATGTTTTTTTTTTCTTTCTCCATCTTTCTCTTTGCAGGTCGTGACCTCAACATCCGTGTTGACTGTCCGTCCTGAAGCCCGGGTTCCGGAGCAGGAGGCAAGCACAAAGATCCTTGCAAAGCTCTCTGCTGTTGTGGATAATGTGGTAGCATGTTGGTTTAATGATCCTGTCTGTGTCAAACTGTTAATGTGTTTTTCTTTCTCTTTCTATTGTAGGAGGCGACACCACTGCCTGTGTCGACCTGTGCTGCGTCGGGGACCACTCTTCCTCCCGGTGTGCCTACCCGTCCTGCGGCTGTCCCTCCCGCCCCGGTGCCTGTCCCTGTCCAGCCTCAAGGTGAATGTATTCGTCCTTTGCCTTGCACATGTGCAGACCAGCCTCAAGCAGTAGTGGTAGGGAGCAGCCTGCGTAGAACATCGTCCCATTTAGATGCCGATGTGTACGTGTCATGCAGTGTCGTTGCAGCAGTCAGACATAGTCTTTCTCCCGTTTGTACCTGGCGCGCAGCAGACATTGATGATGTTCGTGTCGAGGGGGTGAAGTTGGCAGCTCGGGTGGGAAAGGGAGGGGGAGGTTTCGGCCAGCAGCAGTTTGGTCTGTTTGGTAAGACGTGGAGGGTGGATGTTAGTCAGGCTGTCTACAAGGAGTTTGAAGATGGGACTGCGTTGGAGGAAGACCTGCAGCAGCATCTGTCGAGGGATGGACTGTGCGTGTTGAATCTCCATGAAGCGGTCAGCTTGATCATTCAGCACGGGGAGTACCTGGTAGTGGTGGATTGTGGGACGCGCAATGCTTCAGGGTTGGCTTGTTCAGACACAGGTCGGTCTGCTGTAGTGTTTAACACGTGCTTGAAGGACCTGATGTTTCACATCCGGAAACTTCAAGAGTCGTTGGGTGCAGAGTGGTTTGGAGTCAGTAGCATCTCTGTGGAGGAGTGTGTTGCTGAGGGAGAGAGCTGCAGTGTTCCTGTGGTGGCGGCTGCGCCACAGGCTCCCACTCAGTCCCAGGGTCGCACTTCCGTTAGAGGGAGTTTCCATCAAGGCGACAGGAGGTTTAAATACAACGGTCTTCAGTGTGTGGCTGTTAGTTGTGTGGCTCTGATGAAACACACCACTGAGAGTGTGTTTTCATGGCAGGCTGATACACTGGACAAGGTTGTGATCTCAGGTGATGAGCTGTACACATCCCTGAGGGAGGGCGGCATGATCAGTGGGAAGGAGGAAGAGTGCCTTTCTGTCCTGGATTTGCCTCGGCAGTGTGTCCTTGATGGACAGACATTTGATGTGGATCTTGGTGAATTTGTAGCTGGAGATGTTGATGTTGTCGAGGGAGAGTTTGTTGATGCAGGTGTGCATACCACTTTCAGTGATGGATTCAGTAGGATGTGTACAAAGTACAACATGTGTTTTTTCACATTGTGTGGCAGTACTTGTGCCATAATTGGTGAAGATGGCCAGTACGCTGTGGTCGACTCCCATGCCCGCAGTGCGGATGGGATGGTCGATGGTGAAGGGAAGAGTGTTGTGCTCTGTTTCAGTTCAGTACAGCTTCTGTTTGAGCACTTTTCTAACTTTGCAGCAGCTCTCCAGGCAACACCCAAGCTCTTTGAGATCAGTGGTGTTAGTGTGAAGCCGGCAGCTTTGTCTTTGGGTGCTAGTGCAACTGTTGACTGCACAGAGGGACAGGTTACTGCTCCTGTTGAGGAGAGTCCTGTCACACCAGTGGTTTGTGAAGTTGTTGATTGCACGGAAGGACAGGTTACTGCTCCTGCTGAGGAGAGTCCTGTCACACCAGTGGTTAGTGAAGCTAAGGACTGTACAGAGGGACAGGTTGCTGCTCCTGCTGAGGAGAGTCCTGTCACACCAGTGGTTAGTGAAGCTATGGACTGCACAGAGGGACAGGTTGCTGCTCCTGTTGAGGAGAGTCCTGTCACACCAGTGGTTTGTGCAGCTCCCAAGAGAGGTGAGAAGCGGAAGCTCACACTTAGAAGTAGCACATCAAAGAAGCAGAAACACAGTGATGACGTTGCAGTTAATTCAGACATTGTGTTTGTTGGGGATGTAGCATGTAGAAACTTACAATTCCATCCTCTTTCCAAAGACGTCGGTCTCGCTCTGTGTAAGCAATTTAACATAGAGTCAGAGCGAGTGGATTCTTCATCTTCTGCTGTTGGTCCATTAGGAACTCCTTGTAAGACAGAGAAGATTGTTGGCGATGGCAACTGTTTTTTTAGGGCTGTTAGTCAGGCCATTTGTGGTACACAGAAGTACCATGGGAAGTTTAGACGTGCTGCTGTGAAGCATTTGGAGACCAATCCTAAGACATACCAGAGTATTCTGAGAAGTGAGTATTCCTCCATATCAGAATACATCAAGGTGTCAAGGATGTGCTATGTTGGAACCTGGGCCACTGAGTTGGAGATTCAAGCCACAGCTGATTTCTTGGGTGTTAGTGTTTTCACGTATTGTAATGATCGCTGGCTTGAATATAGCTGTACCAGTAGTAGGTTGTCACATGAAGGTGTGTATTTGTATAATGTCAATGATAACCATTATGAGACTGTTATTTGTGTTCATCAGCCTCAAATACAGAACTGTTATGGTTACTGTAAGGTTAACACACCTGTTTCTGGAGGCTATAGCTTTAGAGAGCATAGTAAAGTTGAGAGTCCTGTTTCTGGTCTGGGTAGGAGTAGATCTGATGCCTGTAACTATGTGAGGAAGAAGATTAATTTCACCAAAAAGCAAAGTGAGAAGAACAGATATCAACAGAATGCTTTGTATAAGGACCTAAAGAAGCATGCCAGTGTTGGTAAATACATAGACAATGTTGCACATAAGATAAGGGTGAAGACCCTTAGTGTAAATAAATATAAACAAAATCTGGCACATAAGATAAGGGTTAAGACTCTTAGTGCACAGAAATATCAGCATGATGTAGAGCATAAAAGAAGAAAGATTGAAAATAGTAAAAGTAAATATCGTTCAAACAAATCTCATAGAGTTAATGTTAAGTCTTCAAGCATCAGGAAGTATCGTGAAAATCCTGATCATAGAGCTGCTGTAAAGGCTGCAAGCATCAAGAGGTATCATGATAATCCTGATCATAGAGATGCTGTAAAGGCTGCAAGCATCAAGAGGTATCATGATAATCCTGATCATAGAGATGCTGTAAAGGCTGCAAGCATCAAGAGGTATCATGATAATCCTGATCATAGAGATGCTGTAAAGGCCACAGGCATCAAGAGGTATCATGATAATCCTGATCATAGGAGACATGTTGCAGCTGACGTTAAATTAAAACGGGTTGTAAAGAAGCAGAAGATGGGATGTTTTGAGTTTGTTATGCAGCAGTTTTTAGAGAAAGTTAAGGATGGGCCTGATTTTGTTTGTTGTGTATGTAATAGGCTTTTGTTTAGACACCAGGTTCTGCATTGTAAACAGGAGGACTATAACAGGAGTGAGAAAGTAGCCTCAACAGCAGCAAAATGCATAACGGGGGGCTACTTGCACAAGTGTGATAGTGGTTGTGCTTCGCCATGTCACTTGTTGGACGCAGCACAAGGGAAGTTGTGGATTTGTTACAGTTGTCATTATAAGATTAATAGAGGTGAGATGCCACCTGAGTGTTGGTTGAACAATCTCACAGTTGATCCCGTTGCTCCTGAATTGGCTTGTTTAAATAGTTTGGAGAGACATTTGATAGCGTTGCACATTCCATTTATGAAGATGTTAGCTTTGCCTAAAGGGGGGCAAAATGGAGTACATGGTCCAGTGACCTGTGTTCCTGCTAACATTGTAGAGACCAGTAACTTGTTGCCCCGTTCCAATATGGATGGGTCGTTGTTGGCTGTGAAGTTGAAACGCAAGTTGACCTATAAAGGTCACTACGAATATCAGTATGTTGACACTACGCGCATTAAACAGGCATTACAGTATTTAAAACGGACCAACAGCCTTTATAAGGATATTGTGTTCAATGAGGCATGGATAAATGACTTTTGTAGGGAACAGGAAGCTGAAGTTCCTGGGGCATCAGATACTGTAGACAGTGCTGAGGCAGCAGCTGAGGATGAGCTTTTGCATGATAGACAGCAGCATGGTATGTTTCAGGACACCTGTCTCATGCCTGTTGATATAGGTCAGGAGGTGCTTGACCAATATTTAGATGGTATTTTGAATGTAGCTCCAGCAGAGGGTAACAATCCTGTGAAGCTGCTTAGTGATACCGCGAATGAGGCAAAGTCTTTCCCTGTGTTGTTTCCTCAGGGCAGGAACACTTATCATGAGCATCGGCCGTATCGTTTGACTCTGTCACGATACTTTAACAATAGGATCCTTCATGCAGATGGTAGGTTTGCAAGTAATGTGGAGTACATTTTTTTTGCTCAGTACATGTCTGAGGTAGAGCAGGTTGTATCCAATGTGTCCATTGCGTTACGCAAAGGTAAAGGGGGTCAAAGGTCTTACAAAGTCACTGACATTTTAAAAGATGAGGACTCTTTGAAAAAGATGTTGGAGTTTGATGATGGCTATCGTTTTCTTAGGCCTATTAGAGGCACTCCATCTTTTTGGCAGGGAGCACAGCGTGACCTTCTGGCTTGTGTGCGTCAGCTTGGTGTTCCGACATGGTTTTGTTCCTTTAGTTCAGCAGATATGCGTTGGACGAATCTGCTCTATAGTATTCTGAAGCAGGAGGGTCGAACAGCCACTGTGGAGGATTTAGAGTGGGCTGATAAATGTGATTTACTGCGTCGTAATCCTGTCACTGCAGCTAGGATGTTTGATTTTCGGTGGCATGTTTTTCTTAGGGAGGTTCTTATGTCTTCATCTCACCCAATAGGTAAGATTAAAGATTACTTTTACAGGGTTGAGTTTCAGCAGCGAGGTTCTCCTCATGTCCATTGTTTGTTCTGGGTAGAGAATGCGCCGTTGATAGACAAGAACACTGATGAGGAGGTAGTTCAGTTTATTGATAAGTATGTCACTTGTGAGTTGCCGTCATCAGATGAGGAGTTGCTAGACATTGTCACTACTGTTCAGCAACATTCAAAACGACATTCAAAGACCTGTAAGAAAAAAAACACTGTTTGTCGTTTCAATTTCCCCAGGCCTGTGTCAGCTAGGACATTTATTAGTCGGCAAGAACCTGATGAGGTTGAACCGTGCAGTTGTCCACGTGATCCAGCAAACGTCTTGGCACCGTGTGAGTGTGAGAAGCGTTTGGCTGAGAGGAAAAAACAGGCTGTCAAGATTCTGACAGATATCAAGGCAGCTTTGTCAGAGGAAAACTCTAGATTTGATAGTGTTGAGCACCTGTTTGGTCATTTAGGGATCACTCAGGAAGAGTTTGAGGCAGCTTATAGACTGTGTGGACGGAGCACTGAAGTTGTGTTGAAAAGGCAGGTTTCCGAAGAGTGGATTAACCATTACAGTAAGCCTTTGTTGAAATGCTGGAGTGCGAATTTGGATGTCCAATTTGTCGTAGACGCATATGCCTGTGTTGTCTATATCATTTCTTACATTTCCAAGGCTGAGCGGGAAATGGGATTGTTGTTAGGCAATGCGCATAAAGAGGCCTCTAAAGATGGTAATGTTAGTGCAAAGGAGGCTCTCAAGAAGATGGGCAGTGTTTATTTACACAATAGGGATGTGTCAGCTCAGGAGGCTGTATATAGACTGACTAATATGCATCTAAAAGAGTGCTCCAGGAAGGTCATGTTCATTCCCACAGGGGACAGTACTGTTAGGATGAGTTTGCCTTTAAGTGTGTTAAAACAGAAGGCATCCTCTGCGTCATCACATGATCTCAGTGGCGAAGACATGTGGATGACTAGCATTGTTGACCGGTATAGAAACAGACCTAACGATAGTGTTTTTGGTGACATGTGCCTGGCTGTGTTTGTGTCCGAGTATCGTGTTCTGACTAAAAATGAGAAGTGTAAAAACCCTGTCAAGTTGAATGGTAAGTTTGGTTTTGTTGTGAAGAGAACAAGGACACAGCCAGCTGTAGTTCGTTATGCTCGATTCTCTGAGACTAAGAGTCCAGAGTTGTTTTATCAGAGCATCTTGCAGTTGTTCTTGCCGCATCGCACAGATTCCCAGCTTAAACCTGCTAACTGTGTAACCTTTAAAGAGTTTTACAATAGCGGTTATGTCAGGTTTAGCGATGGGTCCAGGCATTCAGTCAAGTCCATTGTAGATGGAAATAGATGTGACTTTGAGGTCGAAGCAGATAAAATAGATGAGGCTCAGAATCGCATTGATGATGAGGGCTTGTTAGAAGATGCCTGGTGTGAGTTGTGTCCAGAGGCTCAGCTGGAGCGTTTAGAGTCCATTCAGGAACTCCGGGATAATCCACAGGTGGAGGATGAACCCCAAGTGAGTATTCCTGATTTATCGGTTACCAGGCAACAAGGTTCTCATTTGGAGAAAAGGAATAATGTCATGACCAGGAGTGAGGGATTGACATTGATCAGGTCACTGAATGAGACACAGATGTCCATTTTTTATCAGGTGCGTCAGTGGTGTTTGGAGCGTGTTGCTGGTAAAAAGCCAGAGGCTCTCCATGTGTTCATTACAGGTGGTGCTGGAACTGGGAAGAGTCATCTGATCAGGGCTATTCAGTACGAGGCTGGGAGGCTTTTGTCAACAGTCTGTCGTCATCCTGATGGTGTGTGCGTTTTATTGACGGCTCCTACAGGCATTGCGGCATATAATTTGAATGCAGCAACAATACACAACACATTTAGCATAGGGAAGGATGTGCGCTTGCCGTACACTCCTTTGGGGGAAGAGAAGCTCAATTCTTTGCGAGCTAAGTTTAGTGATCTGCAGATTTTGATAATTGATGAGATCTCCATGGTGGATCATAACCTTTTGGCTTACATTCATGGTCGATTAAGGCAGATCAAACAAACAGGTGACTTTTCACCGTTTGGTAATGTGTGTGTACTTGCTGTAGGAGACTTTTATCAGCTGCCTCCCGTTAAAGGGAAATCGTTGTATAATGATGATGTGACTGTGAACCTGTGGTCCAGTTTATTTAAGGTTGTTGAGTTAACAACGATTGTAAGGCAGAAGAATAGCGTTTTTGCTGATTTGTTGAATCGGCTGAGAGTGCGTACTAAAGGGACTGCTTTGCTGAATAGTGATGTTGAAATACTGAAATCCCGTGAAACTGGTGAAGTCCGCTCAGCTTTACACATTTTTGCAACAAATGCACAAGTAAATGAGCATAATGTTCAGCAGCTGTTCAGAGCATGTGAGTATGAGGAAATCCACGCCCAGGACTTTGCTAACAGTAAAAAAACTGGGAAATTGGAGTTGATGAGTGGCCATCACAGCAAGACATCTAACACCTGTTTGGATGAAAAGTTGCTGTTGGGGAAAGGTGCTCGTGTGATGTTAATTAAAAATGTTGACGTTGTTGATGGTCTTGTGAATGGGGTATGTGGCACAGTAACTGACATAGTTCATCAGGCTGGTAGTAGGTTTCCTCGGGTTGTTTATGTTAAGTTTGATGATGATAAAGTTGGTACCCAGAGGAGGAGAAACAGTACACATACCCCAGTAGTTGTACCTGGCTCTACAGGCATAGAACCTGAAGAGGAAAGGGTCACCAGGAAAGGTGGGATGCGCCGGCAATTTCCGTTGAAACTTGCTTGGGCGTGTACAGTACATAAGACACAGGGCATAACTGTAGATGAAGCAGTGGTGTCTCTTGAAAAGATATTTGCTCCAGGACAGGCCTATGTAGCTTTGAGTCGTGTTAGGACTCTGTCAGGTTTGATAATTAGGGATTTTGCAGATAAGGCCATTTTCTGTAATGACAGAATAAAGGATGCACTTCAACGCATGCCAAACTTTGTAACTGAAAATGTGGTCAGACCTAACTTGGAGTCAAATAATTTTTCTGTGTTTTTGATGAATGTGCAGGGTTTATCTGGACATGTTGCAGATTTGGCGTCATGTACACAGCATTTGCAGCTTAACTGTATTGCTGTGACTGAAACATGGCTGCCTGCAGATTCTTTGTTAGAATCGGTCCAGATTGATGGTTTTAGTTTTTATAGTCGTCCTCGAAGTGTGTCATATTCCAGTAGTCATCCAGCATTGGTGGAGCTACAGGGGAAGCAACATGGTGGTGTTGGTTTGTTTTGTCGGAGTGGTTTAGTGTGTGATGTCATCCAGGCGCCAAATGTGAACTTGGAATGTTTAGTTTGTGCCTGTGATAGTTTTGACATGCTGTTAGTAGTGATTTATCGGCCACCATTATATCCAGTGTCTTTGTTCAAGGAGAATCTCAACATGTTGCTTGAGTGGTTGGACTCCTTAGATAAAACTGTTGCTGTCATTGGGGACTTCAATTTTAATATTTTAACATCTTCATCTATTTGTGGTTTTATGTTGGAGAAAGGGTTTGTGCAACATGTGACACAACCCACAACAGAGAGAGGAACACTTATTGACCACGTATACGTTAAAACAGCTGTTTATGATGTACAGTCAATGGTGTTTCCAGTATATTTTAGCGATCATGAAGGGATTGTGTGCAGCTTTAGACTGGTAGAGTAGTAGTGGTAGTACATGTAGTTGTAGTAGTAGAGTAGTAGTGGTAGTAGATGTAGTTGTATTAGATGTATATGTAGTTGTAGTTGTAGTAGTGGAGTAGAAGTGGTAGTAGATGTAGTTGTATTAGATGTAGTAGTAGTAGTAGTAGTAGTAGTAGTAGTAGCAGCAGCAATTAAGTATTTTTTAATGTGTAGTATTGTGTGATATAGTTTTTTGACAGATTTTGTATTCATGTGGTGTTGTGTTGCCTGTATCAGTGTATATTTGTGTTTGTGTTCCCTGGCTGGCTCCCTGTTTTTTCTGTGTTGCAGGTCGTTCCAATCCTGGTTTTCATACTTCCCCTATCCTGACAGCAGAGCTCCAGCCATCCGTTCTGTCTTTGGACTTTATTTGTTGGGTGTTAAGTACTGTTCACAAAAAAATATAAAAAAAACTTAAAAAAAAAAAAATCACTACTGTTATTGTTAAGTTATGTTGATTGTATTGTTGTATATAGTTTATTTAATATTTATGTAAACCCACTTTATTCCCCCACCCCCTATTCAAGAGTAATCATGTTCAGTAGTTCCCTGTATAGCTGTTCATGAAGTTCATACAAACATACATTGTTGTGGATGTTCTCTCTCTCTGTGTCTCTCTCTCTCTCTCTCTCTGTCATTCCTCCTTTTTCTCCCCCACCTCTCCACCTTCCCTTTTTCAAACCCAACCGGTCGAGGCAGATGGCCGCCCACACTAACGCCTGGTTCTGCTGGAGGTTTCTTCCTGTTAAAAGGAAGTTTTTCCTCTCCACTGTCGCTTAGTGCTTGCTGTGTGTGGGAACTGTTGGGTCTTTCTCTCTAATATAGTTCCAAATAAAACGTTTATTATACAACAGAATCGAATCTTGACATTTATTTGATCTCTGTACCACTGTACACCATGTCATACAGGTAGTAACCTTAAAAGACCTTTTAACCTATTAGAAATGATTATGGTTGCCAAAAGGAGTTAGCTATTTGTATTGAATACAATTACAACGGCTTTAGCTGTGATGTTAATGTGATTTTATTATTAATCTACAGTGTAACAAATGTCCTGTTATCAGCAAATATGCACCCGTGTGTAACAAAAAAGGAAGTACAAATAATATTCATGTTTGCAGGAAGGCATCAAGACCCTTATATTTGCAAGCAAAATTGCCAAGAACCAACCTAAACATTTATTAGTGCATGAGAAATCAATGTTATGGGTGCAAAATGTGGAACACAGAACACAACTATGGGCAACCACAAGGGGGCTCTTTTTATGAACCCAGATGGGGGAAGGTGCATTCAGGGGTGGAGCCTCATCACATGTGAAATTTAAAGTCAATTAGATAATGTAAATGTAAAAAAGGCCATTTCCTGTCACCACCGGGGGTGCTTTGTATGAACCCAGATGTGGGTAGGTGTGTTCAGGGGCAGAGGCTAATCAAACATGTAAAATTTGAAGACGATTGGACAATGTAAGTGTAAACCAGGTCACTTTCTGTTACCACTGGGGGGCGCATTGAGTAAAGTGGGCGTGGCATACATCAGAACGTTCAGGGTGGAGCCATCATCATCTCCAGCAAGTTTGAAGCTGATAGGATGAAGTATGTGGGCGTAGAGCTATGTAAGTGTAAACCAGGTCACTTTGACCAGCGACCACCGGGGGGCGTATTTGTATTAGGTTTGTTCAGTCCACTGTCATCACACAGTGACACACAGTCACTGTCATCACACAGTGACACACAGGCAAATAGGCATTGTAAGTCTAAAGTAGGACACGTCCTGTTACCACCGAGGAGCGGTATGAGGTACATGGAAAGTATATACATCAAAACGTTCAGGACGGAGCCACCTTCATTTGGAGCAAGATTGACGTTGATAGGATGAAGTATGTGGGCGTGGCAGTTGCTCAAAGTTGAAATGGCGAGCAAAGAAAAAGGCGAAAAACTTTCGGAAGCCACTACAGCCATGCCGTTTGACGTAGAGACTTGCGGAGCACAAGATAGGGTCAGCATGGCATCTCGCTGGTCTGTAGCCAATTTGAAGTTGATCGGGCAAAATCTGTGGGCGGAGTTAACTCTTTTATGTAAAAAAAAGTCACTTCCTGTTCCCACCGGGGGGCGCTCTGGGTAAAGTGGGATATTGATATATGGGGCGAATCAGGGACTCACTGCCATAATTTCTTCCAAGTTTGAAGTTGATAGGATAAAGCATGTGGGCGTGACAGCCAACCGAATGTGGGTGGCGATCGAGCCTAAGTTTGGTGCCCACTGGAAGCCACGCCCTTTGACGTATCGACCTAAGGAGCACAATCTTTACTCATCCACCAGGGGGCAGTCACCGCATGTGGTCTGGTGCGTTCAGGGGCCGCCCCTCATCACACATGTGAAGTTTCGTGGAAATCGGACAAAGCATGAGGGAGTTATGAGCAGTTAAAGGTTTGTCCACTAGGGGGCAGTAATGGGATGCGTGCAGGTGTGTTCAGGGTCAGCCCCTCATCACACATGTGAAGTTTCGTGGAAATCGGACAAAGCATGAGGGAGTTATGAGCAGTTAAAGGTTCGTCCACTAGGGGGCGTGGAAATCGGACAAAGCATGAGGGAGTTATAAGCAGTTAAAGGTTCGTCCACTAGGGGGCAGTAATGGGATGCGTGCAGGTGTTTTCAGGGTCAGTCCCTCATCACACATGTGAAGTTTCGTGGAAATCGGACAATGTTGATGCAAAAAATGGCATTTCCGGTTTCCACTAGGGGGCCACATGAGCGACACCCCTATCACATGGAAGAGATCTCCACCCTGGACCTGTGTATAAAGTTTCATGATGATACGAGTTCATTAAAGCCATCAAAAAGCCAAACGTATTTTCATGGCGAGGAATTGATGGTAGCCACGCCCCCACAGGGACGCCATTACTCGTAGCTTCACAGTCTTCATAATGTAGCTTCACCAACTGGTTCTGCATGTTTTACAAGTGGAATGGAGTTGATTGGGTGAACTATGTATTTTTAATGAATTTTAGTTTACTTCCTGTTACCACCGGGGGGCGCTATGAGCGACGTAGGCAAATAATATGTCAGATCATTCAGGGTCTCGCCATAGATTTTTGCACCAAGTTTGAAGCGTCTACGATGAAGTATGTGGGCGTGAGAGCCAATCGTATTACATGGCGAGCACGCCAAAGTGAATTGAGCGCTGGCAGCCACGCCCTTTGACCTACGGAGTCACGGAGCACAAGATAAGCTCAGCTAGGTCTGGAGATGTGGTGTACCTAATTTCAACTTGATCGGGCGAACGCTGTGGGAGGAGTTAAGTTTAGGCGGGAAAAATCTAAATCAAAATGGCCGACTTCCTGTTGGGATTTCACCATGACATTAAGAGGCTTTTTTGCATATCTGGGTATAATACATATGTGTACCGAATTTTGTAGGTCTACGCCAAAGTAAGCAAAATTGTCTATGGGACTTTTCAAAATTTGTAGGGGGCGCTATTTCGCCATGTCGCGTGGGACATGTGCGACCACCACATATATCGAATTTCGGATCAGGCCGGACGTCCGGGCAAAAGTTCACGCATTTTCGAAGTCGGGAAAGGGGCCAAATTGGGGCATTTAGGTGACGGAATAATAAGAATAATAATAATAATAAATTAAAGCCGCAAGCGGCTATGACGGGCCCTCGCTCCACGCCACTCAGCGTCCCGCTCCCACACCCCCCGGTCCCCGCTACCCCCGGGGCGCTCTTCGAAACCCCCACGTGCCACCGGAGGCGGGCGGCTGCGTCGAGGGCGGTCCCCTCATCAAACACGTGAAGTTTCGAGCTAATCGGACAATGTCGATGCAAAACACTACATTTCCTGTGTCCACAAGGGGGCTACTTGAGCGAGCTAGCCCACGATGAAACAGAGGTGTAGAGGGCGGGCCTCTGATCATGTCCCTAAATTTTGAAGTGACTACGATCAAGTATGTGGGCGTGGAAGGCAAACGTAATAGCATGGCGACTAAACGAGCAGTTGGCCAACTTTGTCGCCCCCTAGCAGCCACGCCGTTTGACGTAGAGAAAAGCTTTTAATAGTGTTTGACCAGCTCGGTCTCCTGATGACTTGTAGCGAATATGAAGTCAATCGGGCAAAATCCGTAGGAGGAGGCAGTTCACGGTGGAGCGCTATTCCTGTCTCCGCCACAAGGGGGCCATTAGCCGTAGCTTCATAGCATTCATGAAATAGCTTCACCAACTTGTTCGGCATGTTTTAGAAGTGGAATGAAGTTGATGGGGTCAACGATGTATTTTTAATGAATTTTAGCGCACTTCCTGTTACCACCGGGGGGCGCTATGAGTGACGTATGAAAGTAATATGTCGGATCGTTCAGGGTCACGCCCTCATCATGTGAACCAAGTTTGAAGCCGCAGCGATCAAATCTGTGGGCGTGATAGCATTGCAAACTTCTTAGCTGCTTCGTGGGACTTGGCCGTGCCCTAGCAGCCACGCCCTTTGACCAACACACCCCGGGAGCACAAGCCGTAATCAGCTCAGTCTGGAGATGTTCTGTACCCAATTTGAAGTGAATCGGGCGAACTGCCTCGGAGGAGTTCGTTTTGCGTCAAAGAAATGCTAACCAAAATGGCCGACTTCCTGTTGGGTTTAGGGCATGGCTCCAATTCTATTTTTTGTATGTTTGGGTATGATACAGGTGTCTGTCGAGTTTCGTATGTGTACGACAAAGTAAGCGAAATTTGTCTATGGAGAATTTCGGAAAAACTTCAAGGGGGCGCTATTGAGGCATTTAACCACGCCCATGGGAAACGACTCTATCCGCTGAAAGAGCTCGCCATTCTTGACCTGTGTATGAAATTTCGTGAGGACACGACTTCGTTAAAGCCACGAAAAAGGCAAACGTAATTGTACGATAAAAAATCGTCAGTCGCCGCGGCGGCACACGGCCGCCGTTCGTCGTATCTTCACAGCGTTCATAATGTAGCTTCAGCAACTGGTTCTGCATGTATTAGAAGTGGAATGAAGTTGATCGGGTGAAGTATGGATTTTTAATGAATTTTTGCGTACTTCCTGTTACCACCGGGGGGCGCTATGAGCCAGGCAGGAAGTCGATACATCAAAACGTTCAGGGAGGAGCCATCGTCATGTCCTTTGAATTTCAAGTGGCTACGACGAAGTATGTGCGCGTAATTGGCAAACGTAATTTAAATTGGGATGATACACTTTCGCCGCGGCGGCACACGGACGCCGTTGCTCGTAGGGTCAAAGCGTTCATGATGTAGCTTCACCATCCGGGTCTGCATGTTTTAGAAGTGGAATGAAGTCGATTTGGTCAACTACGTATTTTTAACGAATTTTTGTACGTTTCCTGTTACCACCGGGGGGCGCTATGAGCGACGTACGCAAATAATATGTCGGATCGTTCAGGGTCTCTCCATAGATTTGTGCACCAAGTTTGAAGCGTCTACGATGAAGTATGTGGGCATGAGAGCCGTTCGTATTTACATGGCGAGCACCGAAACAGTCGCCAAACTTCGGGGCACGCCAGAGGCCAAGCGCTTTGAGCTACAGACCTGCGGAGCACAAGATAAGCTCAGCTAGGTCTGACGATGTTCTGAACCCAATTTGGAGCCGATCGGGCGTAATCCCTAGGAGGAGTTCGTTTTGCGTTTACAAACTTTGAAGCAAAATGGCGGACTTCCTGTTGGTTTTAGAGTATGTCATTTTATGAAATTTTTTGAAGATCTCGGGTTGATAGTTAAGTATACCAAGTTTCGTCCAAATCCGAGACGAAAAATGTAATTCCCTATGCGCGGTCTAGGGGGCGCTGTGGTGCCATTTGGCCACGCCCACATGCGAGACCACCACAGTACGCCGAGTTGCCACAGGTCCCAGGTGCGTGCAAAATCTCGTCCGTTTCTCGGCTTGGGAAAGGGGTCGAAATGGCGTTCGAAGTCGGATAATAATAATAATAATAATAATAATAATAATTAAAGCCGCAAGCGGCTATGACGGGCCCTCGCTCCACGCCACTCGGCGTCCCCGCTACCCCCGGGCCGCTCTTCGAAATCCCTCGCGCGCAACCGGACGCGGGCGGCTGCGTCGAGGGCGGTCCCCTCGTCGAACACGTGAAGTTTCGAGCAAAACGGACAACGTACGATGGAGTTACGGCAGGTTTACGGTTCGTCCACCAGGGGGCGGTAACGGGATGTGGGCCGTTGCGTTCGGGGTCGTGACCTCATCACACATGTGAAGTTTCGAGCCGATCGGACAATGTCGATGCAAAACGCGACATTTCCTGTGTCCACAAGGGGGCGTCTTGAGCGAGCTAGCGTACGATCAAATGGAGGCGTAGAGGGCCGGCCCCTGATCATGTACTGAAATTTTGAAGTGACTACGACCAAGTATGTGGGCGTGGAAGGCAAACGTAATAGCATGGCGACTAAACGAGCAGTTGACCAACTTTGTCGCCCCCTAGCAGCCACGCCGTTTGACGTAGAGAAAAGCTTTTAATAGTGTTTGACCAGCTCGGTCTCCTGATGATCTGTAGCGAATATGAAGTCAATCGGGCAAAATCCGTGGGAGGTGGCAGTTCACGATGGAGCGCTATTCCTGTCGCCTCCACTAGGGGGCCATTAGCCGTAGCGTCATAGCGTTCATGAAATACCTTCACCAACTTGTTCGGCATGTTTTAGAAGTGGAATGAAGTTGATGGGGTCAACGATGTATTTTTAATGAATTTTAGCGCACTTCCTGTTACCATCGGGGGGCGCTATGAGTGACGTAGGAAAATATTATGTCGGATCGTTCAGGGTCACGCCCTCATCATGTGCACCAAGTTTGAAGCTGCTGCGATAAAATCTGTGGGCGTGCTAGCATTGCAAACTTCTTAGCTGAATTCGGGAACTTGGCCGTGCCCTAGCAGCCACGCCCTTTTGACCTACACACCTGCGGAGCACAAGCCGTAATCAGCTCAGTCTGGAGATGTTCTGTACCCAATTTGAAGTCAATCGGGCGAACTCCCTCGGAGGAGTTCGTTTTGCGTCAAAGAAATGCTAACCAAAATGGCCGACTTCCTGTTAGGTTTAGGGCGTGGCTCCAATTCAATTTTTTGTATGTTTGGTTATGATACACGTGTGTGTCGAGTTTCGTATGTGTACGACAAAGTAAGCGAAATTTGTCTATGGAGAAATTCGGAAAAACTTCTAGGGGGCGCTATTGAGGCATTTAGCCACGCCCATGGGAAACGACTCTGTCCCCTGAAAGAGCTCGCCATTCTTGACCCGTGGATGAAATTTCGTGAGGACACGACTTCGTTAAAGCCACGAAAAAGGCAAACGTAATTGTACGATAAAAAATCGTCAGTCGCCGCGGCGGCACACGGACGCCGTTCGTCGTATCTTCACAGCGTTCATAATGTAGCTTCAGCAACTGGTTCTGCATGTATTAGAAGTGGAATGAAGTTGATCGGGTGAAGTATGGATTTTTAATGAATTTTTGCGTACTTCCTGTTACCACCGGGGGGCGCTATGAGCCAGGCAGGAAGTCGATACATCAAAACGTTCAGGGAGGAGCCATCGTCATGTCCTTTGAATTTCAAGTGGCTACGACGAAGTATGTGCGCGTGAAAGGCAAACGAAATTTAAATTGGGGTGATACACTTTCGCCGCGGCGGCACACGGACGCCGTTGCTCGTAGGGTCAAAGCGTTCATGATGTAGCTTCACCATCCGGGTCTGCATGTACTAGAAGTGTAACGAAGTCGATTTGGTCAACTACGTATTTTTTAACGAATTTTTGTACGTTTCCTGTTACCACCGGGGGGCGCTATGAGCGACATACGCAAATAATATGTCGGATCGTTCAGGGTCTCTCCATAGATTTTTGCACCAAGTTTGAAGCGTCTACGATCAAGTATGTGGGCATGAGAGCCGTTCGTATTTACTTGGCGAGCACCGAAACAGTCGCCAAACTTCGGGGCACGCCAGAGGCCAAGCGCTTTGAGCTACAGACCTGCGGAGCACAAGATAAGCTCAGCTAGGTCTGACGATGTTCTGGACCCAATTTGGAGCCGATCGGGCGTAACCCCTCGGAGGAGTTCGTTTTGCGTAAACGAAATTTGAAGCAAAATGGCGGACTTCCTGTTGGGTTTTGGGTGTTGCCATAAGAGGATTTTTTGTTCATCTCGCATTGAAGAATATGTCTGCCGACTTTGGTCCGCTTTCGTTAACGTCATTTTTTTCCCTATGGGTTTTTGAAAAGTTTGTAGGGGGCGCTATTTTGCCATTTGGCCCCGCCCATTTTTAACGATTTCAAAAAACAAAATTTTTGGGCCGTCCCGATGTGCATGCCAAATATCGTTCGTTTTACGGCATGTTCAGGCCTCCAAAAAGGCGATTTACTATGGGTAAGAATAATAATAATAATAAAAAACATTTGCATTTCAAGGTAGCATTTTTTCCTGCCAGGTCACTTGAGTACTTGATTACTTGATTACTTGCTTGGTTACTTGTTGCTTGTCGGTGATCGGTGTGGATGTCGAATTACAATAGGGACCTCCCTGGGTCGTTGACACAGGCTCGGGCCCTAAAAACAACGCGATTTCAATAGCCCCTCGGGCGAGTGCTACTCGCCGCTCGGGCCTAATAATAAAAATAAACACTTGCATTTCGGGGAATTTTGCGCCAGGTCAGTGGAGTACTTGATTACTTGCTTGCTTACTTGTTGTTACTCGTCGGCTGGCACGTCGACTAATGTGGATGTCGAATAACAATAGGGACCTCCCTGGGTCGTTGACACAGGCTCGGGCCCTAATAAAAAGAAACATTACAATATCTGGGGTTTTTGCTGCCAGGTCTATGCAGTACTTGAGTACTTGCTTGCTTACTTGTTGTTACTCGTCGGCTGGCACGTCGACTAATGTGCATGTCGAATAACAATAGGGACCTCCCTGGGTCGTTGACACAGGCTCGGGCCCTAATAATAATAATAATAATAATAAGTATAAAGATTTGAATAACAATAGTGTGAATGCTTCCAGCATTCACACTAATAAGAAAAAATCCACACAATAACAGTAGTGCCCGGGCTTCGCCCGGGCACTGGTCCCTGCAGCTATTTCATAGCTGTTGGGACCAGTGCCCGGTGCGATTGCCCGTGGCCCTAACTAGGAAAAAATCCACACAATAACAGTAGTGCCCGGGCTTCGCCCGGGCACTGGTCCCTGCAGCTATTTCATAGCTGTTGGGACCAGTGCCCGGTGCGATTGCCCGCGGCCCTAACTAGAAAATGCATTTCCTGAAGGAAATACGGGTGAATGCTGGAAGCTGGAAGCTGAATGAGCTGAATAAATTGTTGAAACTATGCTGAATTAAGTTAAGAAACTGCTGAAGAAATCTTGAAGAGATGAAACAATATATGAAGAGTATGAAATGGTTTGAAATTACTTGAATTGTTGAAGATCAGTATGAAGAAATTGAAAGTCTGAAGTCTACTCGGATTTACTTAAAACTGACAGTTTGAAAACATTTTTGAACCATTACTAATGTAGATTAAACAATATCTGAATAGTAAAAGTAGAAGATGAAAGATGGAGGATGTATGAAATGGGTGGTAATTACTTGAATTAATGAAGAATAGTATGAATGAATTGAAAAGCTTGAGTCTACTCAAAGAAGTTTAAAACTGGTGGCTTGAAAACATTGTTGAACCATTACTAATATATGAAAGAATATCTGAGGAATAAAAGTAAAATAACATAGAAGTTGTTACAATCCTTTAAAGGGAAGGATAAGTTAGAATAACTACATCATATCTGAAGGCTAAAAGTCGAGCATGTAAGAGTAGAAGGGTTGAAATCTGAAATACGTGAGAAAAGATTAAAAAGTAAAACTTATAAGAAGGACGTTGAATTTGTAAGAAATGTTTGGAAAATTGCTTGAACTTTTGAAGATTGGTGTGAAAAAAATTACATTTCAGTCTACTCAAATGAATAAATATATTAACAGCTTGAAAGCATTTGTTGAACAAATATAAATAAAGATGAAGCAATACCTGAAGAATATAACTTGTAAACAGGAGGCTGAATGATATGGAATGGATGCATTTGTTGTTATTTAAAACAGTTAGAAATTTTTTTTTGAACCATTACTAATATAGATGAAACAATATCTGAAGTGTAAAAGTAGAATAATATACAAGTAGTTACAATCCGTTAAAGGGCAGAATAACTAAAAATAACTACAACATATCTGAAGGGTAAAAGTTAAACATGTTAATAAAAAGTTTGAGGAAAATGTAGAAATCCTGCATCTTTATAGTTTAACAGTTGAATGGTTGAAATCTGAAATAGGTGAGAAAAAAATTAAAAAGAAGAACTAAGAAGGATGTTGGAAAATTGCTTGAATTTTTGAAGATTGGTGTGGAAAAAATAGGTCTACTCAAATGAATAAATATATTAACAGCTTGAAAGTATTTGCTGAACAAATATGTATAAAAATGAAGCAATACCTGAAGTGTATAACTTGTAAGCAAGAGACTGAATGATAGGGAATGGATGCAAATCCCAGAATTGTTTAAGTGTAAAAAATAGTGTGAAAATATAAATTTTACCACTTTGGTAGACAAACTTGTCCTGTGTCTGACAGTGTGCTCGAAAAACGCAGAGAGGCTAACAGAATTTAAACTGGGAGCCTCTAAGTGCAGCCAGTTCCCTCTCTTCCTCTCATTGACTCCCATTGTAAAGTAGGAGCAGATTTTCTGAGAAAAGCAGAAATGACCTCCTTATATTTCTTGCGACGGTGAGAAAAGTTTTTGCCCTACAAACATTTAATGCACATTGGCTCGCTCAGGAAGGTCTTATTGCCCCGATAGTCATGACCACATTCTGGTAAGAGGTACGGTTCTCTTTTCAGAGGCTGTTGTTCGGAGCTGAACAGAGCTCAAATCTCACTGCTCTGCTCTGTGTGGTGCAGACACAGAGAGAGAGACACACACACACACACAGACAGAGAGACACACAGACACAGAGACACACTGGCTTACAGCTCATAATCAGCCTCTAAATGAGTTTATATCTTTGAGGGGAATTTTTAAACATCTCTAATAATGTATTTCTCTTACATACATTTCAGTTTATTCTTGTAATGGAGATTTCAGGATTTGGAGCTTCTTCATGTCCTGACTTTCCTCTTTAACCCTTTACTTGAACTTTTTCTCATTAATTCCAACAATTCAGACCATTTCTCAACCATTTAAGGACTTTCACATTTTTCATTTATGAATGTATATCTTCACACTCTTTTTTTACATGTGTCTTAAACAATTCTGGCATTTGCATCCATTCCACATCATTCAGTCTCTTTCTTTCTTTCTTTCTTTCTACTCCCTTTCTCTTTCTTTTTACTTCATTCCTTGTTTCCTTGTTTCTACCCCATTTCTATATATACCCCAGTTCTCATAATGGATATTTCAGGATTTGGAGCTTCTTCATGTCCTGACTTTAGACTTTTCCACCTTCAATCCTTACATTTTACTTTGAAGGACTTGGACTTTTTCCTCATTAATTCCAACAATTCAGGCCATTTCTCAACCATGTAAGGAGTTTCATATTTTTCATTTATAAATTTTAGAGAATATAACTTGTAAACAGGAGGCTGAATGATATGGAATGGATGCAAAAAGTTCAAGTCCTTCAAAGTAAAGGGTTAAAGAGGAAAGTCAGGACATGAAAAAGCTCCAAATCCTGAAATCTCCATTACAAGAATAAACTGAAATGTAAGAGAAATACATTATTAGAGATGTTTAAAAATTCCCCTCAAAGATATAAACTCATTTAGAGGCTGATTATGAGCTGTAAGCCAGTGTGTCTCTGTGTCTGTGTGTGTGTGTGTGTCTCTCTCTCTGTGTCTGCACCACACAGAGCAGAGCAGTGAGATTTGAGCTCTGTTCAGCTCCGAACAACAGCCTCTGAAAAGAGAACCGTACCTCTTACCAGAATGTGGTCATGACTATCGGGGCAATAAGAACTTCCTGAGCGAGCCAATGTGCATTAAATGTTTGTAGGGCAAAAACTTTTCTCACCGTCGCAAGAAATATAAGGAGGTCATTTCTGCTTTTCTCAGAAAATCTGCTCCTACTTTACAATGGGAGTCAATGAGAGGAAGAGAGGGAACTGGCTGCACTTAGAGGCTCCCAGTTTAAATTCTGTTAGCCTCTCTGCGTTTTCGAGCACACTGTCAGACACAGGACAAGTTTGTCTACCAAAGTGGGGGAAAATTATGTGTCTAGAGTGAAATTTGTGGCCGTGCCGACAGGATAGAGAGCAAAGTGTCAGAGGATTTTTTGAACCTCTGTCGCTCTAGCTGATGTCATCATCACTCTAGCTCTGAAAATTCCGTGCCATTGACTTGCATGTTAAATTTGAATTTTGTCAAAAAATTATCATGAACAGTTGAAGTGTACTGATCAATAACGGTAGAAGATATGAAAAAGTTGAATATACCGTGAATACTTGAAAGTTTTGTGAACGTTTTAAAAGTTGAATGAAGTCTGTAGGTGAAAGTATGTTGAAGCAGTTGAAGTTCAAAGAAGGAGAAAATTTGATGAGTTTGAAGACCGTTTCAATGTATTCCTATGGGGAAAAATTTTTCAATAAAGTTTGAATATTTTGAAAAGTATGAATGATATGAAAAAGTTGAATACATCCAATGATCTCCTGAAGAAGCCGCACGTTTTGATATATGAATTGTTTGAATATTATGAAGTATGAAGAAGTAGTTAAGGGCCAAAAAAGGGAAGATAGAATAATAATAACTAGAAAAAGCATTTCCAAGAATGGAAATGGTGTGACTGCTGATAGCAACTGAACGCTGTTGCAGAATTAGCAAATAGTGCAAGCAGTGATCACCATACAAGTGTTTGACCAAGGTCGGAATCGAACCCACAACCTCATGGTCAGTAGACTTCCACTCTGCCTCTAGGCCACGGTGCACACACAGTTGCAGAGACTGTTGTCTAATGATCTGCACACTGTCAACATCAAGAAAGCTTGAGAGTCAAGCTTGAATGACTTAGAATGAAAATTTCTGTGAATTTCAGGCTGAGAGCAGCAGTTTCAACATGAAGCAAGTTATCAGAAGTCAACAGAGGACAACTGGGAAAATAATTCACTATAATTGTTGTTGAGGCAAGAATTGAACCAGCAACCTTCAGGTCTCCAGACCAGCAAGCTAACCACTAGGCTACAGACAGAGACAGTATGTGAGGGGTAAAGAAAACCTTTGATAAGAGGATCACTGGCTTCTGCTTAAAAAAAAAAGTAAGGAATCGAACCCATGACCTCATGATCAATAAACCTTTACTCTGCCACTTCGCCACAGAGAGCACAGACATAAGCATGTTTCAGACAGAGTTGTGGAGAATTCTCAGCATTGGGCTGAATGAGAGCAGAGAGCTCCCTGGCTGCATTTAAAAAATATTTAAAATTATTATCTAAGTCTCTTTGCATTTTTGACCAGAATTTTAGCCAGAAGACAAGTGTGGCTACAAAACTGGAGAAAATAATTGGTCTAGAGTTTAATTTGCAGAAAAAAGTTAAATATTTTAAAAAGTATAAATAGTTAAAAAGAGAAAAGTAACGCCGATAAAGTTAAAAAAAAGCTGCACGTTTTGATATATGAATTGTTGAAATAGCACAACACCTAACACACTAACCATATGGCCACAGAGAACCTGAGTTACAATGAGCTTTATACTATGAGGAATCAAAGACTGTCCAATGACAGCTGAATAATTGGAATCAAAAGTCAAGCAATGATGTGAAATGACTGAGGCAGGAATCGAACCCGTGACAATATGATCACTAAACCTTTACTCTGCCACTCGGCTACAGAGAGCACACTGCTTTCAAGACTGTTGTCATTCATTGTAATGTGATGATGTGTTGCAAACTGGTACGAGTAATCAAGGAGATAACAAACACCTGTAACCAATTGAAGGCGGGGGAGGAGAGCAGAATTCAACATAACATAACAAGAATTCTTCCCTTGGATTCGAACCAGTGACATTAGGGTTGGCAGGCAGTTACCCTAACCCCTACACTACAGAGGAGTTGTCAAGAAGAGAGGTTGAGACTTTGATGAATGTGAGATTTTCAATGATGCTTAAAACAAAAATAAATTAATATAAATTAGCCACACCAAGTAAGAAGAGGACTTTTTTGTGAACTGTGACTATTTTTTGGTGAATTAAAATGAATTAAAAGCACTTAACAGCAAGTTACAAAGTTGAGCTCCTTCTCCTGCTGATGTGAAAAAAATGCATTGAGCTTAATGAGAGCAGAGAGCTCCCTGGCTGCATTTAAAAAATATTTAAAATTATTATCTAAGTCTCTTTGCATTTTTGACCAGAATTTTAGCCAGAAGACAAGTGTGGCTACAAAACTGGAGAAAATAATTTGTCTAGAGTTTAATTTTTGGCCATGCTGACAGTTTAGCCAGAAAAACTCTAGAATGTTTTTTTGCCTCTCTCCACTCTGACACCACTCTGGCTCTGCTCGTTAGACGCAATACACACACATTATAAAGCTGAAAAAAAATCAGAAAAAGTTAAATATTTGAAAAAGTATAAATAGTTAAAAAGAGAAAAGTAATGCCGATAAAGTTCAAAAGAAGCTGCACGTTTTGATATATGAATTGTTGAAATAGCACAAAGTATGAAGGACTAGAAGAAGACCGTAAAAAAGGCGGAAGAAAATGGCCAAACAGAAGAACAATAGTGTGACTGCTTCAGCAGTCACACTAACTAGAAAATTTCCTCTCGGGAAATTTTGAATGGGCCACGGGAGCTACTGCGGGTTGTGCCATCTCTGTCAACATGGGAATCAAACCCACGATCTTAAGGTCAAGACAGAGCTGATCAGACAGACACATGATCATCTTTCTATAAGCACTGATATGGAGGAGCTGTAACCACATTAGGTTAACTGTGTGTGTGTGTGTGTGTGTGTGTGTGTGTGTGTGTGTGTGTGTGTGTGTGTGTGTGTGTGTGTGTGTGTGTGTGTGTGTGTGTGTGTGTGTGTGTGTGACTGTAATCACATGAAGCTGGCTCTAGAGTCTGTGTGTGTGTGTAACTGTAATCACATGAAGCTGGCTCTAGAGTCTGTGTGTGTGTGTGTGACTGACTTGACACATAGTTAGTTAGTAGCTGCATCCTGTGTCAGTCTGATTTAGCTGTGTCTGTGTTTATAAACATTTAAACGAGCGCCAGGTGGATTGTTTATGAAGTTAACGAGCTCTGGCCTGAGGATCAAAGAGGTTACCACGGCGATAGGGGCCCCCGCAGGCTGAGACAGACAGAAACGTGGAGAAAAAGAGCCATTTTCTGCCTCTAAACCAGTCTCACATTTAGGCTTAGCATGACAAAACGGTAACTCCTATCAGAACAAAACACAGATCAACGTTGCTCTAAGGACTTACTGAAAATTTCGGTACGATTTGGTGTTTCTACAGTAAATATTTTGGCGACGCTGGCAGTTTTAAAACATGAGGCCGTTCTGCTCCTCTCAGAAAATATTTGTATTGGACTCAATGAGGAGCAGGGACAGACGTGGCCGCACTCAGAGGCTGATTCTGTAAGTTCTGTAAGTCTCTCTGATATTTTGAGCACATGACATGAGAGATAACAAGTTTGTCTTACAAATTCTGAAAAAATTATGTCTGTAGAGTGTAAATTGTGGCCGTGGTGGCAATTTATCCAGAAAAAATACAGAATGTTTCTTCACTCTCTCCCACTCTAACCGATGATGTCACGCACTCTGACACGAACATTCCATGCAATACACACCCATTATAAACTCATAATTTCTCCAAAAATGATCATGGTCATTGATCAGGGATTGATCAAAAACTATATGACCTATCAAAACGTGGAGTAATACGACAATACACAAGACTTGTGTCTACTGTTTAAAGTTTAAATGGAGTCTCTAGGTGAAAGTATGCCTGAGCAGTAGACTTTTGTTAAACTCCAATGATTGGTCTTTTTCGGTCTTTTTTTTTTCGCCCGTCCCATTGACTTACATGCAAAATTTTTGCGCAGTTTTTCGCGACTATGTCGCGAAAAATTCGTAAACTGTTGAGAAAAGTAATAGCACAGCGATCCCGATCAGGACGCACGTTTTGATATATAATATGTCCTGCAACTCTTCGAGTTGCAGGACTAGTAGCACATCGAAAATCGTCCGGAAGATGAAGGAGAATAATAATAAGAAGAAAAAATCCACACAATAACAGTAGTGCCCGGGCTTCGCCCGGGCACTGGTCCCTGCAGCTATTTCATAGCTGTTGGGACCAGTGCCCGGTGCGATTGCCCGTGGCCCTAACTAGAAAAAGCATTTCCAAGAATGGAAATGGTGTGACTGCTGATAGCAACTGAACGCTGTTGCAGAATTAGCAAATAGTGCAAGCAGTGATCACCATACAAATGTTTGACCAAGGTCAGAATCGAACCCACAACCTCATGGTCATTAGACTTCCACTCTGCCTCTAGGCCACAGTGCACACACAGTTGCAGAGACTGTTGTCTGTTAATGATCTGCACACTGTCAACATCAAGAAAGCTTGAGAGTCAAGCTTGAATGACTTAGAATGAAAATTTCTGTGAATTTCAGGCTGAGAGCAGCAGTTTCAACATGAAGCAAGTTATCAGAAGTCAACAGAGGACAACTGGGAAAATAATTCACTATAATTGTTGTTGAGGCAAGATTTGAACCAGCAACCTTCAGGTCTCCAGACCAGCAAGCTAACCACTAGGCTACAGACAGAGACAGTATGTGAGGGGTAAAAAAAACCTTTGATAAGAGGATCACTGGCTTCTGCTTAAAAAAAAAAAGTAAGGAATCGAACCCAAGACCTCATGATCAATAAACCTTTACGCTGCCACTTCGCCACAGAGAGCACAGACATAAGCATGTTTCAGACAGAGTTGTGGAGAATTCTCAGCATTGGGCTGAATGAGAGCAGAGAGCTCCCTGGCTGCATTTAAAAAATATTTAAAATTATTATCTAAGTCTCTTTGCATTTTTGACCAGAATTTTAGCCAGAAGACAAGTGTGGCTACAAAACTGGAGAAAATAATTTGTCTAGAGTTTAATTTGCAGAAAAAGTTAAATATTTGAAAAAGTATAAATAGTTAAAAAGAGAAAAGTAATGCCGATAAAGTTCAAAAAAGCTGCACGTTTTGATATATGAATTGTTGAAATAGCACAACACCTAACACACTAACCATATGGCCACAGAGAACCTGAGTTACAATGAGCTTTATACTATGAGGAATCAAAGACTGTCCAATGACAGCTGAATAATTGGAATCAAAAGTCAAGCAATGAAGTGAAAAGACTGAGGCAGGAATCGAACCCATGACCATGTGATCACTAAACCTTTACTCTGCCACTCGGCTACAGAGAGCACACTGCTTTCAAGACTGTTGTCATTCATTGTAATGTGATGATGTGCTGCAAACTGGTATGAGTAATCAAGGAGATAACAAACACCTGTAACCAATTGAAGGCGGGGGAGGAGAGCAGAATTCAACATAACATAACAAGAGTTCTTCCCTTGGATTCGAACCAGTGACCTTAGGGTTGGCGAACGGCCACCCTACCCCCTACACTACAGTGTAGTTGTGAAGAAGAGAGGTTGAGACTTTGATGAATGTGAGATTTTTCAATGATGCTTAAAATAAAAATAAATGAGTATACATTAGCCACACCAAGTAAGGAGAGGACTTTTTTGTGACCTGTGACTATTTTTTGGTGAATTAAAATGAATTAAAAAGCACTTAACAGCAAGTTACAAAGTTGAGCTCCTTCTCCTGCTGATGTGAAAAAAATGCATTGAGCTGAATGGGAGCAGAGAGCTCCCTGGCTGCATTTAAAAAATATTTAAAATTATTATCTAAGTCTCTTTGCATTTTTGACCAGAATTTTAGCCAGAAGACAAGTGTGGCTACAAAACTGGAGAAAATAATTTGTCTAGAGTTTAATTTGTGGCCGTGCTGACAGTTTAGCCAGAAAAACTCTAGAATGTTTTTTTGCCTCTATCCACTCTGACACCACTCTGGCATTGCTCGTTAGACGCAACACACACACATTATAAAGCTGAAAAAAATCAGAAAAAGTTAAATATTTGAAAAAGTATAAATAGTTAAAAAGAGAAAAGTAATGCCGATAAAGTTCAAAAAAAGCTGCACGTTTTGATATATGAATTGTTGAAATAGCACAAAGTATGAAGGACTAGAAGAAGACCGTAAAAAGGCGGAAGAAAATGGCCAAACAGAAGAACAATAGTGTGACTGCTTCAGCAGTCACACTAATAAAGATTTGAATAACAATAGTGTGAATGCTTTCAGCATTCACCCTAATAAGAAAAAATCCACACAATAAGGTCTTTGCATTCCTCGTTGCATTGGACTGCATTGGACTGCATACACCAGATTGCTTTCTGCAATCTGGTGTATGCAGTCCAATGCAACGAGGAATGCAAAGACCTCTACATTGGAGAAACAAAACAACCACTGCATAAACGCATGGCCCAACACAGGAGAGCAAACTCCTCAGGACTGGACTCTGCTGTCCATTTACATCTCAAGGAGAAAGCCCACTCCTTTGAGGACAGCAATGTCCAAATCCTAGACAGAGAGGACAGATGGTTTGAAAGAGGAGTCAAAGAAGCTATTTTTGTAAAAGTAGAGAAACCATCCCTCAACAGGGGAGGTGGCCTGAGACACCACCTATCTCCAATTTACAATGCTGCCCTTTCATCCCTTCCCAGGAGATTCAACAATCTAGCCTCAAAGAACAACCACTGTTCACAAGTGGCAAGTGGCTCCAACGACTGTCGTTATAACACAATAGGGCACTAACGAAGTCGAAACCAACCTTCCATCAAAGGCAGTCATTTAAACGACTGTCGTTGGCACTTGGAGCACAAATGGGAACCAGTGACATCATCACCCTTGTGAACGCCCACACAAGAGGTTAAATAGTGAGTCTCCACACCGATAGTTGGACCAGTCCCAGCCTGGTCAGATGCGTACATGAACTGATGAAGCCTCTTGGATGAGAGGTGAAACGTCTTCCTAGACAAATAACTAAGTCCCAGTTGCTTTCGATTTAACCTCCTTTGAAATACTATGACCTGGGCAAATGAGGATATGCACCGGCTTAGTGTGAGTTAGGACACCACGTGAAATACCTTGTATAATATCATTGCATCTGAGAGCTATAGCAAGTGGTTCTATAGCTAGAACGAAAAGCAACGGACTCACTGGATCCCCTTGTTTCGTCCCTTCTGTGAAGAGGAAAGTACTCTGATGAGATACCATTGGTATAAACTGAGGCAGTAGGATCAGTGTAAAAGAGCTTGATAAGTTGAATGAAACTAGGGCCAAAACCAAATCTGCTAAGTGTATAAAAAAGATAATTCCACTCGACCCGATCAAACGCCTTTTCGGCATCAAGCGATATTACTGCTTCTGGAGATGGAGTGTTAGATTCAGTGTAAATGATATTAAACAATCGTCTCAGGTTAAAATATGATTGTCTGCCCTGAACAAATCCAGTCTGGTCCTCCGAGATGATATGAGGAAGAATTGTCTCAAGCCGGAGTGCAATAACCTTTGAGAACACTTTACCATCACAGTTTGTCAAGTTAATCGGTCTGTAAGAAGAGCAGTCACGAGGGTCCTTATTCTTCTTTAATAACAGTGTAATAGATGCCTGGCGAAGAGTCGGCGGAAGAATATTATTCTCCAGTGCTTCTGCATAAACTGAGAGAAGAAGAGGGGCAAGTTTATCTTTGAATTTTTTATAAAAATCAGTTGGAAACCCATCCGGGCCAGGGGCTTTTCCACTCTGAAGGGACATTATAGCATTATTAATTTCCACCAGTGTCAGATTTTCTTCCAATCTCTCTTTAGAGTCAGAGTCAATTGTAGGAATATTCAGATTAGAAAAAAAAAAGTCAAATTGGCTGTGATCCGACGTTGAGTCTGAAGAATATAATTTAGAGTAGAACTCTTTAAAGCAGTTGTTAATAGCCTGATGATCTTCTGTTGAGGAGCCATCAGGTAGCATAATTTGCGAAATATTACGGGATGCTGCTTTTTGACGAAGTTGACTGGCTAATAATTTGGATGGCTTATCCCCCTCTTCATAAAATCTGCTACGGGATTTAAGGATGAGCCTCTCTGCTTGAGTGGTAGTTAAGAGATCAATTTCAGTTTGTATGCCTACTCTCCTCTTAATCAAATCAGGGGTCGGAGAACAGCTATGAGTCCGTCCAGAGCCTTAACTTCTGAAGATAGCTCCTCAATTTTCTTATATTTCATTTTCCTAATATGAGCAGAACGAGAAATAATCTGCCCTCTGAGATATGCTTTGAGTGTCTCCCAGAGAGTTGAGGCTGAAATGTTATCAGTTCTGTTTACCTGCAGAAAGAAATCTATCTGTTCTGCAATGAACTTTTACAAAATCTGAATCTGCCAGCAGGAGTGTATCAAGTTGCCATGTCCGTTTTGTCCTCTGAATTGGAAGAGTTACTTTAAATACTCACTGGCATGGTCAGAAATAATAATTGGGTCATATTTACAATCTGTAATAACATTCAACAAGTAGGGGTCAACCAAAAAAAAATCTATCCTGGAAAATGACTTATGTACATTAGAGTAATACGAATACTCCCGTTTAGTGGGATGCTTAAATCTCCATGGATCTATTAATTTATGTATATCTATGAACGATTTAATTGTTTGCACCGATTTAGATGGTCTTGGTACAGATTGAGAAGAGCGATCCCAAGTGGAATCCATCACCAGGTTGTAATCCCCAGACATAATTAAATGATGACTATCCAGATTAGGGATGGAGCTTAGCATCTTTTTAAAAAAATGGTCATCATCAAAGTTCGGGCCGTAGATATTAACCAATACTAGGCGAAGTTGAAACAGCTCTCCTACAACCATCACATATCCTGCCATTTGGGTCCAAGATAGTGTTTGATACAATGAAGGGAATCTTTTTGTGAATGAGTATAGCTACTCTCTACCTTTACAGTTAAATTGTGAATGAAACATTTGCCCTACCCATTCTTTATGAATTTTTGACTGGTCTTGATTTGGAAGGTGGGTTTCCTGTAGAAAGGCAATACCAACCCTAAGGTGTTGCAAATGAGAGAGGACCCTTTTTCTTTTGACTGCCTGATTTAGACCCTTAACATTCCAGCTTATAATTTTCATATCATCTTTACCTGGGACAAAATGTGAATTACTCTGCGCCATTAGAACTACTCGATTCAAAAATACAAGTGTCTACCCCTTTTAGATGATAAAAAACACAGGTAAGTGCACAAACTGTATACAAAACAAATAAGACATCATAACTACTACATATAACACATAAACAAGCCTTAAGAAGGCTACCCCCCCCAAACAACGTCAAACTGTTGCAAACCTGCATTTGCATGCTACCGCAATAATGAGTATACATTTCTCAACCATTAATGAAACCTCTCAAACAATGTATTAAATGACCTGCGATATCCTGTTGAGACCATGATATCTATAGGCCTTTGAAAAAACAGTGTAACGAGATCGGTGGTAATCATTAAAAAAAATAAAAAATAAAAAATAAAAATTAGGAGGGCGTACATCTGTAGCATTACATGTGATGTGTAAAGTTACACACATTCATACAAAATGTCCAGCTGCTACATCAACAGTAGTAATAAAATAATATAATATTATAAAAATAAAAAATACTGTCAGTAAACACTGACAGAATAGCCATATATAGTGATATCACGTCTCTTTTAATTAGTTATTTGTATTTTGACCCGATCATCAATATTACCTCAATCACCATCTTCTGTAACTTGTGAAACGGAGCTTCCGTCATCAGCAGCCACGTTTTTATTGACATAGGTCAGCGCCATCGCGAGGTCAGTGAACTTCATGCGTCTCCCGTTGTGTGTGAAACTGCAGAGTGGCTGGGTAGTAGAGGGCGAACTGGATCTTTGCGGCGTGGAGCTTCTTTTTGGACTCGGAAGAAGGCTGCGCGTCGTTTGTTGATATCCGGACTGTAATCAGGAAAGATGTGAAATCTTGATCCGTTGTAGGAGAGCGGGCCCTTCTGTCTGGCGAAGCGTAGGATCAGCTCTTTAGTTTGAAAGTGATGGAGCTTGACAATAAACGGCCGTGGTCTATTGTCGCCATCTACTGGTTTGGGGGCCAAACTTCTGTGGGCTCTGTCCACCGACGGTGGTTTTGTCTTCCCCAAACACGTCAATGAGTAGTTTGGTAATGAATTCCGATGGTCGTGGGCCCTCCCGCATTTTCTGGTATCCCCACAATGCGAATGTTTCTGCCTTCTGGTGTAGTTTTCCAAGTACGCCACCTTCTCCTTCAAAGCATCGTTTTCTTTAGCCAGTGAAGTTTGAGAAGTTTCCACGCTGCTCAGTCTCTTGTCGAACTCGTTCATACCGTCCTCTACATCAGTAATTCTTTGGCCATAAACAACTCAGAATCGAATGTAGAGAGGCAATTGACGCCCGGTTTTCCTCCCGAAATGTGGTGATAGAGGCTTGTACAGCAGTAACTGCATTAGCTAGCGCTTTCATATTGTTAGCATTAGCATCTGTTTCTTTGCTAGCGCTAACCGGGGAGACCGGGATGTTTCTCCCACTCTGTTGTTGTTGTTGTTGTTTGGCCGGTTTGGGAGGCATTTGTCCACTCGCGAGGCAATAAAGTCACTTAATCTGTGTTTTCCAACGAAGTTTGAATGGTTTACGAGGTCCAAAATGTATAAATTTAGCAAATTTCTGCGGGAGCTGTGGAAGACTCGTCTACTCAACTTCGCATGCTCAAGCGCGCCCCCGTTCCTGTGGCATTTTTTCTTGTGTTAGAGCACATATCAGCAGAAAGGGAAGTGCAAAATTGCATTTGTCTGAGTTTTTCTGCCTTCAAATTGCTGTGAACCAATGGCAGACGCAAACTGGCAGTTTCAGGGAGACTGGAGCTGACGTGTCACAGCTCCAGGGGAGGGCACTAGTGCTACAAGCTCGCGCTGCATCTGGCTCAGAGGTGAACGGCTTGGCACTCGGTGAAGCTGTCAAGGTACAAACAGGTATAGCTCACCTGGTAGAGCAGCTTGCACTGTAACCAAGGCCTATGTTCCGGTCTGGGATCGAATCCCAGTGTGGAGTTTTACGCTAAACGCACTGAATCTGTAATTGTTACAATGTCCAGCTGTCAGCAAGCGGGGTGTGAGGTGTTCGTTAAGAATCTCATTCATTCCTAGTATTTGCAGCACATCATCACATTACAATCAATGACAACATGCTTATAACTGCAAACATGCAGTTACCCTCTGTATCTGTTAGGAAAAGGTTCATAAATGAGAATACCAGTGTTAAGTTTATGGAGACTATAGTCATGTCACCAAACTGTAAGTGCAGAGACAGTTAATGAACTCCTGGATAATTTCAATTGCAAAATCTCAAATGTCATTGATACCATTGCACCTATTAAAACTAAGATGACCTTGACCAGACAGAGAACAACCATGGAGGAACACTTTGATGGTAAAGGCTCTGTAAACAGAATGCAGGAAAGCTGAGCGTAAATGGAGAAAAACTAAACTTCAAATCCACCATGACCTCTACAAACAAAGTCTTTGTAATTTTAACCATGGGTTATTCAAGGCTAGACAGCAACACTTTACTGAAATTATTAATAAGAACATCAACAACACTCGTGCTCTGTTTGCTATGGTTGATAAGTTTACAACCCCCCCAAAAGAGACAGCTTCAGAAACTCTTTTCCACATGTGGCAAGGTGAAGAGGGCCCAGGCGGGGATTGAACCAACACCTCCGGGGTAAGAGTCACGCGCGCTTGCCAGTCATCCAAAGGACATTCCCCTTGGGCCAAGTAGCCAGGGCACATGATCAATTGGAGGCATAGTGACAGGACCACCACTGTCACATCTCTCCCCCTCTTTTCACAAGCACGTCCTCATGCTTCCGCGCAGGCTGCCACACATTAGGAATCCATGGACCCACCACTAGTGCTACATGGCCAACAACGCCAGAAATGTGGCAAGGTGAAGAGGGCCCGGGCGGGGATTGAACCCACAAGCCAGGGCACATGATCAATTGGAGGCATAGTGACAGGACCACCACTGTCACACACAGAAAAATGCAATGAATTTGCTTACTTTTTCAATGAAAAAATCTAATCTATAATGCTAAAATATCAACACAAATCAGCAAAATAATACAATGATGCAATCCCTAAAATCACCTAGGAATAAATCAACTGTAATGTCAAAGTTTTTTAATACAGTTGACCAAAAAACTTAGAAAAAACAGTTCAGCATCTTAAAACATCGACATGTTTCTTGACACAATGCCTTCTGACTTTTTTTAAACTATTATAAGCTCTGTCCAAACAGATCTGCAGCAAATAATAAATTGCTCACTTTAATCAGGCACGTTTCCTAAACCCCTGAAAGTAGCTGCCATCAAGCCACTCTTAAAGAGAACATTGGATACTACCGTTTTAACCAATTACAGACCCATCTCAAATCTTCCCTTTATAGCCAAGATCGTTGAGAAAGTGGTTTTTAATCAACTCAGCAACTTCTTGAACTCCAGTGGACTCTTTGACAAATTTCAATCAGCCTTCCGACCTCACCACAGTACAGAAACAGCTCTTATTAGAGTGTTAAATGACATAAGGTTGAACACTGACTCAGGCAAGGTGTCAGTTCTGGTCCTGTTGGATCTCAGTGCTGCGTTTGACACTGTGGATCACAGTATACTGCTGGAGACAGGTTGGAAACCTGGGCAGGACTCAGTGGGACAGTCCTAAAATGGTTCAGGTCCTACTTAGAGGAACGGAGTTGG
>NW_028219951.1:0-162977 GCF_045865225.1 Trachurus japonicus | reverse complement strand
GTGTGGACTTTTGCTGGAAATCAGTTGAAAATTCACCAAACAGCTTATTGTACTTCAAATTGTCATGTCTCCAAGCTCCCATGGGCGTCCCACGCTGCGTTTGCCAAATTAGGCTTCCCACGGCCAGATCTGCCCAAATCGACCAACGCTGACACAGGCTGTACAGAGTGTGGACTTTTGCTGGAAATCAGTTGAAAATTCACCAAACAGCTTATTGTACTTCAAATTGTCATGTCTCCAAGCTCCCCACGCTGCGTTTGCCAAACTGAGCGTTTCTCGGCCACATCTGCCCAAATCGCCCAACGCTGACACAGGCTGTACAGAGTGAGGACTTTTGCTGGAAATCAGTTGAAAATTCGCCAAACAGCGTATTGTACTTCAAATTGTCATGTCTCCAAGCTCCCATGGGCGTCCCACGCTGCGTTTGCCAAACTGAGCGTTTCTCGGCCAGATCTGGCCAAATCGACCAACGCTGACACAGGCTGTACAGAGTGTGGACTTTTGCCGGAAATCAGTTGAAAATTCACCAAACAGCTTATTGTACTTCAAATTGTCATGTCTCCAAGCTCCCATGGGCGTCCCACGCTGCGTTTGCCAAACTGAGCGTTTCTCGGCCAGATCTGGCCAAATCGACCAACGCTGACACAGGCTGTACAGAGTGTGGACTTTTGCTGGAAATCAGTTGAAAATTCACCAAACAGCTTATTGTACTTCAAATTGTGATGTCTCCAAGCTCCCCACGCTGCGTTTGCCAAATTAGGCCTCCCACGGCCAGATCTGCCCAAATCGCCCAACGCTGACACAGGCTGTACAGAGTGAGGACTTTTGCTGGAAATCAGTTGAAAATTCGCCAAACAGCGTATTGTACTTCAAATTGTCATGTCTCCAAGCTCCCATGGGCGTCCCACGCTGCGTTTGCCAAACTGAGCGTTTCTCGGCCAGATCTGGCCAAATCGACCAACGCTGACACAGGCTGTACAGAGTGTGGACTTTTGCCGGAAATCAGTTGAAAATTCACCAAACAGCTTATTGTACTTCAAATTGTCATGTCTCCAAGCTCCCATGGGCGTCCCACGCTGCGTTTGCCAAACTGAGCGTTTCTCGGCCAGATCTGCCCAAATCGACCAACGCTGACACAGGCTGTACAGAGTGTGGACTTTTGCAGGAAATCAGTTAAAAATTCACCAAACTGCTTATTGTACTTCAAATTGTGATGTCTCCAAGCTCCCCACGCTGTGTTTGCCATATTAGGCTTCCCACGGCCAGATCTGCCCAAATCGACCAACGCTGACACATGCTGTACAAAGTGTGGACTTTTGCTGGAAATCAGTTGAAAATTCACCAAACAGCTTATTGTACTTCAAATTGTCATGTCTCCAAGCTCCCATGGGCGTCCCACGCTGCGTTTGCCAAACTGAGCGTTTCTCGGCCAGATCTGGCCAAATCGACCAACGCTGACACAGGCTGTACAGAGTGTGGACTTTTGCTGGAAATCAGTTGAAAATTCACCAAACAGCTTATTGTACTTCAAATTGTCATGTCTCCAAGCTCCCCACGCTGCGTTTGCCAAATTAGGTCTCCCACGGCCAGATCTGCCCAAATCGACCAACGCTGACACAGGCTGTACAGAGTGTGGACTTTTGCTGGAAATCAGTTGAAAATTCACCAAACAGCTTATTGTACTTCAAATTGTCATGTCTCCAAGCTCCCCACGCTGCGTTTGCCAAATTAGGCCTCCCACGGCCAGATCTGTCCAAATCGACCAACGCTGACACAGGCTGTACAGAGTGTGGACTTTTGCTGGAAATCAGTTGAAAATTCACCAAACAGCTTATTGTACTTCAAATTGTCATGTCTCCAAGCTCCCATGGGCGTCCCACGCTGCGTTTGCCAAACTGAGCGTTTCTCGGCCAGATCTGCCCAAATCGACCAACGCTGACACAGGCTGTACAGAGTGTGGACTTTTGCTGGAAATCAGTTGAAAATTCACCAAACAGCTTATTGTACTTCAAATGTGGCATGTCTCCAAGAGGGCCCCACGCTGCGTTTGCCAATTACACCTCCCACGGCCAAGATCTGCGCGCTTGCCAGTCACCCAACGCTGACACATGCTGTACCAAGAGTCAGGGACTTTTGCTGGAAATCAGTTGAAAATTCGCCAAACAGCATCTCTCCCCCTCTTACTTCACAATTGTCATGTCTCCAGGCTGCCACATGGGCGTCCACGCTGCGTATCCTGCCAAACTGAGCGTGTGGCAAGGTAGAGGGCTCGGCCACATCTGCCCAAATCGACCAACGCTGAGTCACAAAGCTGTACAGAGTAGCCAGGGCACATGATCAATTGGAGGCTGAAATCAGTTGAAAATTCCCAACTGTATTGTACTTCAAATTGTCATGTCTCCAAGCTCCCATGGGCGTCCCACGCTGCGTTTGCCAAACTGAGCGTTTCTCGGCCAGATCTGCCCAAATCGACCAACGCTGACACAGGCTGTACAGAGTGTGGACTTTTGCTGGAAATCAGTTGAAAATTCACCAAACAGCTTATTGTACTTCAAATTGTGATGTCTCCAAGCTCCCCACGCTGCGTTTGCCAAATTAGGCCTCCCACGGCCAGATCTGCCCAAATCGCCCAACGCTGACACAGGCTGTACAGAGTGAGGACTTTTGCTGGAAATCAGTTGAAAATTCGCCAAACAGCGTATTGTACTTCAAATTGTCATGTCTCCAAGCTCCCATGGGCGTCCCACGCTGCGTTTGCCAAACTGAGCGTTTCTCGGCCAGATCTGCCCAAATCGACCAACGCTGACACAGGCTGTACAGAGTGTGGACTTTTGCTGGAAATCAGTTGAAAATTCACCAAACAGCTTATTGTACTTCAAATTGTCATGTCTCCAAGCTCCCATGGGCGTCCCACGCTGCGTTTGCCAAACTGAGCGTTTCTCGGCCAGATCTGGCCAAATCGACCAACGCTGACACAGGCTGTACAGAGTGTGGACTTTTGCTGGAAATCAGTTGAAAATTCACCAAACAGCTTATTGTACTTCAAATTGTCATGTCTCCAAGCTCCCCACGCTGCGTTTGCCAAATTAGGCCTCCCACGGCCAGATCTGCCCAAATCGCCCAACGCTGACACAGGCTGTACAGAGTGAGGACTTTTGCTGGAAATCAGTTGAAAATTCGCCAAACAGCGTATTGTACTTCAAATTGTGATGTCTCCAAGCTCCCATGGGCGTTCCACGCTGCGTTTGCCAAACTGAGCGTTTCTCGGCCAGATCTGCCCAAATCGACCAACGCTGACACAGGCTGTACAGAGTGTGGACTTTTGCTGGAAATCAGTTGAAAATTCACCAAACAGCTTATTGTACTTCAAATTGTGATGTCTCCAAGCTCCCCACGCTGTGTTTGCCAAATTAGGCTTCCCACGGCCAGATCTGCCCAAATCGACCAACGCTGACACAGGCTGTACAGAGTGTGGACTTTTGCTGGAAATCAGTTGAAAATTCACCAAACAGCTTATTGTACTTCAAATTGTCATGTCTCCAAGCTCCCATGGGCGTCCCACGCTGCGTTTGCCAAACTGAGCGTTTCTCGGCCAGATCTGCCCAAATCGACCAACGCTGACACAGGCTGTACAGAGTGTGGACTTTTGCTGGAAATCAGTTGAAAATTCACCAAACAGCTTATTGTACTTCAAATTGTGATGTCTCCAAGCTCCCCACGCTGCGTTTGCCAAATTAGGCCTCCCACGGCCAGATCTGCCCAAATCGCCCAACGCTGACACAGGCTGTACAGAGTGAGGACTTTTGCTGGAAATCAGTTGAAAATTCGCCAAACAGCGTATTGTACTTCAAATTGTCATGTCTCCAAGCTCCCATGGGCGTCCCACGCTGCGTTTGCCAAACTGAGCGTTTCTCGGCCAGATCTGCCCAAATCGACCAACGCTGACACAGGCTGTACAGAGTGTGGACTTTTGCTGGAAATCAGTTGAAAATTCACCAAACAGCTTATTGTACTTCAAATTGTCATGTCTCCAAGCTCCCCACGCTGCGTTTGCCAAATTAGGCCTCCCACGGCCAGATCTGCCCAAATCGCCCAACGCTGACACAGGCTGTACAGAGTGAGGACTTTTGCTGGAAATCAGTTGAAAATTCGCCAAACAGCGTATTGTACTTCAAATTGTCATGTCTCCAAGCTCCCATGGGCGTTCCACGCTGCGTTTGCCAAACTGAGCGTTTCTCGGCCAGATCTGGCCAAATCGACCAACGCTGACACAGGCTGTACAGAGTGTGGACTTTTGCCGGAAATCAGTTGAAAATTCACCAAACAGCTTATTGTACTTCAAATTGTCATGTCTCCAAGCTCCCATGGGCGTCCCACGCTGCGTTTGCCAAACTGAGCGTTTCTCGGCCAGATCTGTCCAAATCGACCAACGCTGACACAGGCTGTACAGAGTGTGGACTTTTGCTGGAAATCAGTTGAAAATTCACCAAACTGCTTATTGTACTTCAAATTGTGATGTCTCCAAGCTCCCCACGCTGTGTTTGCCAAATTAGGCTTCCCACGGCCAGATCTGCCCAAATCGACCAACGCTGACACATGCTGTACAAAGTGTGGACTTTTGCTGGAAATCAGTTGAAAATTCACCAAACAGCTTATTGTACTTCAAATTGTCATGTGTCCAAGCTCCAATGGGCGTCCCACGCTGCGTTTGCCAAACTGAGCGTTTCTCGCCCAGATCTGGCCAAATCGACCAACGCTGACACAGGCTGTACAGAGTGTGGACTTTTGCTGGAAATCAGTTGAAAAATCACCAAACAGCTTATTTTACTTCAAATTGTCATGTCTCCAAGCTCCCATGGGCGTCCCACGCTGCGTTTGCCAAACTGAGCGTTTCTCGGCCAGATCTGCCCAAATCGACCAACGCTGACACAGGCTGTACAGAGTGTGGACTTTTGCTGGAAATCAGTTGAAAATTCACCAAACAGCTTATTGTACTTCAAATTGTCAGGACTCCAAGCTCCCCACGCTGTGTTTGCCAAATTAGGCTTCCCACGGCCAGATCTGCCCAAATCGACCAACGCTGACACAGGCTGTACAGAGTGTGGACTTTTGCTGGAAATCAGTTGAAAATTCACCAAACAGCTTATTGTACTTCAAATTGTGATGTCTCCAAGCTCCCCACGCTGCGTTTGCCAAATTAGGCCTCCCACGGCCAGATCTGCCCAAATCGCCCAACGCTGACACAGGCTGTACAGAGTGAGGACTTTTGCTGGAAATCAGTTGAAAATTCGCCAAACAGCGTATTGTACTTCAAATTGTCATGTCTCCAAGCTCCCATGGGCGTCCCACGCTGCGTTTGCCAAACTGAGCGTTTCTCGGCCAGATCTGCCCAAATCGACCAACGCTGACACAGGCTGTACAGAGTGTGGACTTTTGCCGGAAATCAGTTGAAAATTCACCAAACAGCTTATTGTACTTCAAATTGTCATGTCTCCAAGCTCCCATGGGCGTCCCACGCTGCGTTTGCCAAACTGAGCGTTTCTCGGCCAGATCTGCCCAAATCGACCAACGCTGACACAGGCTGTACAGAGTGTGGACTTTTGCTGGAAATCAGTTGAAAATTCATCAAACAGCTTATTGTACTTCAAATTGTCAGGACTCCAAACTCCCCACGCTGTGTTTGCCAAATTAGGCTTCCCACGGCCAGATCTGCCCAAATCGACCAACGCTGACACAGGCTGTACAGAGTGTGGACTTTTGCTGGAAATCAGTTGAAAATTCACCAAACAGCTTATTGTACTTCAAATTGTCAGGACTCCAAGCTCCGCACGCTGTGTTTGCCAAATTAGGCTTCCCACGGCCAGATCTGCCCAAATCGACCAACGCTGACACAGGCTGTACAGAGTGTGGACTTTTGCTGGAAATCAGTTGAAAATTCACCAAACAGCTTATTGTACTTCAAATTGTCATGTCTCCAAGCTCCCATGGGCGTCCCACGCTGCGTTTGCCAAACTGAGCGTTTCTCGGCCAGATCTGCCCAAATCGACCAACGCTGACACAGGCTGTACAGAGTGTGGACTTTTGCTGGAAATCAGTTGAAAATTCACCAAACAGCTTATTGTACTTCAAATTGTGATGTCTCCAAGCTCCCCACGCTGCGTTTGCCAAATTAGGCCTCCCACGGCCAGATCTGCCCAAATCGCCCAACGCTGACACAGGCTGTACAGAGTGAGGACTTTTGCTGGAAATCAGTTGAAAATTCGCCAAACAGCGTATTGTACTTCAAATTGTCATGTCTCCAAGCTCCCATGGGCGTCCCACGCTGCGTTTGCCAAACTGAGCGTTTCTCGGCCAGATCTGGCCAAATCGACCAACACTGACACAGGCTGTACAGAGTGTGGACTTTTGCTGGAAATCAGTTGAAAATTCACCAAACAGCTTATTGTACTTCAAATTGTGATGTCTCCAAGCTCCCCACGCTGCGTTTGCCAAATTAGGCCTCCCACGGCCAGATCTGCCCAAATCGACCAACGCTGACACATGCTGTACAGAGTGTGGACTTTTGCTGGAAATCAGTTGAAAATTCACCAAACAGCTTATTGTACTTCAAATTGTGATGTCTCCAAGCTCCCATGGGCGTCCCACGCTGCGTTTGCCAACTGAGCGTTTCTCGGCCAGATCTGGCCAAATCGACCAACGCTGACACAGGCTGTACAGAGTGTGGACTTTTGCCGGAAATCAGTTGAAAATTCACCAAACAGCTTATTGTACTTCAAATTGTCAGGACTCCAAGCTCCCCACGCTGTGTTTGCCAAATTAGGCCTCCCACGGCCAGATCTGCCCAAATCGACCAACGCTGACACAGGCTGTACAGAGTGTGGACTTTTGCTGGAAATCAGTTGAAAATTCACCAAACAGCTTATTGTACTTCACATTGTCATGTCTCCAAGCTCCCATGGGCGTCCCACGCTGCGTTTGCCAAACTGAGCGTTTCTCGGCCAGATCTGCCCATATCGACCAACGCTGACACAGGCTGTACAGAGTGTGGACTTTTGCTGGAAATCAGTTGAAAATTCACCAAACAGCTTATTGTACTTCAAATTGTGATGTCTCCAAGCTCCCCACGCTGTGTTTGCCAAATTAGGCTTCCCACGGCCAGATCTGCCCAAATCGACCAACGCTGACACAGGCTGTACAGAGTGTGGACTTTTGCTGTAAATCAGTTGAAAATTCACCAAACAGCTTATTGTACTTCAAATTGTCAGGACTCCAAGCTCCGCACGCTGTGTTTGCCAAATTAGGCTTCCCACGGCCAGATCTGTCCAAATCGACCAACGCTGACACAGGCTGTACAGAGTGTGGGCTTTTGCTGGAAATCAGTTGAAAATTCACCAAACAGCTTATTGTACTTCAAATTGTCATGTCTCCAAGCTCCCATGGGCGTCCCACGCTGCGTTTGCCAAACTGAGCGTTTCTCGGCCAGATCTGGCCAAATCGACCACGCTGACACAGGCTGTACAGAGTGTGGACTTTTGCCGGAAATCAGTTGAAAATTCAAAAAACAGCTTATTGTACTTCAAATTGTCAGGACTCCAAGCTCCCCACGCTGTGTTTGCCAAATTAGGCTTTCCACGGCCAGATCTGCCCAAATCGACCAACGCTGACACATGCTGTACAGAGTGTGGACTTGTGCTGGAAATCAGTTGAAAATTCACCAAACAGCTTATTGTACTTCAAATTGTGATGTCTCCAAGCTCCCCACGCTGTGTTTGCCAAATTAGGCTTCCCACGGCCAGATCTGCCCAAATCGACCAACGCTGACACATGCTGTACAAAGTGTGGACTTTTGCTGGAAATCAGTTGAAAATTCACCAAACAGCTTATTGTACTTCAAATTGTCATGTGTCCAAGCTCCAATGGGCGTCCCACGCTGCGTTTGCCAAACTGAGCGTTTCTCGGCCAGATCTGGCCAAATCGACCAACGCTGACACAGGCTGTACAGAGTGTGGACTTTTGCCGGAAATCAGTTGAAAATTCACCAAACAGCTTATTGTACTTCAAATTGTCATGTCTCCAAGCTCCCCACGCTGTGTTTGCCAAATTAGGCTTCCCACGGCCAGATCTGCCCAAATCGACCAACGCTGACACAGGCTGTACAGAGTGTGGACTTTTGCTGTAAATCAGTTGAAAATTCACCAAACAGCTTATTTTACTTCAAATTGTCATGTCTCCAAGCTCCCCACGCTGCGTTTGCCAAATTAGGCTTCCCACGGCCAGATCTGTCCAAAACGAACAACGCTGACACAGGCTGTACAGAGTGTGGACTTTTGCTGGAAATCAGTTGAAAATTCACCAAACAGCTTATTGTACTTCAAATTGTCATGTCTCCAAGCTCCCATGGGCGTCCCACGCTGCGTTTGCCAAACTGAGCATTTCTCGGCCAGATCTGGCCAAATCGACCAACGCTGACACAGGCTGTACAGAGTGTGGACTTTTGCTGGAAATCAGTTGAAAATTCGCCAAACAGCGTATTGGAATGTGGCAAGGTGAAGAGGGCCCGTGCGGGGATTGAACCCACACCTCCCGGGTAAGAGTCATGCGCGCTTGCCAGTCACCCAAAGGGACATCCCTTTGGCCAAGTAGCCAGGGCACATGATCAGGAACCTCAACTGCCACATCTCTCCCCCTCTTTTCACAAGCACGTCCTCGTGCTTCCGCGCAGGCTGCCACACATTAGGAATCCATGGACCCACCCCTAGTGCTACATGGATCCTGCCAACAACGCCAGAATGTGGCAAGGTGAAGAGGGCTCGGGCGGGGATTGAACCCACATCTCCCGGGTAAGAGTCACGCGCGCTTGCCAGTCACCCAAAGGGACATCCCTTGGCCAAGTAGCCAGGGCACATGATCAATTGGAGGCATAGTGACAGGAACCTCAACTGTCACAGTACTTCAAATTGTCATGTCTCCAAGCTCCCATGGGCGTCCCACGCTGCGTTTGCCAAACTGAGCGTTTCTCGGCCAGATCTGGCCAAATCGACCAACGCTGACACAGGCTGTACAGAGTGTGGACTTTTGCTGGAAATCAGTTGAAAATTCACCAAACAGCTTATTGTACTTCAAATTGTGATGTCTCCAAGCTCCCCACGCTGCGTTTGCCAAATTAGGCCTCCCACGGCCAGATCTGCCCAAATCGCCCAACGCTGACACAGGCTGTACAGAGTGAGGACTTTTGCTGGAAATCAGTTGAAAATTCGCCAAACAGCGTATTTTACTTCAAATTGTCATGTCTCCAAGCTCCCCACGCTGCGTTTGCCAAACTGACTGTTTCTCGGCCAGGTCTGACAAATCGACCAACGCTGACACAGGCTGTACAGAGTGTGGACTTTTGCTGGAAATCAGTTGAAAATTCACCAAACAGCTTATTGTACTTCAAATTGTCATGTCTCCAAGCTCCCATGGGCGTCCCACGCTGCGTTTGCCAAACTGAGCGTTTCTCGGCCAGATCTGGCCAAATCGACCAACGCTGACACAGGCTGTACAGAGTGTGGACTTTTGCTGGAAATCAGTTGAAAATTCACCAAACAGCTTATTGTACTTCAAATTGTCATGTCTCCAAGCTCCCCACGCTGCGTTTGCCAAATTAGGCCTCCCACGGCCAGATCTGCCCAAATCGCCCAACGCTGACACAGGCTGTACAGAGTGAGGACTTTTGCTGGAAATCAGTTGAAAATTCGCCAAACAGCGTATTGTACTTCAAATTGTGATGTCTCCAAGCTCCCATGGGCGTTCCACGCTGCGTTTGCCAAACTGAGCGTTTCTCGGCCAGATCTGCCCAAATCGACCAACGCTGACACAGGCTGTACAGAGTGTGGACTTTTGCTGGAAATCAGTTGAAAATTCACCAAACAGCTTATTGTACTTCAAATTGTCAGGACTCCAAGCTCCCCACGCTGTGTTTGCCAAATTAGGCTTCCCACGGCCAGATCTGCCCAAATCGACCACCGCTGATACAGGCTGTACAGAGTGTGGGCTTTTGCTGGAAATCAGTTGAAAATTCACCAAACAGCTTATTGTACTTCAAATTGTCATGTCTCCAAGCTCCCATGGGCGTCCCACGCTGCGTTTGCCAAACTGAGCGTTTCTCGGCCAGATCTGCCCAAATCGACCAACGCTGACACAGGCTGTACAGAGTGTGGACTTTTGCTGGAAATCAGTTGAAAATTCACCACACAGGTTATTGTACTTCAAATTGTGATGTCTCCAAGCTCCCCACGCTGCGTTTGCCAAATTAGGCCTCCCACGGCCAGATCTGCCCAAATCGCCCAACGCTGACACAGGCTGTACAGAGTGAGGACCTTTGCTGGAAATCAGTTGAAAATTCGCCAAACAGCGTATTGTACTTCAAATTGTCATGTCTCCAAGCTCCCATGGGCGTCCCACGCTGCGTTTGCCAAACTGAGCGTTTCTCGGCCAGATCTGCCCAAGTCGACCAACGCTGACACAGGCTGTACAGAGTGTGGACTTGTGCTGGAAATCAGTTGAAAATTCACCAAACAGCTTATTGTACTTCAAATTGTGATGTCTCCAAGCTCCCCACGCTGCGTTTGCCAAATTAGGCCTCCCACGGCCAGATCTGCCCAAATCGCCCAACGCTGACACAGGCTGTACAGAGTGAGGACTTTTGCTGGAAATCAGTTGAAAATTCACCAAACAGCTTATTGTACTTCAAATTGTCATGTCTCCAAGCTCCCATGGGCGTTCCACGCTGCGTTTGCCAAACTGAGCGTTTCTCGGCCAGATCTGGCCAAATCGACCAACGCTGACACAGGCTGTACAGAGTGTGGACTTTTGCCGGAAATCAGTTGAAAATTCACCAAACAGCTTATTGTACTTCAAATTGTCATGTCTCCAAGCTCCCATGGGCGTCCCACGCTGCGTTTGCCAAACTGAGCGTTTCTCGGCCAGATCTGGCCAAATCGACCAACGCTGACACAGGCTGTACAGAGTGTGGACTTTTGCTGGAAATCAGTTGAAAATTCACCAAACAGCTTATTGTACTTCAAATTGTGATGTCTCCAAGCTCCCCACGCTGCGTTTGCCAAATTAGGCCTCCCACGGCCAGATCTGCCCAAATCGCCCAACGCTGACACAGGCTGTACAGAGTGAGGACTTTTGCTGGAAATCAGTTGAAAATTCGCCAAACAGCGTATTGTACTTCAAATTGTCATGTCTCCAAGCTCCCATGGGCGTCCCACGCTGCGTTTGCCAAACTGAGCGTTTCTCGGCCAGATCTGGCCAAATCGACCAACGCTGACACAGGCTGTACAGAGTGTGGACTTTTGCCGGAAATCAGTTGAAAATTCACCAAACAGCTTATTGTACTTCAAATTGTCATGTCTCCAAGCTCCCATGGGCGTCCCACGCTGCGTTTGCCAAACTGAGCGTTTCTCGGCCAGATCTGCCCAAATCGACCAACGCTGACACAGGCTGTACAGAGTGTGGACTTTTGCTGGAAATCAGTTGAAAATTCACCAAACTGCTTATTGTACTTCAAATTGTGATGTCTCCAAGCTCCCCACGCTGTGTTTGCCAAATTAGGCTTCCCACGGCCAGATCTGCCCAAATCGACCAACGCTGACACATGCTGTACAAAGTGTGGACTTTTGCTGGAAATCAGTTGAAAATTCACCAAACAGCTTATTGTACTTCAAATTGTCATGTGTCCAAGCTCCAATGGGCGTCCCACGCTGCGTTTGCCAAACTGAGCGTTTCTCGCCCAGATCTGGCCAAATCGACCAACGCTGACACAGGCTGTACAGAGTGTGGACTTTTGCTGGAAATCAGTTGAAAATTCACCAAACAGCTTATTGTACTTCAAATTGTCAGGACTCCAAACTCCCCACGCTGTGTTTGCCAAATTAGGCTTCCCACGGCCAGATCTGCCCAAATCGACCAACGCTGACACAGGCTGTACAGAGTGTGGACTTTTGCTGGAAATCAGTTGAAAATTCACCAAACAGCTTATTGTACTTCAAATTGTCATGTCTCCAAGCTCCCCACGCTGCGTTTGCCAAATTAGGCTTCCCACGGCCAGATCTGTCCAAATCGACCAACGCTGACACAGGCTGTACAGAGTGTGGACTTTTGCTGGAAATCAGTTGAAAATTCACCAAACAGCTTATTGTACTTCAAATTGTCATGTCTCCAAGCTCCCATGGGCGTCCCACGCTGCGTTTGCCAAACTGAGCGTTTCTCGGCCAGATCTGGCCAAATCGACCAACGCTGACACAGGCTGTACAGAGTGTGGACTTTTGCTGGAAATCAGTTGAAAATTCACCAAACAGCTTATTGTACTTCAAGGTGAAGAGGGCCCGGGCGGGGATTGAACCCACACCTCCCGGGTAAGAGTCATGCGCGCTTGCCAGTCACCCAAAGGGACATCCCTTTGGCCAAGTAGCCAGGGCACATGATCAATTGGAGGCATAGTGACAGGAACCTCAACTGCCACATCTCTCCCCCTCTTTTCACAAGCACGTCCTCGTGCTTCCGCGCAGGCTGCCACACATTAGGAATCCATGGACCCACCCTAGTGCTACATGGATCCTGCCACAACGCCAGAATGTGGCAAGGTGAACGCGCGCTTGCCAGTCACCCAAAGGGACTTTGGCCAAGTAGCCAGGGCACATGATCAATTGGAGGCATAGTGACAGGAACCTCAACTGTCACAGTACTTCAAATTGTCATGTCTCCAAGCTCCCATGGGCGTCCCACGCTGCGTTTGCCAAACTGAGCGTTTCTCGGCCAGATCTGGCCAAATCGACCAACGCTGACACAGGCTGTACAGAGTGTGGACTTTTGCTGGAAATCAGTTGAAAATTCACCAAACAGCTTATTGTACTTCAAATTGTGATGTCTCCAAGCTCCCCACGCTGCGTTTGCCAAATTAGGCCTCCCACGGCCAGATCTGCCCAAATCGCCCAACGCTGACACAGGCTGTACAGAGTGAGGACTTTTGCTGGAAATCAGTTGAAAATTCGCCAAACAGCGTATTGTACTTCAAATTGTCATGTCTCCAAGCTCCCATGGGCGTTCCACGCTGCGTTTGCCAAACTGAGCGTTTCTCGGCCAGATCTGGCCAAATCGACCAACGCTGACACAGGCTGTACAGAGTGTGGACTTTTGCCGGAAATCAGTTGAAAATTCACCAAACAGCTTATTGTACTTCAAATTGTCATGTCTCCAAGCTCCCATGGGCGTCCCACGCTGCGTTTGCCAAACTGAGCGTTTCTCGGCCAGATCTGCCCAAATCGACCAACGCTGACACAGGCTGTACAGAGTGTGGACTTTTGCTGGAAATCAGTTGAAAATTCACCAAACTGCTTATTGTACTTCAAATTGTGATGTCTCAAAGCTCCCCACGCTGTGTTTGCCAAATTAGGCTTCCCACGGCCAGATCTGCCCAAATCGACCAACGCTGACACATGCTGTACAAAGCGTGGACTTTTGCTGGAAATCAGTTGAAAATTCACCAAACAGCTTATTGTACTTCAAATTGTCATGTCTCCAAGCTCCAATGTGCGTCCCACGCTGCGTTTGCCAAACTGAGCGTTTCTCGGCCAGATCTGGCCAAATCGACCAACGCTGACACAGGCTGTACAGAGTGTGGACTTTTGCTGGAAATCAGTTGAAAATTCACCAAACAGCTTATTTTACTTCAAATTGTCATGTCTCCAAGCTCCCATGGGCGTCCCACGCTGCGTTTGCCAAACTGAGCGTTTCTCGGCCAGATCTGGCCAAATCGACCAACGCTGACACAGGCTGTACAGAGTGTGGACTTTTGCTGGAAATCAGTTGAAAATTCACCAAACAGCTTATTGTACTTCAAATTGTCAGGACTCCAAACTCCCCACGCTGTGTTTGCCAAATTAGGCTTCCCACGGCCAGATCTGCCCAAATCGACCAACGCTGACACAGGCTGTACAGAGTGTGGACTTTTGCTGGAAATCAGTTGAAAATTCACCAAACAGCTTATTGTACTTCAAATTGTCATGTCTCCAAGCTCCCATGGGCGTCCCACGCTGCGTTTGCCAAACTGAGCGTTTCTCGGCCAGATCTGCCCAAATCGACCAACGCTGACACAGGCTGTACAGAGTGTGGACTTTTGCTGGAAATCAGTTGAAAATTCACCAAACAGCTTATTGTACTTCAAATTGTCATGTCTCCAAGCTCCCCACGCTGCGTTTGCCAAATTAGGCCTCCCACGGCCAGATCTGCCCAAATCGCCCAACGCTGACACAGGCTGTACAGAGTGAGGACTTTTGCTGGAAATCAGTTGAAAATTCGCCAAACAGCGTATTGTACTTCAAATTGTCATGTCTCCAAGCTCCCATGGGCGTCCCACGCTGCGTTTGCCAAACTGAGCGTTTCTCGGCCAGATCTGCCCAAATCGACCAACGCTGACACAGGCTGTACAGAGTGTGGACTTGTGCTGGAAATCAGTTGAAAATTCACCAAACAGCTTATTGTACTTCAAATTGTGATGTCTCCAAGCTCCCCACGCTGCGTTTGCCAAATTAGGCCTCCCACGGCCAGATCTGCCCAAATCGCCCAACGCTGACACAGGCTGTACAGAGTGAGGACTTTTGCTGGAAATCAGTTGAAAATTCGCCAAACAGCGTATTGTACTTCAAATTGTCATGTCTCCAAGCTCCCATGGGCGTTCCACGCTGCGTTTGCCAAACTGAGCGTTTCTCGGCCAGATCTGGCCAAATCGACCAACGCTGACACAGGCTGTACAGAGTGTGGACTTTTGCCGGAAATCAGTTGAAAATTCACCAAACAGCTTATTGTACTTCAAATTGTCATGTCTCCAAGCTCCCATGGGCGTCCCACGCTGCGTTTGCCAAACTGAGCGTTTCTCGGCCAGATCTGGCCAAATCGACCAACACTGACACAGGCTGTACAGAGTGTGGACATTTGCTGGAAATCAGTTGAAAATTCACCAAACAGCTTATTGTACTTCAAATTGTGATGTCTCCAAGCTCCCCACGCTGCGTTTGCCAAATTAGGCCTCCCACGGCCAGATCTGCCCAAATCGCCCAACGCTGACACAGGCTGTACAGAGTGAGGACTTTTGCTGGAAATCAGTTGAAAATTCGCCAAACAGCGTATTGTACTTCAAATTGTCATGTCTCCAAGCTCCCATGGGCGTCCCACGCTGCGTTTGCCAAACTGAGCGTTTCTCGGCCAGATCTGGCCAAATCGACCAACGCTGACACAGGCTGTACAGAGTGTGGACTTTTGCCGGAAATCAGTTGAAAATTCACCAAACAGCTTATTGTACTTCAAATTGTCATGTCTCCAAGCTCCCATGGGCGTCCCACGCTGCGTTTGCCAAACTGAGCGTTTCTCGGCCAGATCTGCCCAAATCGACCAACGCTGACACAGGCTGTACAGAGTGTGGACTTTTGCTGGAAATCAGTTGAAAATTCACCAAACTGCTTATTGTACTTCAAATTGTGATGTCTCAAAGCTCCCCACGCTGTGTTTGCCAAATTAGGCTTCCCACGGCCAGATCTGCCCAAATCGACCAACGCTGACACATGCTGTACAAAGCGTGGACTTTTGCTGGAAATCAGTTGAAAATTCACCAAACAGCTTATTGTACTTCAAATTGTCATGTCTCCAAGCTCCAATGGGCGTCCCACGCTGCGCTTGCCAAACTGAGCGTTTCTCGGCCAGATCTGGCCAAATCGACCAACGCTGACACAGGCTGTACAGAGTGTGGACTTTTGCTGGAAATCAGTTGAAAATTCACCAAACAGCTTATTGTACTTCAAATTGTCAGGACTCCAAGCTCCCCACGCTGTGTTTGCCAAATTAGGCTTCCCACGGCCAGATCTGCCCAAATCGACCAACGCTGACACAGGCTGTACAGAGTGTGGACTTTTGCTGTAAATCAGTTGAAAATTCACCAAACAGCTTATTGTACTTCAAATTGTCAGGACTCCAAGCTCCGCACGCTGTGTTTGCCAAATTAGGCTTCCCACGGCCAGATCTGTCCAAATCGACCAACGCTGACACAGGCTGTACAGAGTGTGGACTTTTGCTGGAAATCAGTTGAAAATTCACCAAACAGCTTATTGTACTTCAAATTGTCATGTCTCCAAGCTCCCATGGGCGTCCCACGCTGCGTTTGCCAAACTGAGCGTTTCTCGGCCAGATCTGGCCAAATCGACCAACGCTGACACAGGCTGTACAGAGTGTGGACTTTTGCTGGAAATCAGTTGAAAATTCACCAAACAGCGTATTGGAATGTGGCAAGGTGAAGAGGGCCCGTGCGGGGATTGAACCCACACCTCCCGGGTAAGAGTCATGCGCGCTTGCCAGTCACCCAAAGGGACATCCCTTTGGCCAAGTAGCCAGGGCACATGATCAATTGGAGGCATAGTGACAGGAACCTCAACTGCCACATCTCTCCCCCTCTTTTCACAAGCACGTCCTCGTGCTTCCGCGCAGGCTGCCACACATTAGGAATCCATGGACCCACCCCTAGTGCTACATGGATCCTGCCAACAACGCCAGAATGTGGCAAGGTGAAGAGGGCTCGGGCGGGGATTGAACCCACATCTCCCGGGTAAGAGTCACGCGCGCTTGCCAGTCACCCAAAGGGACATCCCCTTGGCCAAGTAGCCAGGGCACATGATCAATTGGAGGCATAGTGACAGGAACCTCAACTGTCACAGTACTTCAAATTGTCATGTCTCCAAGCTCCCATGGGCGTCCCACGCTGCGTTTGCCAAACTGAGCGTTTATCGGCCAGATCTGGCCAAATCGACCAACGCTGACACAGGCTGTACAGAGTGTGGACTTGTGCTGGAAATCAGTTGAAAATTCACCAAACAGCTTATTGTACTTCAAATTGTGATGTCTCCAAGCTCCCCACGCTGCGTTTGCCAAATTAGGCCTCCCACGGCCAGATCTGCCCAAATCGCCCAACGCTGACACAGGCTGTACAGAGTGAGGACTTTTGCTGGAAATCAGTTGAAAATTCGCCAAACAGCGTATTGTACTTCAAATTGTCATGTCTCCAAGCTCCCATGGGCGTTCCACGCTGCGTTTGCCAAACTGAGCGTTTCTCGGCCAGATCTGGCCAAATCGACCAACGCTGACACAGGCTGTACAGAGTGAGGACTTTTGCCGGAAATCAGTTGAAAATTCACCAAACAGCTTATTGTACTTCAAATTGTCATGTCTCCAAGCTCCCATGGGCGTCCCACGCTGCGTTTGCCAAACTGAGCGTTTCTCGGCCAGATCTGCCCAAATCGACCAACGCTGACACAGGCTGTACAGAGTGTGGACTTTTGCTGGAAATCAGTTGAAAATTCACCAAACTGCTTATTGTACTTCAAATTGTGATGTCTCCAAGCTCCCCACGCTGTGTTTGCCAAATTAGGCTTCCCACGGCCAGATCTGCCCAAATCGACCAACGCTGACACATGCTGTACAAAGTGTGGACTTTTGCTGGAAATCAGTTGAAAATTCACCAAACAGCTTATTGTACTTCAAATTGTCATGTCTCCAAGCTCCAATGTGCGTCCCACGCTGCGTTTGCCAAACTGAGCGTTTCTCGGCCAGATCTGGCCAAATCGACCAACGCTGACACAGGCTGTACAGAGTGTGGACTTTTGCTGGAAATCAGTTGAAAATTCACCAAACAGCTTATTTTACTTCAAATTGTCATGTCTCCAAGCTCCCATGGGCGTCCCACGCTGCGTTTGCCAAACTGAGCGTTTCTCGGCCAGATCTGGCCAAATCGACCAACGCTGACACAGGCTGTACAGAGTGTGGACTTTTGCTGGAAATCAGTTGAAAATTCGCCAAACAGCGTATTGGAATGTGGCAAGGTGAAGAGGGCCCGTGCGGGGATTGAACCCACACCTCCCGGGTAAGAGTCATGCGCGCTTGCCAGTCACCCAAAGGGACATCCCTTTGGCCAAGTAGCCAGGGCACATGATCAATTGGAGGCATAGTGACAGGAACCTCAACTGCCACATCTCTCCCCCTCTTTTCACAAGCACGTCCTCGTGCTTCCGCGCAGGCTGCCACACATTAGGAATCCATGGACCCACCCCTAGTGCTACATGGATCCTGCCAACAACGCCAGAATGTGGCAAGGTGAAGAGGGCTCGGGCGGGGATTGAACCCACATCTCCCGGGTAAGAGTCACGCGCGCTTGCCAGTCACCCAAAGGGACATCCCCTTGGCCAAGTAGCCAGGGCACATGATCAATTGGAGGCATAGTGACAGGAACCTCAACTGTCACAGTACTTCAAATTGTCATGTCTCCAAGCTCCCATGGGCGTCCCACGCTGCGTTTGCCAAACTGAGCGTTTCTCGGCCAGATCTGGCCAAATCGACCAACGCTGACACAGGCTGTACAGAGTGTGGACTTGTGCTGGAAATCAGTTGAAAATTCACCAAACAGCTTATTGTACTTCAAATTGTGATGTCTCCAAGCTCCCCACGCTGCGTTTGCCAAATTAGGCCTCCCACGGCCAGATCTGCCCAAATCGCCCAACGCTGACACAGGCTGTACAGAGTGAGGACTTTTGCTGGAAATCAGTTGAAAATTCGCCAAACAGCGTATTGTACTTCAAATTGTCATGTCTCCAAGCTCCCATGGGCGTTCCACGCTGCGTTTGCCAAACTGAGCGTTTCTCGGCCAGATCTGGCCAAATCGACCAACGCTGACACAGGCTGTACAGAGTGAGGACTTTTGCCGGAAATCAGTTGAAAATTCACCAAACAGCTTATTGTACTTCAAATTGTCATGTCTCCAAGCTCCCATGGGCGTCCCACGCTGCGTTTGCCAAACTGAGCGTTTCTCGGCCAGATCTGCCCAAATCGACCAACGCTGACACAGGCTGTACAGAGTGTGGACTTTTGCTGGAAATCAGTTGAAAATTCACCAAACTGCTTATTGTACTTCAAATTGTGATGTCTCAAAGCTCCCCACGCTGTGTTTGCCAAATTAGGCTTCCCACGGCCAGATCTGCCCAAATCGACCAACGCTGACACATGCTGTACAAAGCGTGGACTTTTGCTGGAAATCAGTTGAAAATTCACCAAACAGCTTATTGTACTTCAAATTGTCATGTCTCCAAGCTCCAATGTGCGTCCCACGCTGCGCTTGCCAAACTGAGCGTTTCTCGGCCAGATCTGGCCAAATCGACCAACGCTGACACAGGCTGTACAGAGTGTGGACTTTTGCTGGAAATCAGTTGAAAATTCACCAAACAGCTTATTTTACTTCAAATTGTCATGGCTCCAAGCTCCCATGGGCGTCCCACGCTGCGTTTGCCAAACTGAGCGTTTCTCGGCCAGATCTGCCCAAATCGACCACGCTGACACAGGCTGTACAGAGTGTGGACTTTTGCCGGAAATCAGTTGAAAATTCACCAAACAGCTTATTGTACTTCAAATTGTCAGGACTCCAAGCTCCCCACGCTGTGTTTGCCAAATTAGGCTTCCCACGGCCAGATCTGCCCAAATCGACCAACGCTGACACATGCTGTACAGAGTGTGGACTTTTGCTGGAAATCAGTTGAAAATTCACCAAACAGCTTATTGTACTTCAAATTGTGATGTCTCCAAGCTCCCCACGCTGCGTTTGCCAAATTAGGCCTCCCACGGCCAGATCTGCCCAAATCGCCCAACGCTGACCCAGGCTGTACAGAGTGAGGACTTTTGCTGGAAATCAGTTGAAAATTCGCCAAACAGCGTATTGTACTTCAAATTGTGATGTCTCCAAGCTCCCATGGGCGTCCCACGCTGCGTTTGCCAAACTGAGCGTTTCTCGGCCAGATCTGGCCAAATCGACCAACGCTGACACAGGCTGTACAGAGTGTGGACTTTTGCCGGAAATCAGTTGAAAATTCACCAAACAGCTTATTGTACTTCAAATTGTCATGTCTCCAAGCTCCCATGGGCGTCCCACGCTGCGTTTGCCAAACTGAGCGTTTCTCGGCCAGATCTGCCCATATCGACCAACGCTGACACAGGCTGTACAGAGTGTGGACTTTTGCTGGAAATCAGTTGAAAATTCACCAAACAGCTTATTGTACTTCAAATTGTCAGGACTCCAAGCTCCCCACGCTGTGTTTGCCAAATTAGGCTTCCCACGGCCAGATCTGCCCAAATCGACCAACGCTGACACAGGCTGTACAGAGTGTGGACTTTTGCTGTAAATCAGTTGAAAATTCACCAAACAGCTTATTGTACTTCAAATTGTCAGGACTCCAAGCTCCGCACGCTGTGTTTGCCAAATTAGGCTTCCCACGGCCAGATCTGCCCAAATCGACCAACGCTGACACAGGCTGTACAGAGTGTGGGCTTTTGCTGGAAATCAGTTGAAAATTCACCAAACAGCTTATTGTACTTCAAATTGTCATGTCTCCAAGCTCCCATGGGCGTCCCACGCTGCGTTTGCCAAACTGAGCGTTTCTCGGCCAGATCTGCCCAAATCGACCAACGCTGACACAGGCTGTACAGAGTGTGGACTTTTGCTGGAAATCAGTTGAAAATTCACCAAACAGGTTATTGTACTTCAAATTGTGATGTCTCCAAGCTCCCCACGCTGCGTTTGCCAAATTAGGCCTCCCACGGCCAGATCTGCCCAAATCGCCCAACGCTGACACAGGCTGTACAGAGTGAGGACCTTTGCTGGAAATCAGTTGAAAATTCGCCAAACAGCGTATTGTACTTCAAATTGTCATGTCTCCAAGCTCCCATGGGCGTCCCACGCTGCGTTTGCCAAACTGAGCGTTTCTCGGCTAGATCTGCCCAAGTCGACCAACGCTGACACAGGCTGTACAGAGTGTGGACTTGTGCTGGAAATCAGTTGAAAATTCACCAAACAGCTTATTGTACTTCAAATTGTGATGTCTCCAAGCTCCCCACGCTGCGTTTGCCAAATTAGGCCTCCCACGGCCAGATCTGCCCAAATCGCCCAACGCTGACACAGGCTGTACAGAGTGAGGACTTTTGCTGGAAATCAGTTGAAAATTCGCCAAACAGCGTATTGTACTTCAAATTGTCATGTCTCCAAGCTCCCATGGGCGTTCCACGCTGCGTTTGCCAAACTGAGCGTTTCTCGGCCAGATCTGGCCAAATCGACCAACGCTGACACAGGCTGTACAGAGTGAGGACTTTTGCCGGAAATCAGTTGAAAATTCACCAAACAGCTTATTGTACTTCAAATTGTCATGTCTCCAAGCTCCCATGGGCGTCCCACGCTGCGTTTGCCAAACTGAGCGTTTCTCGGCCAGATCTGCCCAAATCGACCAACGCTGACACAGGCTGTACAGAGTGTGGACTTTTGCTGGAAATCAGTTGAAAATTCACCAAACTGCTTATTGTACTTCAAATTGTGATGTCTCAAAGCTCCCCACGCTGTGTTTGCCAAATTAGGCTTCCCACGGCCAGATCTGCCCAAATCGACCAACGCTGACACATGCTGTACAAAGCGTGGACTTTTGCTGGAAATCAGTTGAAAATTCACCAAACAGCTTATTGTACTTCAAATTGTCATGTCTCCAAGCTCCAATGGGCGTCCCACGCTGCGCTTGCCAAACTGAGCGTTTCTCGGCCAGATCTGGCCAAATCGACCAACGCTGACACAGGCTGTACAGAGTGTGGACTTTTGCTGGAAATCAGTTGAAAATTCACCAAACAGCTTATTTTACTTCAAATTGTCATGTCTCCAAGCTCCCATGGGCGTCCCACGCTGCGTTTGCCAAACTGAGCGTTTCTCGGCCAGATCTGCCCAAATCGACCACGCTGACACAGGCTGTACAGAGTGTGGACTTTTGCCGGAAATCAGTTGAAAATTCACCAAACAGCTTATTGTACTTCAAATTGTCAGGACTCCAAGCTCCCCACGCTGTGTTTGCCAAATTAGGCTTCCCACGGCCAGATCTGCCCAAATCGACCAACGCTGACACATGCTGTACAGAGTGTGGACTTTTGCTGGAAATCAGTTGAAAATTCACCAAACAGCTTATTGTACTTCAAATTGTGATGTCTCCAAGCTCCCCACGCTGCGTTTGCCAAATTAGGCCTCCCACGGCCAGATCTGCCCAAATCGCCCAACGCTGACCCAGGCTGTACAGAGTGTGGACTTGTGCTGGAAATCAGTTGAAAATTCACCAAACAGCTTATTGTACTTCAAATTGTGATGTCTCCAAGCTCCCCACGCTGCGTTTGCCAAATTAGGCCTCCCACGGCCAGATCTGCCCAAATCGCCCAACGCTGACACAGGCTGTACAGAGTGAGGACTTTTGCTGGAAATCAGTTGAAAATTCGCCAAACAGCGTATTGTACTTCAAATTGTCATGTCTCCAAGCTCCCATGGGCGTCCCACGCTGCGTTTGCCAAACTGAGCGTTTCTCGGCCAGATCTGCCCAAATCGACCAACGCTGACACAGGCTGTACAGAGTGTGGACTTTTGCTGGAAATCAGTTGAAAATTCACCAAACAGCTTATTGTACTTCAAATTGTCATGTCTCCAAGCTCCCATGGGCGTCCCACGCTGCGTTTGCCAAACTGAGCGTTTCTCGGCCAGATCTGGCCAAATCGACCAACACTGACACAGGCTGTACAGAGTGTGGACTTTTGCTGGAAATCAGTTGAAAATTCACCAAACAGCTTATTGTACTTCAAATTGTCATGTCTCCAAGCTCCCCACGCTGCGTTTGCCAAATTAGGCCTCCCACGGCCAGATCTGCCCAAATCGCCCAACGCTGACACAGGCTGTACAGAGTGAGGACTTTTGCTGGAAATCAGTTGAAAATTCGCCAAACAGCGTATTGTACTTCAAATTGTCATGTCTCCAAGCTCCCATGGGCGTCCCACGCTGCGTTTGCCAAACTGAGCGTTTCTCGGCCAGATCTGGCCAAATCGACCAACGCTGACACAGGCTGTACAGAGTGTGGACTTTTGCCGGAAATCAGTTGAAAATTCACCAAACAGCTTATTGTACTTCAAATTGTCATGTCTCCAAGCTCCCATGGGCGTCCCACGCTGCGTTTGCCAAACTGAGCGTTTCTCGGCCAGATCTGCCCAAATCGACCACGCTGACACAGGCTGTACAGAGTGTGGACTTTTGCCGGAAATCAGTTGAAAATTCACCAAACAGCTTATTGTACTTCAAATTGTGATGTCTCCAAGCTCCCCACGCTGCGTTTGCCAAATTAGGCCTCCCACGGCCAGATCTGCCCAAATCGCCCAACGCTGACCCAGGCTGTACAGAGTGAGGACTTTTGCTGGAAATCAGTTGAAAATTCGCCAAACAGCGTATTGTACTTCAAATTGTGATGTCTCCAAGCTCCCATGGGCGTCCCACGCTGCGTTTGCCAAACTGAGCGTTTCTCGGCCAGATCTGGCCAAATCGACCAACGCTGACACAGGCTGTACAGAGTGTGGACTTTTGCCGGAAATCAGTTGAAAATTCACCAAACAGCTTATTGTACTTCAAATTGTCATGTCTCCAAGCTCCCATGGGCGTCCCACGCTGCGTTTGCCAAACTGAGCGTTTCTCGGCCAGATCTGCCCATATCGACCAACGCTGACACAGGCTGTACAGAGTGTGGACTTTTGCTGGAAATCAGTTGAAAATTCACCAAACAGCTTATTGTACTTCAAATTGTCAGGACTCCAAGCTCCCCACGCTGTGTTTGCCAAATTAGGCTTCCCACGGCCAGATCTGCCCAAATCGACCAACGCTGACACAGGCTGTACAGAGTGTGGACTTTTGCTGTAAATCAGTTGAAAATTCACCAAACAGCTTATTGTACTTCAAATTGTCAGGACTCCAAGCTCCGCACGCTGTGTTTGCCAAATTAGGCTTCCCACGGCCAGATCTGTCCAAATCGACCAACGCTGACACAGGCTGTACAGAGTGTGGGCTTTTGCTGGAAATCAGTTGAAAATTCACCAAACAGCTTATTGTACTTCAAACTGTCATGTCTCCAAGCTCCCATGGGCGTCCCACGCTGCGTTTGCCAAACTGAGCGTTTCTCGGCCAGATCTGGCCAAATCGACCAACGCTGACACAGGCTGTACAGAGTGTGGACTTTTGCTGGAAATCAGTTGAAAATTCGCCAAACAGCGTATTGGAATGTGGCAAGGTGAAGAGGGCCCGGGCGGGGATTGAACCCACACCTCCCGGGTAAGAGTCATGCGCGCTTGCCAGTCACCCAAAGGGACATCCCTTTGGCCAAGTAGCCAGGGCACATGATCAATTGGAGGCATAGTGACAGGAACCTCAACTGCCACATCTCTCCCCCTCTTTTCACAAGCACGTCCTCGTGCTTCCGCGCAGGCTGCCACACATTAGGAATCCATGGACCCACCCCTAGTGCTACATGGATCCTGCCAACAACGCCAGAATGTGGCAAGGTGAAGAGGGCTCAGGCGGGGATTGAACCCACACCTCCCGGGTAAGAGTCACGCACGCTTGCCAGTCACCCAAAGGGACATCCCCTTGGCCAAGTAGCCAGGGCACATGATCAATTGGAGGCATAGTGACAGGAACCTCAACTGTCACAGTACTTCAAATTGTCATGTCTCCAAGCTCCCATGGGCGTCCCACGCTGCGTTTGCCAAACTGAGCGTTTCTCGGCCAGATCTGCCCAAATCGACCAACGCTGACACAGGCTGTACAGAGTGTGGACTTTTGCTGGAAATCAGTTGAAAATTCACCAAACAGCTTATTAGTGTGACTGCTGAAGCAGTCACACTATTGTTCTTCTGTTTGGCCATTTTCTTCCGCCTTTTTACGGTCTTCTTCTAGTCCTTCATACTTTGTGCTATTTCAACAATTCATATATCAAAACGTGCAGCTTTTTTTGAACTTTATCGGCATTACTTTTCTCTTTTTAACTATTTATACTTTTCAAATATTTAACTTTTTCACAAAAAATCTCACATTCATCAAAGTCTCAACCTCTCTTCTTCACAACTCCACTGTAGTGTAGGGGTTAGGGTGGATGCTTGCCAACCCTAAGGTCACTGGTTCGAATCCAAGGGAAGACCTCTTGTTATGTTATGTTGAATTCTGCTCTCCTCCCCCGCCTTCAATTGGTTACAGGTGTTTGTTATCTCCTTGATTACTCATACCAGTTTGCAGCACATCATCACATTACAATGAATGACAACAGTTTTGAAAGCAGTGTGCTCTCTGTAGCCGAGTGGCAGAGTAAAGGTTTAGTGATCATATGGTCATGGGTTCGATTCCTGCCTCAGTCTTTTCACTTCATTGCTTGACTTTTGATTCCAATTATTCAGCTGTCATTGGACAGTCTTTGATTCCTCATAGTATAAAGCTCATTGTAACTCAGGTTCTCTGTGGCCATATGGTTAGTGCTCAGCCTGAAATCCACAGACATTTTCATTCTAAGTCATTCAAGCTTGACTCTCAAGCTTTCTTGATGTTGACAGTGTGCAGATCATTAACAGACAACAGTCTCTGCAACTGTGTGTGCACTGTGGCCTAGAGGCAGAGTGGAAGTCTAATGACCATGAGGATGTGGGTTCGATTCTGACCTTGGTCAAACATTTGTATGGTGATCACAGCTTGCACTATTTGCTAATTCTGCAACAGCGTTCAGTTGCTGTCAGCAGTCACACCATTTCCATTCTTGGAAATGCTTTTTCTAGTTTTACTTCAAATTGTCATGTCTCCAAGCTCCCATGGGCGTCCCACGCTGCGTTTGCCAAACTGAGCGTTTCTCGGCCAGATCTGCCCAAATCGACCAACGCTGACACAGGCTGTACAGAGTGTGGACTTTTGCTGGAAATCAGTTGAAAATTCACCAAACAGCTTATTGTACTTCAATTTGTCAGGTCTCCAAGCTCCCCACGCTGTGTTTGCCAAATTAGGCCTCCTACGGCCAGATCTGCCCAAATCGACCAACGCTGACACAGGCTGTACAGAGTGTGGGCTTTTGCTGGAAATCAGTTGAAAATTTACCAAACAGCTTATTGTACTTCAAATTGTGTTGTCTCCAAGCTCCCATGGGCGTCCCACGCTGCGTTTGCCAAACTGAGCGTTTCTCAGCCAGATCTGCCCAAATCGACCAACGCTGACACAGGCTGTAAAGAGTGTGGACTTTTGCTGGAAATCAGTTGAAAATTCACCAAACAGCTTATTGTACTTCAAATTGTCAGGTCTCCAAGCTCCCCACGCTGTGTTTGCCAAATTAGGCCTCCCACGGCAAGATCTGCCCAAATCGACCAACGCTGACACAGGCTGTACAGAGTGTGGACTTTTGCTGGAAATCAGTTGAAAATTCACCAAACAGCTTATTAGGGCCACGGGCAATCGCACTGGGCACTGGTCCCAACAGCTATGAAATAGCTGCATTGTGTGGATTTTTTCCTAGTTATTAGGGCCACGGGCAATCGCACCGGGCACTGGTCCCAACAGCTATGAAATAGCTGCAGGGACCAGTGCCCGGGCGAAATTATGGAGAAATTATGAGATTATAATGTGTGTGTATTGCACGGAATGTTCGTGTCAGAGTGCGTGACATTATCGGTTAGAGTGGGAGAGATGCCAGAAAAACTCCAGATTTTTTCTCTTTCCAAACTCCAAACGGCCACAATTTACACTCTACACACATAATTTCCGCCACGTTTGTAGACGAGCTCATCCTCGATCTCATCATCTGCTCAAAATATCAGAGTGACTTACAGAATTTAAACTCTGAGTCTCTAAGTGCGGCCACGTCTGTCTCTGCTCCTCATTGACTCCAATACAAATATTTTCTGAGAGAAGTAGAACGGCCTAATGTTTTAAAACTGCCAGCGTCGCCAAAATATTTACTGTAGAAACACCAAATCGTACCAAAATTTTCATTAAGTCCTTAGAGCAACGTTGATCTGTGTTTTGTTCTGATAGGAGTTACCGTTTTGTCATGCTAAGCCTAAATGTGAGACCGGTGCAGAGGCAGAAAATGACTCTTTTTCTCCACGTTTCTGTCTGTCTCAGCCTGCGGGGGCCCCTATCGCCGTGGTAACCTCTGTGATCCTCAGGCCAGAGCTTGTTAACTTCATAAACAATCCACCTGGCGCTCGTTTAAATGTTTATAAACAGAGACACAGCTAAATCAGACTGACACAGGATGCAGCTACTAACTAACTATGTGTCAAGTCAGTCACACACACACACACAGACTCTAGAGCCAGCTTCATGTGATTACAGTCACACACACACACACACACACACACACACACACACACACACACACACACACACACACACACACACACACACACACACACAAACACACACACACCTTCATGTGATTAAAACACAGTTAAGGTGCAACAGAATTTAAACTTAAACCATGATTTAATCTGGTTTTAAAGTTAAACCTTGTTGGTGTCAAATGCGTCAAATGCCTCTTGTGGGAGCAGCTGATAGAGTCCCCCCCAGCTGAAAGCAGCCCACCCCACCAGCCAGAGGGTCCAGGACCATAGGGACTGCAGTGGAGGAAGGCTGCCTTAACACCCTGCACAATGGCACCCAGTACACAGAAGTTAGACAGGACCAGTCAGCCCATCACCTGGTCCGTTCAACAAATCAGTTTATGCTACTATGATTTATGTAGCCTAGTTAAATACTACAGTAATCATCATAGTGTATTGGCAGGAAAGACCATTTAAATCTGTATCAAATATCGATTAATGAATTAATCGATAATTTGCATGTTGGTCTTGGTTAAGTACCACCTTGAAAAAAAAAACAATGTTTTGTTGCTTAAGCTATTCAGTCATTCAATGGTATACTAAAATCCATGTGAAAAAAATGCTTCTCAATGTTCTCAGGTCAAATATTTATATGCGATTAAAATGCAATTAATTGCGATTAATTAATTACAAAACCTCTAATTAATTAGATTAATTGTTTTAATTGAGTCCTGGCCCTATTACACAAGATACACACACACACACACACACACACACACACAACACACACACACACGCACACACACACACACACACACACACACACACAGTTAACCTAATGTGGTTACAGCTCCTCCATATCAGTGCTTATAGAAAGATGATCATGTGTCTGTCTGATCAGCTCTGTCTTGACCTTAAGATCGTGGGTTTGATTCCCATGTTGACAGAGATGGCACAACCGGCAGTAGCCCCGTGGCCCATTCAAAATTTCCCGAGAGGAAATTTTCTAATTAGTGTGACTGCTGAAGCAGTCACACTATTGTTCTTCTGTTTGGCCATTTTCTTCCGCCTTTTTACGGTCTTCTTCTAGTCCTTCATACTTTGTGCTATTTCAACAATTCATATATCAAAACGTGCAGCTTCTTTTGAACTTTATCGGCATTACTTTTCTCTTTTTAACTATTTATACTTTTTCAAATATTTAACTTTTTCTGATTTTTTTCAGCTTTATAATGGGTGTGTATTGCGTCTAACGAGCAGAGCTAGAGTGGTGCTAGAGTGGAGAGAGGCAAAAAAACATTCTAGAGTTTTTCTGGCTAAACTGTCAGCACGGCCACAAATTAAACTCTAGACAAATAATTTTCTCCAGTTTTGTAGCCACACTTGTCTTCTGGCTAAAATTCTGGTCAAAAATGCAAAGAGACTTAGATAATAATTTTAAATATTTTTTAAATGCAGCCAGGGAGCTCTCTGCTCTCATTCAGCTCAATGCATTTTTTTCACATCAGCAGGAGAAGGAGCTCAACTTTGTAACTTGCTGTTAAGTGCTTTTTAATTCATTTTAATTCACCAAAAAATAGTCACAGGTCACAAAAAAGTCCTCTTCTTACTTGGTGTGGCTAATTTATACTAATTTCTTTTTGTTTTAAGCATCATTGAAAAATCTCACATTCATCAAAGTCTCAACCTCTCTTCTTGACAACTCCACTGTAGTGTAGGGGTTAGGGTAACTGCTTGCCAACCCTAAGGTCACTGGTTTGAATCCAAGGGAAGAACTCTTGTTATGTTATGTTGAATTCTGCTCTCCTCCCCCGCCTTCAATTGGTTACAGGTGTTTGTTATCTCCTTGATTACTCATACCAGTTTGCAGCACATCATCACATTACAATGAATGACAACAGTCTTGAAAGCAGTGTGCTCTCTGTAGCCGAGTGGCAGAGTAAAGGCTTAGTGATCATATAGTCACGGGTTCGATTCCTGCCTCAGTCATTTCACATCATTGCTTGACTTTTGATTCCAATTATTCAGCTGTCATTGGACAGTCTTTGATTCCTCATAGTATAAAGCTCATTGTAACTCAGGTTCTCTGTGGCCATATGGTTAGTGTGTTAGGTGTTGTGCTATTTCAACAATTCATATATCAAAACGTGCAGCTTTTTTTGAACTTTATCGGCATTACTTTTCTCTTTTTAACTATTTATACTTTTTAAAATATTTAACTTTTTCTGCAAATTAAACTCTAGACAAATTATTTTCTCCAGTTTTGTAGCCACACTTGTCTTCTGGCTAAAATTCTGGTCAAAAATGCAAAGAGACTTAGATAATAATTTTAAATATTTTTTAAATGCAGCCAGGGAGCTCTCTGCACATCATCACATTACAATGGCAACATGCTTATGTCTGTGCTCTCTGTGGCGAAGTGGCAGAGTAAAGGTTTAGTGATCATGAGGTTGTGGGTTTGATTACTGGTTCAAATCTTGCCTCATCAACAATTATAGTGAATTATTTTCCCAGTCGTCCTCTGTTGACTTCTGATAACCTGCTTCATGTTGAAACTGCTGCTCTCAGCCTGAAATTCACAGAAATTTTCATTCTAAGTCTTACTTGGTGTGGCTAATTTCTGCACTTTCCTTACCTTTTTTTTTTAAGCAGGAGCCAGTGATCCTCTTATTAAAGGTTTTCTTTGCCACTCACATACTGTCTCTGCCTGTAGCCTAGTGGTTAGCTTGCTGAGCTGGAGACCTGAAGGTTACTGGTTCAAATCTTGCCTCAATAACAATTATAGTGAATTATTTTCCCAGTCGTCCTCTGTTGACTTCTGATAACTTGCTTCATGTTGAAACTGCTGCTCTCAGCCTGAAATTCACAGAAATTTTATTTGTAAGTCATTCAAGCTTGACTCTCAAGCTTTCTTGATGTCAGAGTGAGACAGAGTGCAGCTCATCAACAGACAACAGTCTCTGCAACTGTGTGTGCACTGTGGCCTGGAGGCAGAGTGGAAGTCTACTGACCATGAGGTTGTGAGTTCGATTCCGACCTTGGTCAAACATTTGTATGGTGATCACTGCTTGCACTATTTGCTAATTCTGCAACAGCATTCAGCTGCTGTCAGCAGTCACACCATTTCCATTCTTGGAAATGCCTTTTCTAGTTATTGTTCTTCTGTTCGGCCATTTTCTTCCGCCTTTTTACGGTCTTCTTCTAGTCCTTCATACTTTGTGCTATTTCAACAATTCATATATCAAAACGTGCAGCTTTTTTTGAACTTTATCGGCATTATTTTTCTCTTTTTAACTATTTATACTTTTTAAAATATTTAACTTTTTCTGCAAATTAAACTCTAGACAAATAATTTTCTCCAGTTTTGAAGCCACACTTGTCTTCTGGCTAAAATTCTGGTCAAAAATGCAAAGAGACTTAGATAATAATTTAAAATATTTTTTAAATGCAGCCAGGGAGCTCTCTGCTCTCATTCAGCCCAATGCATTTTTTTCACAGCAGCAGGAGAAGGAGCTCAACTTTGTAACTTCTCCCCAACTCTGTCTGTAGTCCAGTTGGTAAGGTGGCTGCTTGCCAACCCCAAGGTCAGTAGTTCAAATCCAGGCTGAGCAATCTTGTTATGTGATGTTGAATTCTGCTCCCCTCCCCCACCCTCAATTGGTTACAGGTGTTCGTTAAGAGACGCATTAATTGCTTCTGCCACCGTTTGCAGCACATCATCACATTACAATGGCAACACGCCTATGTCTGTGCTCTCTGTGGCGAAGTGGCAGAGTAAAGGTTTACTGACCATGAGGTCATGGGTTTGATTCCTGCCTCATTCATGTCGTACTTTCTGCTAGAGACTTCATTCAAATTCTGATTTGTAGACAAACTTCTAATGGCTCATTTATGATGCTTTTTTAAGCATCATTGAAAAATCTCACATTCATCAAAGTGGAAGAGTGTCAAGGAAGTGTTGGAATGGCCTAGTGGATAAGGTTCCTGCCATCCAACCTCAAGGTCACAGGTTCAAATCCCACCTCAGCAGTCTTGTTAGTGTGACAGCCACTTTGAACTTTAACCAATACCACTTGGTCTGGTCACATGATCAAACTTGATAATGCATATGCGCCCCCACCTATTCTCTTTACCTCTTTCAATCTTGGTTTGTGTTAACACGTTTCTTGTTCATACCACTGCACTAAGATTGATTTGCACTGGAACTACAGCTTTGGGCTCATTAACTTCAGAGTGAGACAGAGTGCAGTTCATCAACAGACAACAGTCTCTGCAACTGTGTGTACACTGTGGCCTAGAGGCAGAGTGAAAGTCTGCTGACCATGAGGTTGTGGGTTCGATACCTACCTTGATCAACCATTTGAATGGTGATCACTGCTTGCACTATTTGCTAATTCTGCAACAGCGTTCAGCTGCTTTCAGCATTCACACGCATTTCCATCAGGAAATGCTACTTGTTATTCGGTTCGGCCATTTTCTGCCTTTCTTCGTCATGTAACTAGTCCTTCATACTTTGTGCTATTTCAACAATTCAAATATCAAAATGTTCAGCCTTTTCGGGACAGGTGTGCTATGTCTTTTCTCTTTTCAACTATTCATACTTTTTGCAATATTCAACTATTTCTGATTTTTTTTTCCCCATAGAGAATGCATTGGAACAGTCTTGAAACTCTTCAAATCTTCTTACTTCTTTCAGCCTTTAAGGCGAGACACCCCAGGTGAATAGGGTAAAAAATTTAACTAACAGCTATTGCCATGAAACTTTCTATGTTTATTACTTACATTGAGACAATTATTTTTTGTATTACATGTTTTCTTAAATATTATGCTTAAATATGGAAATGAGACATTATCTAATGAAATATGCGTGAATTTGTGTACATTTCCAGACCCGAAATCTGAAGATTGGATAAAGCCACTTTCAAAATTCTTGTTTTATTTTGTTGACATATTAAAGTCAAAAATTTTTACAGAGGGGATTTTGGATATCTCTTTTTATCACTCTGTAAATGAGAAAATACTGTCACCAGCCCTAAAAAATCAAATTTCGCCCTGTTTTTAGGTATAAATTGTTGTATAAATCAGGCTGTGAATGATATATCAGCAATCCCCTCTGTAAAAACCTTCAGAATATAGGCAGGAATACAACTGGAAGGTTTGGTGTCTGTAAGTACTGCTGAACTGGAGATTTCGGGTCCAGAGTATAAGAAAAAGCTCATTTTGAGAAAACGGCCTTTAAAGATTCTATTGCAAAAATTCCACAAATTGGCTCTATGCACAGCTCTACTTCCTGAACTTCAGGCAGCTCCTTTATTTCCTGTCTTACATTATTGTACAAACTGATTAATCCAGGTGTGTCTGACCATTGTGACTACCAGAGGTGGCAACTTAAGTAGATTTTTCAGGTATCTGTACTTTACTTGAGTATTTATTTTTCTGACGACTTTTTACTTTTACTCCCTACATTTATACGAAAAAATATGTACTTTCTACTCCTTACATTGTAAAAACAGGCTCGTTACTTTTTTTTTTGACACGACGTAAAAGCACCGGTAAAAGACGTGAACTAGAGAGGGAAAGAGGGAGAAGAAGAGGGAGGGAGGAGGGAGGGGGGGCGGTAGAGAGAGAACCGAGTTACCAACTTGTACTGTAGCAGCGACATGGAGGCAGCAGCATGGAGGAAGGAAGCGATGGTGGTCGGACTATCCGACGGGCGGGGGGTTTGAACACTGTACAATCTGCGCAATATAGCGCATTTACCGTTTACGAGCGGCAAAGCGCAACCTGTCCATGCGCCCGTGTCTGTGTGTATGTGCGCGTACGTGTGGTGCGAGAGAGACGGCAGGTGGACTGACTGGCAGAGATGAGAGGTGGTGAAACGCTGTTTAAAAATTCTTATTGTTATTATTTTGTGAGAGTCTGGCGGCCCAAACGCTGGGAAACACTGTCTCTGGTCAGTTCAATCTTGATAATTCTGTCTGAACTGAACGAGTATTTTTCTACACATGTATCTGTACTTCTACTTAAAGCAGAAGTAAGTGATATTTTTGTGTTAAAGGTTGAATATGTAGAATATTTATTAAAAGCTATATTTTTTCAAAAATAATACATCCATGGGGCCTTTAGAGGGGTACAGAATGAAAGTATTGCTTTTCCATAAAAAAAATTTTTTTAGTCTGAATTATTATTTTTAATTTTTTTGACGGGGTCGACAGCTGACTTTCTGTCAACGTTCTGTTTACATTCGTACCTGCCTGTAGCCTACACGTGGCTCAGTTCTCCGCTGTTTCCTGCCTCCTCCCGGTCCTATGCGTTTGTTTCCAACCAAGCCTTTTTAATAATCAATCGGTGGATCAATGGATTATCATATACTTGTTAGGATGGGTGTATTTGTGTAGTCTTATCTGTCATAAACACGTTTATCGTCGCGGACTTTTGGTGCCACAGAGCTCCTTTTTTTTTTTTTTTTCCAACTTGAGGAGAGCAGTGACAGCGGAGGCTCTGAGGCTCTGAGCAGCAGCGGTGTGGAAGGCAGAGAGCCTCCACTCTCCCTGTAACACGCTACAAGTCATTTATTATGCTGTTAATGACGGTAAAAATGAAACATAAGGTAAATATCCTGCTTAGCTCTCCTCCTCTGCTGTCCTCTGTTCAGAGCGGAGTCCCTAGCAACGGCCGGTTTTACCTAGCAACGGTCTGGCAATCGACTGCTGGAATTCTTTTTCTGTTGTTGTTCTTGTAATCCTACATAGTCAACCTTTAATATAAGTCTTAAATAGTTCTATCTTCCGACAGCAATCACTTACATAGAGTGTTTGGACTGAAACACGGGTCTCTCAGTCCCTCTGCTCTGCTCTGAGCCGAGGAGAAAACTTTTCTCGTATCCTACAACCTTTATCCAATGAGGAGAGAGAACGGCATAAAGGGGCGGTCCTCTCTGTGTGTGCAGCCAAGGGATGCGTGTGAATGTGGTGACGTAGGGACGAGGGCGGGGGCTGCTGACTCCATCGGCTGACAAGACGTTATGGTGCGTTCAAGGCAACCAGTAACTCGTGTTTTTCCGACCTGTGAAGTCGTACCAGTTCGATCTGGTACGAGTTCACGGGTCAGAAGTTACGAGTGGCCGTTATAGTGACTTTCACAGGTAAAACAGGTCGGAAAAACACGAGTGGGTTGCCTGGAACGCTACTAAGTCGTAAGTCGTGACTTGAAGCTGTAATTTACGGTTTCAAAAGTCTGCCTGGAACGCAGCATTAGCCAAAACGACCGGATCGCTTACTTCTGCTTTAAGTACAGAATATGAGTACTTTTGCCACCTCTGTGTACAATACAAATGCCTACGATTGACCATAGTGAAGTACATTAGGATACATTTTGTGTCCGGCAGGTAAACTTAGGCTATGTGAACAATGTTTGTTTCAACAATAACATTGATGAAATGGATTCAAGATGAATTATCGTGTGGTTATTTGCTTTGCAGTGAATCGTGCAATGGAAATACTTTTTACTTTTAATAATACTTTTGAGTAAATTTCAGAGCCTGTACTTTTTACTTTTACTTGAGTAGATATTTGGATCAGTACTTTCACTTTTACTTAAGTCGTTTTTTACACAGGTACTTTTACTTCTACTCGAGTAAAGAATCTGGGTACTTTTGCCATCTCTGGTGACTACTCACACACACCTGGATTAATCAGTTTGTCAGTAAATAAAAGAGCTGCCTTGAATTTAGAAAGTAGTGGAGCTGTGCATAGAGCCCATTGTTACTGGAAACAAGTCTGACCACTGTGAATTCCAGTGTGGGCCAGTAGGTCAGAGAAAAAAAAAAAAAAAAGAACAAATAAGAAAAACACTTTAGGTGTAGTTGGGCTCATCTGTAGCCTAATATGACAACCAATGTTTTCAGTTTCTCTATGTCTGGCTAATAATCATCTCTGGCCCATGTCACATCCGTTTCACCTCTGTCACTGAGAAGTAAACTACTGCAGAACACGTGATTCTGAGGATCGATGTTAATTTTAAGCTCTGTACTGTCTGTCTGTCTGTCTGTCTGTCTTTCTCTCCCTATCCATCCATCCATCTTCCTCTTTCTATCTATCATCCCCCTCTCTCTTTTTCTTCATTCTTTCTTTCACCCCATTTCTTTTTACTTCTTTGTTTCTTTCTGTTTTTCTTTCTACTCCTTTTCTCTTTCTATGTTTCTACCCCATTTCTTTCTTTCTTTCTACTGCTCTCTGTATATCTCTCTCTTTCATTTATCCACCCCAATATCTTTCCTTCTTTCTTACTACTCCTCTGTCTCTTTCATTCATTCTCTATTCTCTTTATGTTCTATTATTCTGTTTTTCTTACCTTTTTCTTTCTCTATCTACCCTTCTCTCTGTGTCTTCTTTCTTTCTGTCCTTTTGTCCTTTCTTTCTTTCTCCATCTACCCTTCCCATTTTCTTTCTTTCCTTCTGTCCTTTTCTTCTTTCTTTCTTTCTTTCTTTCTTCAGCTCATTCAGCATTGTTTCAACAAATTCTTCAGCTCATTCAGCATTGCTTTCAGCATTCACACCATTTCCATTCTTGGAAATGTTTTTTCTAGTTCTCCTTCATCTTCCGGACGCTTTTTCGATTCGCTACTAGTCCTGCAACTCAAAGAGTTGCAGGCCAAATTATATATCAAAACGTGCGTCCTGATCGGGATCGGTGTGCTATTACTTTTCTCAACAGTGTACGAATTTTTCGCGACGTAAGTCGCGAAAAACTACGCAAAATTTTGCATTGAAGTCAATGGGACGGGCGGAAAAAAAAGAGCGAAAAAGACCAATCATTGGAGTTTAACAAACGTCTACTGCTCAGGCATACTTTCACTAGAGACTCCATTTAAACTTTAAACAGTAGACACAAGTCTTGTGTATTGTCGTATTACTCCATGTTTTGATAGGTCATATAGTTTTTGATCAATCCCTGTTCAATGACCATGATCATTTTTGGAGAAATTATACGATTATAATGGTTGTGTATTGCACGGAATGTTCGTGTCAGAGCGCGTGACATCATCGGTTAGAGTGGGAGAGATGCCAGAAAAACTCCAGATTTTTTCTCTTTCCAAACTCCAAACGGCCACAATTTACACTCTACACACATAATTTCCGCCACGTTTGTAGACGAGCTCATCCTCGATCTCATCATCTGCTCAAAATATCAGAGAGACTTACAGAATTTAAACTCTGAGCCTCTGAGTGCGGCCACGTCTGTCCCTGCTCCTCATTGACTCCAATACAAATATTTTCTGAGAGAAGCAGAACGGCCTGATGTTTTAAAACTGCCATCCTCTCCAAAATATTTACTGTAGAAACACCAAATCGTACCGAAATTTTCAGGAAGTCCTTAGAGCAACGTGTTCTGTGTTTTGTTCTGATAGGAGTTACCGTTTTGTCACGCGAAGCCTAAATGTGAGACCGGTGCAGAGGCAGAAAATGGCTCTTTTTCTCCACGTTTCTGTCTGTCTCAACCTGCAGGGCCCCTATCGCCGTGGTAACCTCTGTGATTCTCAGGCCAGAGCTCGTTAACTTCATAAACAATTCACCTGGCGCTCGTTTAAATGTTTATAAACACAGACACAGCTAAATCAGACTGACACAGGATGCAGCTCATAGTCACACACAGACAAACAGACTCTAGAGCCAGCTTCATGTCATTACAGTTACACACACACACACACACACACACACACACACACACACACACACACAGTTAACCTAATGTGGTTACAGCTCCTCCATATCAGTGCTTATAGATCATGTGTCTGATCAGCTCTGTCTTGACCTTAAGATCGTGGGTTTGATTCCCATGTTGACAGAGATGGCACAACCCGCAGTAGCTCCCGTGGCCCATTCAAAATTTCCCGATAGGAAATTTTCTAGTTGTACTTCAAATTGTGACAAGCTCCCCACGCTGCGTTTGCCAAATTAGGCCTCCCACGGCCAGATCTGCCCAAATCGACCAACGCTGACACAGGCTGTACAGAGTGTGGTCTTTTGCTGGAAATCAGTTGAAAATTCACCAAACAGCTTATTGTACTTCAAATTGTGATGTCTCCAAGCTCCCATGGGTGTCCCACGCTGCGTTTGCCAAACTGAGCGTTTCTTGGCCAGATCTGCCCAAATTGACCAACGCTGACACAGGCTGTACAGAGTGTGGAATTTTGGTGGAAATCCGTTGAAAATTCACCAAACAGCTTATTGTACTTCAAATTGTGATGTCTCCAGGCTGCCATGGGCGTCCCACGCTGCGTTTGCCAAACTGAGCGTTTCTTGGCCAGATCGACCAACGCTGACACAGGCTGTACAGAGTGTGGACTTTTGCTGGAAATTAGTTGAAAATTCACCAAACAGCTTATTGTACTTCAAATTGTGATGTCTCCAAGCTCCCATGGGCGTCCCACGCTGCGTTTGCCAAACTGAGCGTTTCTGCCCAAATCAATCTGCCCAAATCAACCAACGCTGACACAGGCTGTACAGAGTGTGGACTTTTGCTGGAAATCAATTGAGAATTCACCAAACAGCTGATTTTACTTCAAATTGTGATGTCTCCAAGCTGCCATGGGCGTCCCACGCTGCGTTTGCCAAACTGAGCGTTTCTCGGCCAGATCTGCCCAAATCGACCAACGCTGACACATGGTGTACAGAGTGTGGACTTTTGCTGTTGAAAATTCGCCAAACAGCTTATTGTACTTCAAATTGTCAGGTCTCCAAGCTCCCATGGGCGTCCCACGCTGCGTTTGCCAAAATGAGCGTTTCTCGGCCAGATCTGCCCAAATCGACCAACGCTGACACAGGCTGTAAAGAGTGTGGACTTTTGCTGGAAATCAGTTGAAAATTTGTACTTCAAATTGTCATGTCGCCAAGCTCCCATGGGCGTCCCACGCTGCGTTTGCCAAACTGAGCGTTTCTCGGCCAGATCTGCACAAATCGACCACGCTGACACAGGCTGTACAGAGTGTGGACTTTTGCTGGAAATCAGTTGAAAATTCACCAAACAGCTTATTGTACTTCAAATTGTCAGGTCTCCAAGCTCCCCACGCTGTGTTTGCCAAATAAGGCCTTCCACGGCCAGATCTGCCCAAATCGACCAACGCTGACACAGGCTGTACAGAGTGTGGACTTTTGCTGGAAATCAGTTGAAAATTCACCAAACAGCTTATTGTACTTCAAATTGTGATGTCTCCAGGCTGCCATGGGCGTCCCACGCTGCGTTTGCCAAACTGAGCGTTTCTGCCCAAATCAATCTGCCCAAATCAACCAACGCTGACACAGGCTGTACAGAGTGTGGACTTTTGCTGGAAATCAATTGAGAATTCACCAAACAGCTTATTTTACTTCAAATTGTGATGTCTCCAAGCTGCCATGGGCGTCCCACGCTGCGTTTGCCAAACTGAGCGTTTCTCGGCCAGATCTGCCCAAATCGACCAACGCTGACACATGGTGTACAGAGTGTGGAATTTTGGTGGAAATCCGTTGAAAATTCACCAAACAGCTTATTTTACTTCAAATTGTGATGTCTCCAGGCTGCCATGGGCGTCCCACGCTGCGTTTGCCAAACTGAGCGTTTCTTGGCCAGATCGACCAACGCTGACACAGGCTGTACAGATTGTGGACTCTTGCTGGAAATTAGTTGAAAATTCACCAAACAGCTTATTGTACTTCAAATTGTGATGTCTCCAAGCTCCCATGGGCGTCCCACGCTGCGTTTGCCAAACTGAGCGTTTCTGCCCAAATCAATCTGCCCAAATCAACCAACGCTGACACAGGCTGTACAGAGTGTGGACTTTTGCTGGAAATCAATTGAGAATTCACCAAACAGCTGATTTTACTTCAAATTGTGATGTCTCCAAGCTGCCATGGGCGTCCCACGCTGCGTTTGCCAAACTGAGCGTTTCTCGGCCAGATCTGCCCAAATCGACCAACGCTGACACATGGTGTACAGAGTGTGGACTTTTGCTGTTGAAAATTCGCCAAACAGCTTGTGGCAAGGTGAAGAGGGCCCGGGCGGGGATTGAACCCACACCTCCCGGGTAAGAGTCATGCGCGCTTGCCAGTCACCCAAAGGGACATCCCCTTGGCCAAGTAGCCAGGGCGCATGATCAATTGGAGGCATAGTGACAGGACCACCACTGTCACATCTCTCCCCCTCTTTTCACAAGCACGTCCTCGTGCTTCCACGCAGGCTGCCACACATTAGGAATCCATGGACCCACCCCTAGTGCTACATGGATCCTGCCAACAACGCCAGAATGTGGCAAGGTGAAGAGGGCCCGGGCGGGGATTGAACCCACACCTCCCGGGTCAGAGTCATGCGCGCTTGCCAGTCACCCAAAGGGACATCCCCTTGGCCAAGTAGCCAGGGCGCATGATCAATTGGAGGCATAGTGACAGGACCACCACTGTCACAAGCTTATTGTACTTCAAATTGTCAGGTCTCCAAGCTCCCATGGGCGTCCCACGCTGCGCTTGCCAAAATGAGCGTTTCTCGGCCAGATCTGCCCAAATCGACCAACGCTGACACAGGCTGTAAAGAGTGTGGACTTTTGCTGGAAATCAGTTGAAAATTCACCAAACAGCTTATTGTACTTCAAATTGTCATGACGCCAAGCTCCCATGGGCGTCCCACGCTGCGTTTGCCAAACTGAGCGTTTCTCGGCCAGATCTGCCCAAATCGACCACGCTGACACAGGCTGTACAGAGTGTGGACTTTTGCTGGAAATCAGTTGAAAATTCACCAAACAGCTTATTGTAATTCAAATTGTCAGGACTCCAAGCTCCCCACGCTGTGTTTGCCAAATTAGGCTTCCCACGGCCAGATCTGCCCAAATCGACCAACGCTGACACAGGCTGTACAGAGTGTGGACTTTTGCTGGAAATCAGTTGAAAATTCACCAAACAGCTTATTGTACTTCAAATTGTCATGTCTCCAAGCTCCCATGGGCGACCCACGCTGCGTTTGCCAAACTGAGCGTTTCTCGGCCAGATCTGCCCAAATCGACCAACGCTGACACAGGCTGTACAGAGTGTGGACTTTTGCTGGAAATCAGTTGAAAATTTGTACTTCAAATTGTCATGTCGCCAAGCTCCCATGGGCGTCCCACGCTGCGTTTGCCAAACTGAGCGTTTCTCGGCCAGATCTGCCCAAATCGACCACGCTGACACAGGCTGTACAGAGTGTGGACTTTTGCTGGAAATCAGTTGAAAATTCACCAAACAGCTTATTGTAATTCAAATTGTCAGGACTCCAAGCTCCCCACGCTGTGTTTGCCAAATTAGGCTTCCCACGGCCAGATCTGCCCAAATCGACCAACGCTGACACAGGCTGTACAGAGTGTGGACTTTTGCTGGAAATCAGTTGAAAATTCACCAAACAGCTTATTGTACTTCAAATTGTCATGTCTCCAAGCTCCCATGGGCGTCCCACGCTGCGTTTGCCAAACTGAGCGTTTCTCGGCCAGATCTGCCCAAATCGACCAACGCTGACACAGGCTGTACAGAGTGTGGACTTTTGCTGGAAATCAGTTGAAAATTTGTACTTCAAATTGTCATGTCGCCAAGCTCCCATGGGCGTCCCACGCTGCGTTTGCCAAACTGAGCGTTTCTCGGCCAGATCTGCCCAAATCGACCACGCTGACACAGGCTGTACAGAGTGTGGACTTTTGCTGGAAATCAGTTGAAAATTCACCAAACAGCTTATTGTACTTCAAATTGTCAGGTCTCCAAGCTCCCCACGCTGTGTTTGCCAAATAAGGCCTTCCACGGCCAGATCTGCCCAAATCGACCAACGCTGACACAGGCTGTACAGAGTGTGGACTTTTGCTGGAAATCAGTTGAAAATTCACCAAACAGCTTATTGTACTTCAAATTGTCATGTCTCCAAGCTCCCATGGGCCTCCCACGCTGCGTTTGCCAAACTGAGCGTTTCTCGGCCAGATCTGCCCAAATCGACCAACGCTGACACAGGCTGTACAGAGTGTGGACTTTTGCTGGAAATCAGTTGAAAATTCACCAAACAGCTTATTGTACTTCAAATTGTTATGTCTCCAAGCTCCCATGGGCGTCCCACGCTGCGTTTGCCAAACTGAGCGTTTCTTGGCCAGATCTGCCCAAATTGACCAACGCTGACACAGGCTGTACAGAGTGTGGAATTTTGGTGGAAATCCGTTGAAAATTCACCAAACAGCTTATTTTACTTCAAATTGTGATGTCTCCAGGCTGCCATGGGCGTCCCACGCTGCGTTTGCCAAACTGAGCGTTTCTTGGCCAGATCGACCAACGCTGACACAGGCTGTACAGAGTGTGGACTTTTGCTGGAAATTAGTTGAAAATTCACCAAACAGCTTATTGTACTTCAAATTGTGATGTCTCCAAGCTCTCATGGGCGTCCCACGCTGCGTTTGCCAAACTGAGCGTTTCTGCCCAAATCAATCTGCCCAAATCAACCAACGCTGACACAGGCTGTACAGAGTGTGGACTTTTGCTGGAAATCAATTGAGAATTCACCAAACAGCTTATTTTACTTCAAATTGTGATGTCTCCAAGCTGCCATGGGCTTCCCACGCTGCGTTTGCCAAACTGAGCGTTTCTCGGCCAGATCTGCCCAAATCGACCAACGCTGACACATGGTGTACAGAGTGTGGACTTTTGCTGTTGAAAATTCGCCAAACAGCTTATTGTACTTCAAATTTTCAGGTCTCCAAGCTCCCATGGGCGTCCCACGCTGTGTTTGCCAAAATGAGCGTTTCTCGGCCAGATCTGCCCAAATCGACCAACGCTGACACAGGCTGTAAAGAGTGTGGACTTTTGCTGGAAATCAGTTGAAAATTCACCAAACAGCTTATTTTACTTCAAATTGTGATGTCTCCAAGCTCCCCACGCTGCGTTTGCCAAATTGGGCCTCCCACGGCCAGGGGCCTCATTTATCATTGTGGATACACCTTTTTTTACGCCATTTTCCCCTCGTTTTGTGCGTACGCACTTTTCTCCGCCAAATCTGGGATCTATCAAGCCAAAACCTGACGGGGAAAAGTGCGGACATTTACACCCATTTTGACCCTGGCGTACGCCTTTTTTGAGGAACAGGAGGAATTGGCGACACCGTTGCTGAGTCAGAGAACTGCAGTGTGAGAGGGAGAGAGGAGCGGAGTAGCCTACATTTAGAAGAGCACAGTAGGATTTTATGAAGTAATTGTGGTAGTGGTGGACCGTTGATGCTGGCAATCCAACCCGCTCTATAATAACACTAGGCTCTATGTTAATTGATAAACAGAGCGGATTGTGGATTTTGCTTCTTTGATTAGGCTATGTGTGACGTCCGACAAGGATCAAACCATCCAAGTTTAAAAACAAATCCGCAGCAGCGCACACTGATCTGCAGCTACTGAGTCTGTTATTAATCTGTCACCTGAGTTAACGAGGTGCACGTGTGTTTGGAGCTGACGAGAGGAGAGAATAAAGAGCGAGACAACGCGGCCCTGAGGAGGAACTGTGAAGGACTCAGCTGTAGCCTAATAGAAAATGACCTAAACCGAGTCCAGTAGAGCTGTAACTGTGTAGAAAGGCATGCAAAGTAATGGTAACTATCGTCCTGCTTCCTACATTGTTTTAACATCTAGATAAAAAGAAAAAAAAAAAAAGATTTTCTGGGATAAAGGGGCAGATTACATAAGATTCTTCTTCTTTCTGCTCCCTTTTGTTGAGATTTGGGAGGTTTTTGTTTTTATTGTAGCTTATTAAAATGCAAGATCATTTTCTGACTGATCTATTGCCCGTGTATCTGCTTTCGGAGAAGCGGAGAAGTTCCGCTTCTTTCCCCCGCCCTCCGCCCGTTGTCTCCGTTGTCACTTTGTTGTCACAAAAGTTGCTGCGCCACAGAGAGCACATGGCTACTTAATATGCACGTGCTGACCATATATAGTTGTATATAGGCGTTCCGGGGGCGGAGTAAGAGGTGTGTTCACGTGTGCACCATTCTTGAGTCCTGTGTGATTAATTGCGGAGAGTTGTGCGTACGCACAGTTTGATTGATCTGAAAAAGGTGTAAATATTTCGGGTGTACGCCATTTTCGTCTTTTCGCCGTACGCAAATATTTAGTAGCAGTTTTACACCCTCTTTGATAAATGAGGCCCCTGATCTGCCCAAATCAACCAACGCTGACACAAGCAGGATGTTTATAATTGTAGTTATACAATGCTATAACCACATTAAACTCATTATAATTAATGAGTTTCTTGGCCAGATCTGCCCAAATTGACCAACGCTGACACAGGCTGTACAGAGTGTGGAATTTTGCTGGAAATCCGTTGAAAATTCACCAAACAGCTTATTTTACTTCAGTTTAACCACATTAAACTCATTATAATTAATGAGTTTCACGGCCAGATCTGCCCAAATTGACCAACGCTGAGACAGGCTATTACAGAGTGTGGAATTTTGCTGGAAATCCGTTGAAAATTCACCAAACAGCTTATTGTACTTCAAATTGTGATGTCTCCAAGCTCCCATGGGCGTCCCACGCTGCGTTTGCCAAACTGAGCGTTTCTGCCCAAATCAATCTGCCCAAATCAACCAACGCTGACACAGGCTGTACAGAGTGTGGACTTTTGCTGGAAATCAATTGAGAATTCACCAAACAGCTTATTTTACTTCAAATTGTGATGTCTCCAAGCTGCCATGGGCGTCCCACGCTGCGTTTGCCAAACTGAGCGTTTCTTGGCCAGATCTGCCCAAATCGACCAACGCTGACACAGGCTGTACAGAGTGTGGACTTTTGCTGGAAATCAGTTGAAAATTCACCAAACAGCTTATTTTACTTCAAATTGTGATGTCTCCAAGCTCCCATGGGCGTCCCACGCTGCGTTTGCCAAATTAGGCCTCCCACGGCCAGATCTGCCCAAATCAACCAACGCTGACACAGACTGTACAAAGAGTGGACTTATGCTGGAAATCAGTCGAAAATTCACCAAACAGCTTTTTTTTGCTTCAAATTGTGATGTCTCCAAGCGCCCATGGGCGTCCCATGCTGCGTTTGCCAAATTAGTCCTCCCACGGCCAGATCTGCCCAAATCAACCAACGCTGACACAGGCTGTACAGAGTGTGGACTTTTGCTGGAAATCAGTTGAAAATTCACCAAACAGCTTATTTTACTTCAAATTGTGATGTATCCAAGCTCCCCACGCTGCATTTGCCAAACTGAGCGTCTCTCGGGCAGATCTGCCCAAATTGACCAACGCTGACACAGGCTATACAGAGTGTGGGCTTTTGCTGGAAATCAGCTGAAAACTCACCAAAAAGCTTATTTTACTTAAAATTGTGATGTCTCCAAGCTCCCATGGCCGTCCCACGCTGCGTTTGCCAAACTGAGCGTTTCTCGGCCAGATCTGCCCAAATCGACCAACGCTGACACAGGCTGTACAGAGTGTGGACTTTTGCTGGAAATCAGTTGAAAATTCGCCAAACAGCTTATTGTACTTCAAATTGTCAGGTCTCCAAGCTCCCCACGCTGTGTTTGCCAAATTAGGCATCCCACGGCCAGATCTGCCCAAATCGACCAACGCTGACACAGGCTGTACAGAGTGTGGGCTTTTGCTGGAAATCAGCTGAAAACTCACCAAAAAGCTTATTTTACTTAAAATTGTGATGTCTCCAAGCTCCCATGGCCGTCCCACGCTGCGTTTGCCAAACTGAGCGTTTCTCGGCCAGATCTGCCCAAATCGACCAACGCTGACACAGGCTGTACAGAGTGTGGACTTTTGCTGGAAATCAGTTGAAAATTCGCCAAACAGCTTATTGTACTTCAAATTGTCAGGTCTCCAAGCTCCCCACGCTGTGTTTGCCAAATTAGGCATCCCACGGCCAGATCTGCCCAAATCGACCAACGCTGACACAGGCTGTACAGAGTGTGGACTTTTGCTGGAAATCAGTTGAAAATTCACCAAACAGCTTATTGTACTTCAAATTGTGATGTCTCCAAGCTCCCATGGGCGTCCCACGCTGCGTTTGCCAAACTGAGCGTTTCTTGGCCAGATCTGCCCAAATCGACCAACGCTGACACAGGCTGTACAGAATGTGGAATTTTGCTGGAAATCAGTTGAAAATTCACCAAACAGCTTATTTTACTTCAAATTGTGATGTCTCCAAGCTCCCATGGGCGTCCCACGCTGCGTTTGCCAAATTAGGCCTCCCACGGCCAGATCTGCCCAAATAAACCAACGCTGACACAGGCTGTACAGAGTGTGGACTTTTGCTGGAAATCAGTTGAAAACTCACCAAACAGCTTAATTTACTTCAAATTGTGATGTGTCCAAGCTGCCATGGGCGTCCCACGCTGCGTTTGCCAAATTAGGCCTCCCATGGCCAGATCTGCCCAAATCAACCAACGCTGACACAGGCTGTACAGAGTGTGGACTTTTGCTGGAAATCAGTTGAAAATTCACCAAACAGCTTATTTTACTTCAAATTGTGATGTATCCAAGCTCCCCACGCTGCATTTGACAAACTGAGCGTCTCTCGGGCAGATCTGCCCAAATTGACCAACGCTGACACAGGCTGTACAGAGTGTGGACTTTTGCTGGAAATCAGCTGAAAACTCACCAAAAAGCTTATTTTACTTCAAATTGTGATGTCTCCAAGCTCCCATGGCCGTCCCACGCTGCGTTTGCCAAACTGAGCGTTTCTGCCCAAATCAATCTGCCCAAATCGACCAACGCTGACACAGGCTGTACAGAGTGTGGACTTTTGCTGGAAATCAATTGAGAATTCACCAAACAGCTGATTTTACTTCAAATTGTGATGTCTCCAAGCTGCCATGGGCGTCCCACGCTGCGTTTGCCAAACTGAGCGTTTCTCGGCCAGATCTGCCCAAATCGACCAACGCTGACACATGGTGTACAGAGTGTGGACTTTTGCTGTTGAAAATTCGCCAAACAGCTTATTGTACTTCAAATTGTCAGGTCTCCAAGCTCCCATGGGCGTCCCACGCTGCGTTTGCCAAAATGAGCGTTTCTCGGCCAGATCTGCCCAAATCGACCAACGCTGACACAGGCTGTAAAGAGTGTGGACTTTTGCTGGAAATCAGTTGAAAATTCACCAAACAGCTTATTTTACTTCAAATTGTCATGACGCCAAGCTCCCATGGGCGTCCCACGCTGCGTTTGCCAAACTGAGCGTTTCTCGGCCAGATCTGCCCAAATCGACCACGCTGACACAGGCTGTACAGAGTGTGGACTTTTGCTGGAAATCAGTTGAAAATTCACCAAACAGCTTATTGTAATTCAAATTGTCAGGACTCCAAGCTCCCCACGCTGTGTTTGCCAAATTAGGCTTCCCACGGCCAGATCTGCCCAAATCGACCAACGCTGACACAGGCTGTACAGAGTGTGGACTTTTGCTGGAAATCAGTTGAAAATTCACCAAACAGCTTATTGTACTTCAAATTGTCATGTCTCCAAGCTCCCATGGGCGTCCCACGCTGCGTTTGCCAAACTGAGCGTTTCTCGGCCAGATCTGCCCAAATCGACCAACGCTGACACAGGCTGTACAGAGTGTGGACTTTTGCTGGAAATCAGTTGAAAATTTGTACTTCAAATTGTCATGTCGCCAAGCTCCCATGGGCGTCCCACGCTGCGTTTGCCAAACTGAGCGTTTCTCGGCCAGATCTGCCCAAATTGACCAACGCTGACACATGGTGTACAGAGTGTGGACTTTTGCTGTTGAAAATTCGCCAAACAGCTTATTGTACTTCAAATTGTCAGGTCTCCAAGCTCCCATGGGCGTCCCACGCTGTGTTTGCCAAAATGAGCGTTTCTCGGCCAGATCTCGGCCAGATCTGCCCAAATCGACCAACGCTGACACAGAGTGTGGACTTTTGCTGGAAATCAGTTGAAAATTCACCAAACAGCTTATTTTACTTCAAATTGTGATGTCTCCAAGCTCCCCACGCTGCGTTTGCCAAATTCGGCCTCCCACGGCCAGATCTGCCCAAATCAACCAACGCTGACACAAGCAGGATGTTCATAATTGTAGTTATACAATGCTATAACCACATTAAACTCATTATAATTAATGAGTTTCTTGGCCAGATCTGCCCAAATTGACCAACGCTGACACAGGCTGTACAGAGTGTGGAATTTTGCTGGAAATCCGTTGAAAATTCACCAAACAGCTTATTTTACTTCAAATTGTTATGTCTCCAAGCTCCCATGGGCGTCCCACGCTGCGTTTGCCAAACTGAGCGTTTCTTGGCCAGATCTGCCCAAATTGACCAACGCTGACACAGGCTGTACAGAGTGTGGAATTTTGCTGGAAATCCGTTGAAAATTCACCAAACAGCTTATTTTACTTCAAATTGTGATGTCTCCAGGCTGCCATGGGCGTCCCACGCTGCGTTTGCCAAACTGAGCGTCTCTTGGCCAGATCGACCAACGCTGACACAGGCTGTACAGAGTGTGGACTTTTGCTGGAAATTAGTTGAAAATTCACCAAACAGCTTATTGTACTTCAAATTGTGATGTCTCCAAGCTCCCATGGGCGTCCCACGCTGCGTTTGCCAAACTGAGCGTTTCTGCCCAAATCAATCTGCCCAAATCAACCAACGCTGACACAGGCTGTACAGAGTGTGGACTTTTGCTGGAAATCAATTGAGAATTCACCAAACAGCTTATTTTACTTCAAATTGTGATGTCTCCAAGCTGCCATGGGCGTCCCACGCTGCGTTTGCCAAATTAGGCCTCCCACGGCCAGATCTGCCCAAATCAACCAACGCTGACACAGACTGTACAAAGAGTGGACTTATGCTGGAAATCAGTCGAAAATTCACCAAACAGCTTTTTTTTACTTCAAATTGTGATGTCTCCAAGCGCCCATGGGCGTCCCATGCTGCGTTTGCCAAGTTAGTCCTCCCACGGCCAGATCTGCCCAAATCAACCAACGCTGACACAGGCTGTACAGAGTGTGGACTTTTGCTGGAAATCAGTTGAAAATTCACCAAACAGCTTATTTTACATCAAATTGTGATGTATCCAAGCTCCCCACGCTGCATTTGCCAAACTGAGCGTCTCTCGGGCAGATCTGCCCAAATTGACCAACGCTGACACAGGCTATACAGAGTGTGGGCTTTTGCTGGAAATCAGCTGAAAACTCACCAAAAAGCTTATTTTACTTAAAATTGTGATGTCTCCAAGCTCCCATGGCCGTCCCACGCTGCGTTTGCCAAACTGAGCGTTTCTCGGCCAGATCTGCCCAAATCGACCAACGCTGACACAGGCTGTACAGAGTGTTGACTTTTGCTGGAAATCAGTTGAAAATTCGCCAAACAGCTTATTGTACTTCAAATTGTCAGGTCTCCAAGCTCCCCACGCTGTGTTTGCCAAATTAGGCATCCCACGGCCAGATCTGCCCAAATCGACCAACGCTGACACAGGCTGTACAGAGTGTGGACTTTTGCTGGAAATCAGTTGAAAATTCACCAAACAGCTTATTGTACTTCAAATTGTGATGTCTCCAAGCTCCCATGGGCGTCCCACGCTGCGTTTGCCAAACTGAGCGTTTCTTGGCCAGATCTGCCCAAATTGACCAACGCTGACACAGGCTGTACAGAGTGTGGACTTTTGCTGGAAATCAGTTGAAAATTCACCAAACAGCTTATTGTACTTCAAATTGTGATGTCTCCAAGCTCCCATGGGCGTCCCACGCTGCGTTTGCCAAACTGAGCGTTTCTTGGCCAGATCTGCCCAAATTGACCAACGCTGACACAGGCTGTACAGAATGTGGAATTTTGCTGGAAATCCGTTGAAAATTCACCAAACAGCTTATTTTACTCCAAATTGTGATGTCTCCAGGCTGCCATGGGCGTCCCACGCTGCGTTTGTCAAACTGAGCGTTTCTTGGCCAGATCTGCCCAAATCGACCAACGCTGACACAGGCTGTACAGAGTGTGGACTTTTGCTGGAAATCAGTTGAAAATTCACCAAACAGCTTATTTTACTTCAAATTGTGATGTCTCCAAGCTCCCATGGGCGTCCCACGCTGCGTTTGCCAAATTAGGCCTCCCACGGCCAGATCTGCCCAAATAAACCAACGCTGACACAGGCTGTACAGAGTGTGGACTTTTGCTGGAAATCAGTTGAAAACTCACCAAACAGCTTAATTTACTTCAAATTGTGATGTGTCCAAGCTCCCATGGGCGTCCCACGCTGCGTTTGCCAAATTAGGCCTCCCATGGCCAGATCTGCCCAAATCAACCAACGCTGACACAGGCTGTACAGAGTGTGGACTTTTGCTGGAAATCAGTTGAAAATTCACCAAACAGCTTATTTTACTTCAAATTGTGATGTATCCAAGCTCCCCACGCTGCATTTGACAAACTGAGCGTCTCTCGGGCAGATCTGCCCAAATTGACCAACGCTGACACAGGCTATACAGAGTGTGGCCTTTTGCTGGAAATCAGCTGAAAACTCACCAAAAAGCTTATTTTACTTCAAATTGTGATGTCTCCAAGCTCCCATGGCCGTCCCACGCTGCGTTTGCCAAACTGAGCGTTTCTCGGCCAGATCTGCTCAAATCGACCAACGTTGACACAGGCTGTACAGAGTGTGGACTTTTGGTGGAAATCAGTTGAAAATTCACCAAACAGCTTATTTTACTTCAAATTGTGATGTCTCCAAGCTCCCCACGCTGCGTTTGCCAAATTCGGCCTCCCACGGCCAGATCTGCCCAAATCAACCAACGCTGACACAAGCAGGATGTTTATAATTGTAGTTATACAATGCTATAACCACATTAAACTCATTATAATTATGGTTATAATGCATTATAGAGACAGGCGTCAAAGTCTTACAAAAATGGTTATTAGTTGGTTAACAGTAAATAATATGGTTAGTTAGCCAACTCCTATGTGCGACTGAATCTGATGACCATCTGACCATTTTATTTTCCTAAATGATAGCTGACTGCTCCATTAGCTATCAAACTAGGATAACATGGTGTAGGCCTATTGTCTTCACGAGGTTAGGTTTAGGCGGTGATCTACTATACTCAATAGAATACATTAGAGATGAAGTAATGTATTCCTGTGCATGACAGAGGTTTTCTTTAATGTCACCAAAAACTTCTACTATTACTACTGAATACTTAATATAACTTATATTCTACCTTTTTGCATTGTTGGACATTAATCTAGTACACACGTCAATCTAATAATGGCCCACCAATATAGCATTCACAATACTCACATTACAAATCCCATAATACACTACAACAGAGCCATACAGTCATGACCAAGCAATAGGCCCAAGCTGGAATGAACAAGTTTCTGACACACTGCAACATCTTTTTCCATTCTTCAAAAACGAGATTGATGCTCAGTGTGTGTGCAGTTTAACATTATCATGTTTGCAATCACTGCAGCACCACTGTGTATTTTTTGTGCTTTCCTATCTTCATTTCGAACAAATTTGTGTCAGTTGCTGGTATGTGAAATCTGTTGCATGTCCACTGTCTTTTATCTCTCGCTGCTTGCTACCGATCTGCATAATAAATTACATTTTTAATAACTTTTTAAATAAATTTAACGACACCACAAAATCCTGGAGGGTCTGTATAATGTCCTATAGAACCCTAACCCTTACCGTAACCCTATCTGGCTGAGAAACGCTCAGTTTGGCAAACGTAGCGTGGGACGCCCATGGGAGCTTGGAGACATGACAATTTGAAGTACAATAAGCTGTTTGGTGAATTTTCAACTGATTTCCAGCAAAAGTCCACACTCTGTACAGCCTGTGTCAGCGTTGGTCAATTTGGGCAGATCTGGCCGTGGGAGGCCTAATTTGGTAAACACAGCGTGGGGAGCTTGGAGACATGACAATTTGAAGTACAATAAGCTGTTTGGTGAATTTTCAACTGATTTCCAGCAAAAGTCCACACTCTGTACAGCCTGTGTCAGCGTTGGTCAATTTGGGCAGATGTGCCCGAGAGACGCTCAGTTTGGCAAACGTAGTGTGGGACGCCAATTGGAGCTTGGAGACATAACAATTTGAAGTAAATTAAGTTGTTTGGTGAGTTTTCAACTGATTTCCAGCAAAAGTCCACACTCTGTACAGCCTGTGTCAGCGTTGGTCAATTTGGGCAGATGTGCCCGAGAGACGCTCAGTTTGGCAAATGCAGCGTGGGGAGCTTGGAGACATCACAATTTGAAGTAAAATAAGCTGTTTGGTGAATTTTCAACTGATTTCCAGCAAAAGTCCACACTCTGTACAGCCTGTGTCAGCGTTGGTTGATTTGGGCAGATCTGGCCGTGGGAGGCCTAATTTGGCAAACGCAGCGTGGGGAGCTTGGAGACATCACAATTTGAAGTAAAATAAGCTGTTTGGTGAATTTTCAACTGATTTCCAGCAAAAGTCCACACTCTGTACAGCCTGTGTCAGCGTTGGTAGATTTGGGCAGATCTGGCCGAGAAACGCTCAATTTGGCAAACGCAGCGTGGGACGCCCATGGGAGCTTGGAGACATCACAATTTGAAGTAAAATAAGCTGTTTGGTGAATTTTCAACTGATTTCCAGCAAAAGTCCACACTCTGTACAGCCTGTGTCAGCGTTAGTCAATTTGGGCAGATCTGCCCGAGAGACGCTCAGTTTGGCAAATGCAGCGTGGGGAGCTTGGAGACATCACAATTTGAAGTAAAATAAGCTGTTTGGTGAATTTTCTACTGATTTCCAGCAATAGTCCACACTCTGTACAGCCTTTCTCAGCGTTGGTTGATTTGGGCAGATCTGGCCATGGGAGGCCTAATTTGGCAAACGCAGCGTGGGGAGCTTGGAGACATCACAATTTGAAGTAAAATAAGCTGTTTGGTGAATTTTCAACTGATTTCCAGCAAAAGTCCACACTCTGTACAGCCTGTGTCAGCGTTGGTCGATTTGGGCAGATCTGCCCGAGAGACGCTCAGTTTGGCAAATGCAGCGTGGGGAGCTTGGAGACATCACAATTTGAAGTAAAATAAGCTGTTTGGTGAACTTTCAACTGATTTCCAGCAAAAGTCCACACTCTGTAAAGCCTGTGTCAGCGTTAGTCAATTTGGGCAGATCTGCCCGAGAGACGCTCAGTTTGGCAAATGCAGCGTGGGGAGCTTGGAGACATCACAATTTGAAGTAAAATAAGCTGTTTGGTGAATTTTCAACTGATTTCCAGCAAAAGTCCACACTCTGTACAGCCTGTGTCAGCTTTGGTCGATTTGGGCAGATCTGCCCGAGAAACGCTCAGTTTGGCAAACGCAGCGTGGGACGCCCATGGGAGCTTGGAGACATCACAATTTGAAGTAAAATAAGCTGTTTGGTGAATTTTCAACTGATTTCCAGCAAAAATCCATACTCTGTACAGTCTGTGTCAGCGTTGGTCGATTTGGGAAGAGCTGCCCGAGAAACGCTCAGTTTGACAAATGCAGCGTGGGGAGCTTGGAGACATCAAAATTTGAATTAAAATAAGCTGTTTGGTGAATTTTCAACTGATTTCCAGCAAAAGTCCACACTCTGTACAGCCTTTGTCAGCGTTGGTCGATTTGGGCAGATCTGGCCATGGGAGGCCTAATTTGGCAAACGCAGCGTGGGGAGCTTGGAGACATCACAATTTGAAGTAAAATAAGCTGTTTGGTGAATTTTCAACTGATTTCCAGCAAAAGTCCACACTCTGTACAGCCTGTGTCAGCGTTGGTCAATTTGGGCAGATCTGCCCGAGAGAAGCTCAGTTTGGCAAATGCAGCGTGGGGAGCTTGGAGACATCACAATTTGAAGTAAAATAAGCTGTTTGGTGAATTTTCAACTGATTTCCAGCAAAAGTCCACACTCTGTACAGCCTGTGTCAGCGTTGGTCAATTTGGGCAGATCTGCCCGAGAGACGCTCAGTTGGCAAATGCAGCGTGGGGAGCTTGGAGACATCACAATTTGAAGTAAAATAAGCTGTTTGGTGAATTTTCAACTGATTTCCAGCAAAAGTCCACACTCTGTACAGCCTGTGTCAGCGTTGGTCATTTTGGGCAGAGCTGCCCGATAAACGCTCAGTTTGGCAACAGCGTGGAATACCCATGGGAGCTTGGAGGCATCACAATTTGAAGTAAAATAAGCTGTTTGGTGAATTTTCAACTGATTTCCAGCAAAATTCCACACTCTGTATAGCCTGTGTCAGCGTTGGTCGATTTGGGCAGATCTGCCCGAGAAACGCTCAGTTTGGCAAACGCAGCGTTGGACGCCCATGAGAGCTTGGAGACATCACAATTTGAAGTAAAATAAGCTGTTTGGTGAATTTTCAACTGATTTCCAGCAAAAGTCCACACTCTGTACAGCCTGTGTCAGCGTTGGTCAATTTGGGCAGATCTGCCCGAGAGACGCTCAGTTTGGCAAATGCAGCGTGGGGAGCTTGGAGACATCACAATTTGGAGTAAAATAAGCTGTTTGGTGAATTTTCAACTGATTTCCAGCAAAAGTCCACACTCTGAACAGCCTTTGTCAGCGTTGGTTGATTTGGGCCATGGGAGGCCTAATTTGGCAAACGCAGCGTGGGGAGCTTGGAGACATCACAATTTGAAGTAAAATAAGCTGTTTGGTGAATTTTCAACTGATTTCCAGCAAAAGTCCACACTCTGTACAGCCTGTGTCAGCGTTGGTCGATTTGGGCAGATCTGCCCGAGAAACGCTCAGTTTGGCAAACGCAGCGTGGGACGCCCATGAGAGCTTGGAGACATCACAATTTGAAGTAAAATAAGCTGTTTGGTGAATTTTCAACTGATTTCCAGCAAAAGTCCATACTCTGTACAGTCTGTGTCAACGTTGGTCGATTTGGGCAGAGCTGCCCGAGAAACGCTCAGTTTGGCAAACGCAGCGTGGAATGCCCATGGGAGCTTGGAGGCATCACAATTTTAAGTAAAATAAGCTGTTTGGTGAATTTTCAACTGATTTCCAGCAAAAGTCCACACTCTGTACAGCCTGTGTCAGCGTTGGTCAATTTGGGCAGATCTGCCCGAGAGACGCTCAGTTTGGCAAATGCAGCGTGGGGAGCTTGGAGACATCACAATTTGAAGTAAAATAAGCTGTTTGGTGAATTTTCAACTGATTTCCAGCAAAAGTCCACACTCTGTACAGCCTGTGTCAGCGTTGGTTGATTTGGGCAGATCTGGCCATGGGAGGCCTAATTTGGCAAACGCAGCGTGGGGAGCTTGGAGACATCACAATTTGAAGTAAAATAAGCTGTTTGGTGAATTTTCAACTGATTTCCAGCAAAAGTCCACACTCTGTACAGTCTGTGTCAGCGTTGGTCGATTTGGGCAGAGCTGCCCGAGAAACGCTCAGTTTGGCAAACGCAGCGTGGGACGCCCATGAGAGCTTGGAGACATCACAATTTGAAGTAAAATAAGCTGTTTGGTGAATTTTCAACTGATTTCCAGCAAAAGTCCACACTCTGTACAGCCTGTGTCAACGTTGGTCAATTTGGGCAGATCTGCCCGAGGAGACGCTAAGTTTGGCAAACGCAGCGTGGGGAGCTTGGAGACATCACAATTTGAAGTAAAATAAGCTGTTTGGTGAATTTTCAACTGATTTCCAGCAAAAGTCCACACTCTGTACAGCCTGTGTCAGCGTTGGTCAATTTGGGCATATCTGCCCGAGAGACGCTCAGTTTGGCAAATGCAGCGTGGGAGCTTGGAGACATCACAATTTGAAGTAAAATAAGCTGTTTGGTGAATTTTCAACTGATTTCCAGCAAAAGTCCACACTCTGTACAGCCTTTGTCAGCGTTGGTTGATTTGGGCAGATCTGGCCATGGGAGGCCTAATTTGGCAAACGCAGCGTGGGGAGCTTGGAGACATCACAATTTGAAGTAAAATAAGCTGTTTGGTGAATTTTCAACTGATTTCCAGCAAAAGTCCACACTCTGTACAGTCTGTGTCAGCGTTGGTCGATTTGGGCAGATCTGCCCGAGAAACGCTCAGTTTGGCAAACGCAGCGTGGAATGCCCATGGGAGCTTGGAGACATCACAATTTGAAGTAAAATAAGCTGTTTGGTGAATTTTCAACTGATTTCCAGCAAAAGTCCACACTCTGTACAGCCTGTGTCAGCGTTGGTCAATTTGGGCATATCTGCCCGAGAGACGCTCAGTTTGGCAAATGCAGCGTGGGGAGCTTGGAGACATCACAATTTGAAGTAAAATAAGCTGTTTGGTGAATTTTCAACTGATTTCCAGCAAAAGTCCACACTCTGTACAGCCTGTGTCAGCGTTGGTCGATTTGGGCAGATCTGGCCATGGGAGGCCTAATTTGGCAAACGCAGCGTGGGGAGCTTGGAGACATCACAATTTGAAGTAAAATAAGCTGTTTGGTGAATTTTCAACTGATTTCCAGCAAAAGTCCACACTCTGTACAGCCTGTGTCAGCGTTGGTCAATTTGGGCAGATCTGCCCGAGAGACGCTCAGTTTGGCAAACGCAGCGTGGGGCGCTTGGAGACATCACAATTAAATAAGCTGTTTGGTGAATTTTCAACTGATTTCCAGCAAAAGTCCACACTCTGTACAGCCTGTGTCAGCGTTGGTCAATTTGGGCAGATCTGCCCGAGAGACGCTCAGTTTGGCAAATGCAGCGTGGGGAGCTTGGAGACATCACAATTTGAAGTAAAATAAGCTGTTTGGTGAATTTTCAACTGATTTCCAGCAAAAGTCCACACTCTGTACAGCCTGTGTCAGCGTTGGTCGATTTGGGCAGAGCTGCCCGAGAATCGCTCAGTTTGGCAACGCAGCGTGGATACCCATGGGAGCTTGGAGACATCACAATTTGAAGTAAAATAAGCTGTTTGGTGAATTTTCAACTGATTTCCAGCAAAAGTCCACACTCTGTACAGCCTGTGTCAGCGTTGGTCGATTTGGGCAGATCTGCCCGAGAAACGCTCAGTTTGGCAAACGCAGCGTTGGACGCCCATGAGAGCTTGGAGACATCACAATTTGAAGTAAAATAAGCTGTTTGGTGAATTTTCAACTGATTTCCAGCAAAAGTCCACACTCTGTACAGCCTGTGTCAGCGTTGGTCGATTTGGGCAGATCTGCCCGAGAAACGCTCAGTTTGGCAAACGCAGCGTGGGACGCCCATGAGAGCTTGGAGACATCACAATTTGAAGTAAAATAAGCTGTTTGGTGAATTTTCAACTGATTTCCAGCAAAAGTCCACACTCTGTACAGCCTGTGTCAGCGTTGGTCAATTTGGGCAGATCTGCCCGAGAGACGCTCAGTTTGGCAAATGCAGCGTGGGGAGCTTGGAGACATCACAATTTGAAGTAAAATAAGCTGTTTGGTGAATTTTCAACTGATTTCCAGCAAAAGTCCACACTCTGTACAGCCTTTGTCAGCGTTGGTTGATTTGGGCAGATCTGGCCATGGGAGGCCTAATTTGGCAAACGCAGCGTGGGGAGTTTGGAGACATCACAATTTGAAGTAAAATAAGCTGTTTGGTGAATTTTCAACTGATTTCCAGCAAAAGTCCACACTCTGTACAGCCTGTGTCAGCGTTGGTCGATTTGGGCAGATCTGCCCGAGAAACGCTCAGTTTGGCAAACGCAGCGTGTGACGCCCATGGGAGCTTGGAGACATCACAATTTGAAGTAAAATAAGCTGTTTGGTGAATTTTCAACTGATTTCCAGCAAAAGTCCACACTCTGTACAGCCTGTGTCAGCGTTGGTCGATTTGGGCAGATCTGGCCATGGGAGGCCTAATTTGGCAAACGCAGTGTGGGAGCTTGGAGACATCACAATTTGAAGTAAAATAAGCTGTTTGGTGAATTTTCAACTGATTTCCAGCAAAAGTCCACACTCTGTACAGCCTGTGTCAGCGTTGGTCGATTTGGGCAGATCTGCCCGAGAAACGCTCAGTTTGGCAAACGCAGCGTGGGACGCCCATGAGAGCTTGGAGACATCACAATTTGAAGTAAAATAAGCTGTTTGGTGAATTTTCAACTGATTTCCAGCAAAAGTCCACACTCTGTACAGCCTTTGTCAGCGTTGGTTGATTTGGGCAGATCTGGCCATGGGAGGCCTAATTTGGCAAACGCAGCGTGGGGAGCTTGGAGACATCGCAATTTGAAGTAAAATAAGCTGTTTGGTGAATTTTCAACTGATTTCCAGCAAAAGTCCACACTCTGTACAGCCTGTGTCAGCGTTGGTCGATTTGGGCAGAGCTGCCCGAGAAACGCTCAGTTTGGCAAACGCAGCGTGGAATGCCCAGGGAGCTTGGAGACATCACAATTTGAAGTAAAATAAGCTGTTTGGTGAATTTTCAACTGATTTCCAGCAAAAGTCCACACTCTGTACAGCCTGTGTCAGCGTTGGTCAATTTGGGCAGATCTGCCCGAGAGACGCTAAGTTTGGCAAATGCAGCGTGGGGAGCTTGGAGACATCACAATTTGAATTAAAATAAGCTGTTTGGTGAATTTTCAACTGATTTCCAGCAAAAGTCCACACTCTGTACAGCCTGTGTCAGCGTTGGTCAATTTGGGCATATCTGCCCGAGAGACGCTCAGTTTGGCAAATGCAGCGTGGGGAGCTTGGAGACATCACAATTTGAAGTAAAATAAGCTGTTTGGTGAATTTTCAACTGATTTCCAGCAAAAGTCCACACTCTGTACAGTCTGTGTCAGCGTTGGTCGATTTGGGCAGATCTGCCCGAGAAACGCTCAGTTTGGCAAACGCAGCGTGGAATGCCCATGGGAGCTTTGAGGCATCACAATTTTAAGTAAAATAAGCTGTTTGGTGAATTTTCAACTGATTTCCAGCAAAAGTCCACACTCTGTACAGCCTGTGTCAGCGTTGGTCAATTTGGGCATATCTGCCCGAGAGACGCTCAGTTTGGCAAATGCAGCGTGGGGAGCTTGGAGACATCACAATTTGAAGTAAAATAAGCTGTTTGGTGAATTTTCAACTGATTTCCAGCAAAAGTCCACACTCTGTACAGCCTTTGTCAGCGTTGGTTGATTTGGGCAGATCTGGCCATGGGAGGCCTAATTTGGCAAACGCAGCGTGGGGAGCTTGGAGACATCGCAATTTGAAGTAAAATAAGCTGTTTGGTGAATTTTCAACTGATTTCCAACAAAAGTCCATACTCTGTACAGTCTGTGTCAGCGTTGGTCGATTTGGGCAGAGCTGCCCGAGAAACGCTGTTTGGCAAACGCAGCGTGGAATGCCCATGGGAGCTTGGAGACATCAAAATTTGAAGTAAAATAAGCTGTTTGGTGAATTTTCAACTGATTTCCAGCAAAAGTCCACACTCTGTACAGCCTGTGTCAGCGTTGGTCAATTTGGGCAGATCTGCCCGAGAGACGCTCAGTTTGGCAAATGCAGCGTGGGGAGCTTGGAGACATCACAATTTGAAGTAAAATAAGCTGTTTGGTGAATTTTCAACTGATTTCCAGCAAAAGTCCACACTCTGTACAGCCTTTGTCAGCGTTGGTCGATTTGGGCAGATCTGGCCATGGGAGGCCTAATTTGGCAAACGCAGCGTGGGGAGCTTGGAGACATCACAATTTGAAGTAAAATAAGCTGTTTGGTGAATTTTCAACTGATTTCCAGCAAAAGTCCACACTCTGTACAGCCTGTGTCAGCGTTGGTCAATTTGGGCAGATCTGCCCGAGAGACGCTCAGTTTGGCAAATGCAGCGTGGGGAGCTCGGAGACATCACAATTTGAAGTACAATAAGCTGTTTGGTGAATTTTCAACTGATTTCCAGCAAAAGTCCACACTCTGTACAGCCTGTGTCAGCGTTGGTCAATTTGGGCAGATCTGCCCGAGAGACGCTCAGTTTGGCAAATGCAGCGTGGGGAGCTTGGAGACATCACAATTTGAAGTAAAATAAGCTGTTTGGTGAATTTTCAACTGATTTCCAGCAAAAGTCCACACTCTGTACAGCCTGTGTCAGCGTTGGTCAATTTGGGCAGAGCTGCCCGATAAACGCTCAGTTTGGCAACAGCGTGGAATACCCATGGGAGCTTGGAGGCATCACAATTTGAAGTAAAATAAGCTGTTTGGTGAATTTTCAACTGATTTCCAGCAAAAGTCCACACTCTGTACAGCCTGTGTCAGCGTTGGTCGATTTGGGCAGATCTGCCCGAGAAACGCTCAGTTTGGCAAACGCAGCGTTGGACGCCCATGAGAGCTTGGAGACATCACAATTTGAAGTAAAATAAGCTGTTTGGTGAATTTTCAACTGATTTCCAGCAAAAGTCCACACTCTGTACAGCCTGTGTCAGCGTTGGTCGATTTGGGCAGATCTGCCCGAGAAACGCTCAGTTTGGCAAACGCAGCGTGGACGCCCATGAGAGCTTGGAGACATCACAATTTGAAGTAAAATAAGCTGTTTGGTGAATTTTCAACTGATTTCCAGCAAAAGTCCACACTCTGTACAGCCTGTGTCAGCGTTGGTCAATTTGGGCAGATCTGCCCGAGAGACGCTCAGTTTGGCAAATGCAGCGTGGGGAGCTTGGAGACATCACAATTTGAAGTAAAATAAGCTGTTTGGTGAATTTTCAACTGATTTCCAGCAAAAGTCCACACTCTGTACAGCCTTTGTCAGCGTTGGTTGATTTGGGCAGATCTGGCCATGGGAGGCCTAATTTGGCAAACGCAGCGTGGGGAGTTTGGAGACATCACAATTTGAAGTAAAATAAGCTGTTTGGTGAATTTTCAACTGATTTCCAGCAAAAGTCCACACTCTGTACAGCCTGTGTCAGCGTTGGTCGATTTGGGCAGATCTGCCCGAGAAACGCTCAGTTTGGCAAACGCAGCGTGTGACGCCCATGGGAGCTTGGAGACATCACAATTTGAAGTAAAATAAGCTGTTTGGTGAATTTTCAACTGATTTCCAGCAAAAGTCCACACTCTGTACAGCCTGTGTCAGCGTTGGTCGATTTGGGCAGATCTGGCCATGGGAGGCCTAATTTGGCAAACGCAGCGTGGGGAGCTTGGAGACATCACAATTTGAAGTAAAATAAGCTGTTTGGTGAATTTTCAACTGATTTCCAGCAAAAGTCCACACTCTGTACAGCCTGTGTCAGCGTTGGTCGATTTGGGCAGATCTGCCCGAGAAACGCTCAGTTTGGCAAACGCAGCGTGGGACGCCCATGAGAGCTTGGAGACATCACAATTTGAAGTAAAATAAGCTGTTTGGTGAATTTTCAACTGATTTCCAGCAAAAGTCCACACTCTGTACAGCCTTTGTCAGCGTTGGTTGATTTGGGCAGATCTGGCCATGGGAGGCCTAATTTGGCAAACGCAGCGTGGGGAGCTTGGAGACATCGCAATTTGAAGTAAAATAAGCTGTTTGGTGAATTTTCAACTGATTTCCAGCAAAAGTCCACACTCTGTACAGTCTGTGTCAGCGTTGGTCGATTTGGGCAGAGCTGCCCGAGAAACGCTCAGTTTGGCAAACGCAGCGTGGAATGCCCATGGGAGCTTGGAGGCATCACAATTTGAAGTAAAATAAGCTGTTTGGTGAATTTTCAACTGATTTCCAGCAAAAGTCCACACTCTGTACAGCCTGTGTCAGCGTTGGTCAATTTGGGCAGATCTGCCCGAGAGACGCTAAGTTTGGCAAATGCAGCGTGGGGAGCTTGGAGACATCAAAATTTGAATTAAAATAAGCTGTTTGGTGAATTTTCAACTGATTTCCAGCAAAAGTCCACACTCTGTACAGCCTGTGTCAGCGTTGGTCAATTTGGGCATATCTGCCCGAGAGACGCTCAGTTTGGCAAATGCAGCGTGGGGAGCTTGGAGACATCACAATTTGAAGTAAAATAAGCTGTTTGGTGAATTTTCAACTGATTTCCAGCAAAAGTCCACACTCTGTACAGCCTTTGTCAGCGTTGGTCGATTTGGGCAGATCTGGCCATGGGAGGCCTAATTTGGCAAACGCAGCGTGGGGAGCTTGGAGACATCACAATTTGAAGTAAAATAAGCTGTTTGGTGAATTTTCAACTGATTTCCAGCAAAAGTCCACACTCTGTACAGCCTGTGTCAGCGTTGGTCGATTTGGGCAGATCTGCCCGAGAAACGCTCAGTTTGGCAAACGCAGCGTGGGACGCCCATGAGAGCTTGGAGACATCACAATTTGAAGTAAAATAAGCTGTTTGGTGAATTTTCAACTGATTTCCAGCAAAAGTCCACACTCTGTACAGCCTTTGTCAGCGTTGGTTGATTTGGGCAGATCTGGCCATGGGAGGCCTAATTTGGCAAACGCAGCGTTGGGAGCTTGGAGACATCACAATTTGAAGTAAAATAAGCTGTTTGGTGAATTTTCAACTGATTTCCAGCAAAAGTCCACACTCTGTATAGCCTGTGTCAGCGTTGGTCGATTTGGGCAGATCTGCCCGAGAAACGCTCAGTTTGGCAAACGCAGCGTGGACGCCCATGAGAGCTTGGAGACATCACAATTTGAAGTAAAATAAGCTGTTTGGTGAATTTTCAACTGATTTCCAGCAAAAGTCCACACTCTGTACAGCCTGTGTCAGCGTTGGTCAATTTGGGCAGATCTGCCCGAGAGACGCTCAGTTTGGCAAATGCAGCGTGGGGAGCTTGGAGACATCACAATTTGGAGTAAAATAAGCTGTTTGGTGAATTTTCAACTGATTTCCAGCAAAAGTCCACACTCTGTACAGCCTTTGTCAGCGTTGGTTGATTTGGGCAGATCTGGCCATGGGAGGCCTAATTTGGCAAACGCAGCGTGGGGAGCTTGGAGACATCGCAATTTGAAGTAAAATAAGCTGTTTGGTGAATTTTCAACTGATTTCCAACAAAAGTCCATACTCTGTACAGTCTGTGTCAGCGTTGGTCGATTTGGGCAGAGCTGCCCGAGAAACGCTCAGTTTGGCAAACGCAGCGTGGAATGCCCATGGGAGCTTGGAGGCATCACAATTTGAAGTAAAATAAGCTGTTTGGTGAATTTTCAACTGATTTCCAGCAAAAGTCCACACTCTGTACAGCCTGTGTCAGCGTTGGTCAATTTGGGCAGATCTGCCCGAGAGACGCTAAGTTTGGCAAATGCAGCGTGGGGAGCTTGGAGACATCAAAATTTGAATTAAAATAAGCTGTTTGGTGAATTTTCAACTGATTTCCAGCAAAAGTCCACACTCTGTACAGCCTGTGTCAGCGTTGGTCAATTTGGGCATATCTGCCCGAGAGACGCTCAGTTTGGCAAATGCAGCGTGGGGAGCTTGGAGACATCACAATTTGAAGTAAAATAAGCTGTTTGGTGAATTTTCAACTGATTTCCAGCAAAAGTCCACACTCTGTACAGCCTTTGTCAGCGTTGGTCGATTTGGGCAGATCTGGCCATGGGAGGCCTAATTTGGCAAACGCAGCGTGGGGAGCTTGGAGACATCACAATTTGAAGTAAAATAAGCTGTTTGGTGAATTTTCAACTGATTTCCAGCAAAAGTCCACACTCTGTACAGCCTGTGTCAGCGTTGGTCGATTTGGGCAGATCTGCCCGAGAAACGCTCAGTTTGGCAAACGCAGCGTGGGACGCCCATGAGAGCTTGGAGACATCACAATTTGAAGTAAAATAAGCTGTTTGGTGAATTTTCAACTGATTTCCAGCAAAAGTCCACACTCTGTACAGCCTTTGTCAGCGTTGGTTGATTTGGGCAGATCTGGCCATGGGAGGCCTAATTTGGCAAACGCAGCGTTGGGAGCTTGGAGACATCACAATTTGAAGTAAAATAAGCTGTTTGGTGAATTTTCAACTGATTTCCAGCAAAAGTCCACACTCTGTATAGCCTGTGTCAGCGTTGGTCGATTTGGGCAGATCTGCCCGAGAAACGCTCAGTTTGGCAAACGCAGCGTGGGACGCCCATGAGAGCTTGGAGACATCACAATTTGAAGTAAAATAAGCTGTTTGGTGAATTTTCAACTGATTTCCAGCAAAAGTCCACACTCTGTACAGCCTGTGTCAGCGTTGGTCAATTTGGGCAGATCTGCCCGAGAGACGCTCAGTTTGGCAAATGCAGCGTGGGGAGCTTGGAGACATCACAATTTGGAGTAAAATAAGCTGTTTGGTGAATTTTCACTGATTTCCAGCAAAAGTCCACACTCTGTACAGCCTTTGTCAGCGTTGGTTGATTTGGGCAGATCTGGCCATGGGAGGCCTAATTTGGCAAACGCAGCGTGGGGAGTTTGGAGACATCACAATTTGAAGTAAAATAAGCTGTTTGGTGAATTTTCAACTGATTTCCAGCAAAAGTCCACACTCTGTACAGCCTGTGTCAGCGTTGGTCGATTTGGGCAGATCTGCCCGAGAAACGCTCAGTTTGGCAAACGCAGCGTGTGACGCCCATGGGAGCTTGGAGACATCACAATTTGAAGTAAAATAAGCTGTTTGGTGAATTTTCAACTGATTTCCAGCAAAAGTCCACACTCTGTACAGCCTGTGTCAGCGTTGGTCGATTTGGGCAGATCTGCCCGAGAAACGCTCAGTTTGGCAAACGCAGCGTGGGACGCCCATGAGAGCTTGGAGACATCACAATTTGGAGTAAAATAAGCTGTTTGGTGAATTTTCAACTGATTTCCAGCAAAAGTCCACACTCTGTACAGCCTTTGTCAGCGTTGGTTGATTTGGGCAGATCTGGCCATGGGAGGCCTAATTTGGCAAACGCAGCGTGGGGAGCTTGGAGACATCACAATTTGAAGTAAAATAAGCTGTTTGGTGAATTTTCAACTGATTTCCAGCAAAAGTCCACACTCTGTACAGCCTGTGTCAGCGTTGGTCGATTTGGGCAGATCTGCCCGAGAAACGCTCAGTTTGGCAAACGCAGCGTGTGACGCCCATGGGAGCTTGGAGACATCACAATTTGAAGTAAAATAAGCTGTTTGGTGAATTTTCAACTGATTTCCAGCAAAAGTCCACACTCTGTACAGCCTTTGTCAGCGTTGGTTGATTTGGGCAGATCTGGCCATGGGAGGCCTAATTTGGCAAACGCAGCGTGGGGAGCTTGGAGTCATCACAATTTGAAGTAAAATAAGCTGTTTGGTGAATTTTCAACAGATTTCCAGCAAAAGTCCACACTCTGTATAGCCTGTGTCAGCGTTGGTCGATTTGGGCAGATCTGCCCGAGAAACGCTCAGTTTGGCAAACACAGCGTGGGACGCCCATGAGAGCTTGGAGACATCACAATTTGAAGTAAAATAAGCTGTTTGGTGAATTTTCAACTGATTTCCAGCAAAAGTCCACACTCTGTACAGCCTGTGTCAGCGTTGGTCAATTTGGGCAGATCTGCCCGAGAGACGCTCAGTTGGGCAAATGCAGCGTGGGGAGCTCGGAGACATCACAATTTGAAGTAAAATAAGCTGTTTGGTGAATTTTCAACTGATTTCCAGCAAAAGTCCACACTCTGTACAGCCTGTGTCAGCGTTGGTCAATTTGGGCAGATCTGCCCGAGAGACGCTCAGTTTGGCAAATGCAGCGTGGGGAGCTTGGAGACATCACAATTTGAAGTAAAATAAGCTGTTTGGTGAATTTTCAACTGATTTCCAGCAAAAGTCCACACTCTGTACAGCCTGTGTCAGCGTTGGTCAATTTGGGCAGATCTGCCCGAGAGACGCTCAGTTTGGCAAATGCAACGTGGGGAGCTTGGAGACATCACAATTTGGAGTAAAATAAGCTGTTTGGTGAATTTTCAACTGATTTCCAGCAAAAGTCCACACTCTGTACAGCCTTTGTCAGCGTTGGTTGATTTGGGCAGATCTGGCCATGGGAGGCCTAATTTGGCAAACGCAGCGTGGGGAGCTTGGAGACATCACAATTTGAAGTAAAATAAGCTGTTTGGTGAATTTTCAACTGATTTCCAGCAAAAGTCCACACTCTGTACAGCCTTTGTCAGCGTTGGTTGATTTGGGCAGATCTGGCCATGGGAGGCCTAATTTGGCAAACGCAGCGTGGGGAGCTTGGAGACATCACAATTTGAAGTAAAATAAGCTGTTTGGTGAATTTTCAACTGATTTCCAGCAAAAGTCCACACTCTGTACAGCCTGTGTCAGCGTTGGTCGATTTGGGCAGATCTGCCCGAGAAACGCTCAGTTTGGCAAACGCAGCGTGTGACGCCCATGGGAGCTTGGAGACATCACAATTTGAAGTAAAATAAGCTGTTTGGTGAATTTTCAACTGATTTCCAGCAAAAGTCCACACTCTGTACAGCCTTTGTCAGCGTTGGTTGATTTGGGCAGATCTGGCCATGGGAGGCCTAATTTGGCAAACGCAGCGTGGGGAGCTTGGAGTCATCACAATTTGAAGTAAAATAAGCTGTTTGGTGAATTTTCAACTGATTTCCAGCAAAAGTCCACACTCTGTATAGCCTGTGTCAGCGTTGGTCGATTTGGGCAGATCTGCCCGAGAAACGCTCAGTTTGGCAAACGCAGCGTGGGACGCCCATGAGAGCTTGGAGACATCACAATTTGAAGTAAAATAAGCTGTTTGGTGAATTTTCAACTGATTTCCAGCAAAAGTCCACACTCTGTACAGCCTGTGTCAGCGTTGGTCAATTTGGGCAGATCTGCCCGAGAGACGCTCAGTTTGGCAAATGCAGCGTGGGGAGCTTGGAGACATCACAATTTGGAGTAAAATAAGCTGTTTGGTGAATTTTCAACTGATTTCCAGCAAAAGTCCACACTCTGTACAGCCTTTGTCAGCGTTGGTTGATTTGGGCAGATCTGGCCATGGGAGGCCTAATTTGGCAAACGCAGCGTGGGGAGCTTGGAGACATCACAATTTGAAGTAAAATAAGCTGTTTGGTGAATTTTCAACTGATTTCCAGCAAAAGTCCACACTCTGTACAGCCTTTGTCAGCGTTGGTTGATTTGGGCAGATCTGGCCATGGGAGGCCTAATTTGGCAAACGCAGCGTGGGGAGCTTGGAGACATCACAATTTGAAGTAAAATAAGCTGTTTGGTGAATTTTCAACTGATTTCCAGCAAAAGTCCACACTCTGTACAGCCTGTGTCAGCGTTGGTCGATTTGGGCAGATCTGCCCGAGAAACGCTCAGTTTGGCAAACGCAGCGTGTGGAGCTTGGAGACATCACAATTTGAAGTAAAATAAGCTGTTTGGTGAATTTTCAACTGATTTCCAGCAAAAGTCCACACTCTGTACAGCCTTTGTCAGCGTTGGTTGATTTGGGCAGATCTGGCCATGGGAGGCCTAATTTGGCAAACGCAGCGTGGGGAGCTTGGAGTCATCACAATTTGAAGTAAAATAAGCTGTTTGGTGAATTTTCAACTGATTTCCAGCAAAAGTCCACACTCTGTATAGCCTGTGTCAGCGTTGGTCGATTTGGGCAGATCTGCCCGAGAAACGCTCAGTTTGGCAAACGCAGCGTGGGACGCCCATGAGAGCTTGGAGACATCACAATTTGAAGTAAAATAAGCTGTTTGGTGAATTTTCAACTGATTTCCAGCAAAAGTCCACACTCTGTACAGCCTGTGTCAGCGTTGGTCAATTTGGGCAGATCTGCCCGAGAGACGCTCAGTTTGGCAAATGCAGCGTGGGGAGCTTGGAGACTTCAAAATTTGAAGTACAATAAGCTGTTTGGTGAATTTTCAACTGATTTCCAGCAAAAGTCCACACTCTGTACAGCCTGTGTCAGCGTTGGTCAATTTGGGCAGATCTGCCCGAGAGACGCTCAGTTTGGCAAACGCAGCGTGGGGAGCTTGGAGACATCACAATTTGAAGTAAAATAAGCTGTTTGGTGAATTTTCAACTGATTTCCAGCAAAAGTCCACACTCTGTACAGCCTGTGTCAGCGTTGGTCGATTTGGGCAGATCTGCCCGAGAAACGCTCAGTTTGGCAAACGCAGCGTGTCACGCCCATGGGAGCTTGGAGACATCACAATTTGAAGTAAAATAAGCTGTTTGGTGAATTTTCAACTGATTTCCAGCAAAAGTCCACACTCTGTACAGCCTGTGTCAGCGTTGGTCGATTTGGGCAGATCTGCCCGAGAGAAACGCTCAGTTTGGCAAACGCAGCGTGGGACGCCATGGGAGCTTGGAGACATCACAATTTGAAGTAAAATAAGCTGTTTGGTGAATTTTCAACTGATTTCCAGCAAAAGTCCACACTCTGTACAGCCTGTGTCAGCGTTGGTCAATTTGGGCAGATCTGCCCGAGAGACGCTCAGTTTGGCAAATGCAGCGTTGGGAGCTTGGAGACATCACAATTTGAAGTAAAATAAGCTGTTTGGTGAATTTTCAACTGATTTCCAGCAAAAGTCCACACTCTGTACAGCCTGTGTCAGCGTTGGTCGATTTGGGCAGATCTGCCCGAGAAACGCTCAGTTTGGCAAACGCAGCGTGGGACGCCCATGAGAGCTTGGAGACATCACAATTTGAAGTAAAATAAGCTGTTTGGTGAATTTTCAACTGATTTCCAGCAAAAGTCCACACTCTGTACAGCCTGTGTCAGCGTTGGTCAATTTGGGCAGATCTGCCCGAGAGACGCTCAGTTTGGCAGATGCAACGTGGGGAGCTTGGAGACATCACAATTTGGAGTAAAATAAGCTGTTTGGTGAATTTTCAACTGATTTCCAGCAAAAGTCCACACTCTGTACAGCCTTTGTCAGCGTTGGTTGATTTGGGCAGATCTGGCCATGGGAGGCCTAATTTGGCAACGCAGCGTGGGGAGCTTGGAGACATCACAATTTGAAGTAAAATAAGCTGTTTGGTGAATTTTCAACTGATTTCCAGCAAAAGTCCACACTCTGTACAGCCTTTGTCAGCGTTGGTTGATTTGGGCAGATCTGGCCATGGGAGGCCTAATTTGGCAAACGCAGCGTGGGGAGCTTGGAGTCATCACAATTTGAAGTAAAATAAGCTGTTTGGTGAATTTTCAACTGATTTCCAGCAAAAGTCCACACTCTGTATAGCCTGTGTCAGCGTTGGTCGATTTGGGCAGATCTGCCCGAGAAACGCTCAGTTTGGCAAACGCAGCGTGGGACGCCCATGAGAGCTTGGAGACATCACAATTTGAAGTAAAATAAGCTGTTTGGTGAATTTTCAACTGATTTCCAGCAAAAGTCCACACTCTGTACAGCCTGTGTCAGCGTTGGTCAATTTGGGCAGATCTGCCCGAGAGACGCTCAGTTGGGCAAATGCAGCGTGGGGAGCTCGGAGACATCACAATTTGAAGTACAATAAGCTGTTTGGTGAATTTTCAACTGATTTCCAGCAAAAGTCCACACTCTGTACAGCCTGTGTCAGCGTTGGTCAATTTGGGCAGATCTGCCCGAGAGACGCTCAGTTTGGCAAATGCAGCGTGGGGAGCTTGGAGACATCACAATTTGAAGTAAAATAAGCTGTTTGGTGAATTTTCAACTGATTTCCAGCAAAAGTCCACACTCTGTACAGCCTGTGTCAGCGTTGGTCGATTTGGGCAGATCTGCCCGAGAAACGCTCAGTTTGGCAAACGCAGCGTGTCACGCCCATGGGAGCTTGGAGACATCACAATTTGAAGTAAAATAAGCTGTTTGGTGAATTTTCAACTGATTTCCAGCAAAAGTCCACACTCTGTACAGCCTGTGTCAGCGTTGGTCGATTTGGGCAGATCTGCCCGAGAAACGCTCAGTTTGGCAAACGCAGCGTGTGACGCCCATGGGAGCTTGGAGACATCACAATTTGAAGTAAAATAAGCTGTTTGGTGAATTTTCAACTGATTTCCAGCAAAAGTCCACACTCTGTACAGCCTTTGTCAGCGTTGGTTGATTTGGGCAGATCTGGCCATGGGAGGCCTAATTTGGCAAACGCAGCGTGGGGAGCTTGGAGACATCACAATTTGAAGTAAAATAAGCTGTTTGGTGAATTTTCAACTGATTTCCAGCAAAAGTCCACACTCTGTATAGCCTGTGTCAGCGTTGGTCGATTTGGGCAGATCTGCCCGAGAAACGCTCAGTTTGGCAAACGCAGCGTGGGACGCCCATGAGAGCTTGGAGACATCACAATTTGAAGTAAAATAAGCTGTTTGGTGAATTTTCAACTGATTTCCAGCAAAAGTCCACACTCTGTACAGCCTGTGTCAGCGTTGGTCAATTTGGGCAGATCTGCCCGAGAGACGCTCAGTTTGGCAAATGCAGCGTGGGGAGCTTGGAGACTTCAAAATTTGAAGTACAATAAGCTGTTTGGTGAATTTTCAACTGATTTCCAGCAAAAGTCCACACTCTGTACAGCCTGTGTCAGCGTTGGTCGATTTGGGCAGATCTGCCCGAGAAACGCTCAGTTTGGCAAACGCAGCGTGGGACGCCCATGAGAGCTTGGAGACATCACAATTTGAAGTAAAATAAGCTGTTTGGTGAATTTTCAACTGATTTCCAGCAAAAGTCCACACTCTGTACAGCCTTTGTCAGCGTTGGTTGATTTGGGCAGATCTGGCCATGGGAGGCCTAATTTGGCAAACGCAGCGTTGGGAGCTTGGAGACATCACAATTTGAAGTAAAATAAGCTGTTTGGTGAATTTTCAACTGATTTCCAGCAAAAGTCCACACTCTGTATAGCCTGTGTCAGCGTTGGTCGATTTGGGCAGATCTGGCCATGGGAGGCCTAATTTGGCAAACGCAGCGTTGGGAGCTTGGAGACATCACAATTTGAAGTAAAATAAGCTGTTTGGTGAATTTTCAACTGATTTCCAGCAAAAGTCCACACTCTGTATAGCCTGTGTCAGCGTTGGTCGATTTGGGCAGATCTGCCCGAGAAACGCTCAGTTTGGCAAACGCAGCGTGGGACGCCCATGAGAGCTTGGAGACATCACAATTTGAAGTAAAATAAGCTGTTTGGTGAATTTTCAACTGATTTCCAGCAAAAGTCCACACTCTGTACAGCCTGTGTCAGCGTTGGTCAATTTGGGCAGATCTGCCCGAGAGACGCTCAGTTTGGCAAATGCAGCGTGGGGAGCTTGGAGACATCACAATTTGAAGTAAAATAAGCTGTTTGGTGAATTTTCAACTGATTTCCAGCAAAAGTCCACACTCTGTACAGCCTGTGTCAGCGTTGGTCGATTTGGGCAGATCTGCCCGAGAAACGCTCAGTTTGGCAAACGCAGCGTGTGACGCCCATGGGAGCTTGGAGACATCACACTTTGAAGTAAAATAAGCTGTTTGGTGAATTTTCAACTGATTTCCAGCAAAAGTCCACACTCTGTACAGCCTGTGTCAGCGTTGGTCAATTTGGGCAGATCTGCCCGAGAGACGCTCAGTTTGGCAAATGCAGCGTGGGGAGCTTGGAGACATCACAATTTGAAGTAAAATAAGCTGTTTGGTGAATTTTCAACTGATTTCCAGCAAAAGTCCACACTCTGTACAGCCTGTGTCAGCGTTGGTCGATTTGGGCAGATCTGCCCGAGAAACGCTCAGTTTGGCAAACGCAGCGTGGGACGCCCATGGGAGCTTGGAGACATCACAATTTGAAGTAAAATAAGCTGTTTGGTGAATTTTCAACGGATTTCCAGCAAAAGTCCGCACTCTGTACAGCTTATGTCAGCGTTGGTCGTTTTGGACAGATCTGCCGAGAGACGCTCAGTTTGGCAAATGCAGCGTGGGGAGCTTGGAGACATCACAATTTGAAGTAAAATAAGCTGTTTGGTGAATTTTCAACTGATTTCCAGCAAAAGTCCACACTCTGTACAGCCTGTGTCAGCGTTGGTCGATTTGGGCAGATCTGCCCGAGAAACGCTCAGTTTGGCAAACGCAGCGTGTGACGCCCATGGGAGCTTGGAGACATCACAATTTGAAGTAAAATAAGCTGTTTGGTGAATTTTCAACTGATTTCCAGCAAAAGTCCACACTCTGTACAGCCTGTGTCAGCGTTGGTCAATTTGGGCAGATCTGCCCGAGAGACGCTCAGTTTGGCAAATGCAGCGTGGGGAGCTTGGAGACATCACAATTTGAAGTAAAATAAGCTGTTTGGTGAATTTTCAACTGATTTCCAGCAAAAGTCCACACTCTGTACAGCCTGTGTCAGCGTTGGTCGATTTGGGCAGATCTGCCCGAGAAACGCTCAGTTTGGCAAACGCAGCGTGGGACGCCCATGGGAGCTTGGAGACATCACAATTTGAAGTAAAATAAGCTGTTTGGTGAATTTTCAACTGATTTCCAGCAAAAGTCCACACTCTGTACAGTCTGTGTCAGCGTTGGTCGATTTGGGCAGATCTGCCCGAGAGACGCTCAGTTTGGCAAATGCAGCGTGGGGAGCTTGGAGACATCACAATTTGAAGTAAAATAAGCTGTTTGGTGAATTTTCAACTGATTTCCAGCAAAAGTCCACACTCTGTACAGCCTGTGTCAGCGTTGGTCGATTTGGGCAGATCTGCCCGAGAAACGCTCAGTTTGGCAAACGCAGCGTGGGACGCCCATGGGAGCTTGGAGACATCACAATTTGAAGTAAAATAAGCTGTTTGGTGAATTTTAAACGGATTTCCAGCAAAAGTCCACACTCTGTACAGTCTGTGTCAGCGTTGGTCGATTTGGGCAGATCTGCCCGAGAGACGCTCAGTTTGGCAAATGCAGCGTGTGACGCCCATGGGAGCTTGGAGACATCACAATTTGAAGTAAAATAAGCTGTTTGGTGAATTTTCAACTGATTTCCAGCAAAAGTCCAGACTCTGTACAGCCTGTGTCAGCGTTGGTCGATTTGTGCAGATCTGCCGAGAAACGCTCAGTTTGGCAACAGCGTGGAATACCCATGGGAGCTTGGAGGCATCACAATTTGAAGTAAAATAAGCTGTTTGGTGAATTTTCAACTGATTTCCAGCAAAAGTCCACACTCTGTACAGCCTGTGTCAGCGTTGGTTGATTTGGGCAGATCTGGCCATGGGAAGCCTAATTTGGCAAACGCAGCGTGGGGAGCTTGGAGACATCACAATTTGAAGTAAAATAAGCTGTTTGGTGAATTTTCAACTGATTTCCAGCAAAAGTCCACACTCTGTACAGCCTGTGTCAGCGTTGGTCGATTTGGGCAGATCTGCCCGAGAAACGCTCAGTTTGGCAAACGCAGCGTGGGACGCCCATGAGAGCTTGGAGACATCACAATTTGAAGTAAAATAAGCTGTTTGGTGAATTTTCAACTGATTTCCAGCAAAAGTCCACACTCTGTACAGCCTGTGTCAGCGTTGGTCAATTTGGGCAGATCTGCCCGAGAGACGCTCAGTTTGGCAAATGCAACGTGGGGAGCTTGGAGACATCACAATTTGGAGTAAAATAAGCTGTTTGGTGAATTTTCAACTGATTTCCAGCAAAAGTCCACACTCTGTACAGCCTTTGTCAGCGTTGGTTGATTTGGGCAGATCTGGCCATGGGAGGCCTAATTTGGCAAACGCAGCGTGGGGAGCTTGGAGACATCACAATTTGAAGTAAAATAAGCTGTTTGGTGAATTTTCAACTGATTTCCAGCAAAAGTCCACACTCTGTACAGCCTTTGTCAGCGTTGGTTGATTTGGGCAGATCTGGCCATGGGAGGCCTAATTTGGCAAACGCAGCGTGGGGAGCTTGGAGACATCACAATTTGAAGTAAAATAAGCTGTTTGGTGAATTTTCAACTGATTTCCAGCAAAAGTCCACACTCTGTACAGCCTGTGTCAGCGTTGGTCGATTTGGGCAGATCTGCCCGAGAAACGCTCAGTTTGGCAAACGCAGCGTGTGACGCCCATGGGAGCTTGGAGACATCACAATTTGAAGTAAAATAAGCTGTTTGGTGAATTTTCAACTGATTTCCAGCAAAAGTCCACACTCTGTACAGCCTTTGTCAGCGTTGGTTGATTTGGGCAGATCTGGCCATGGGAGGCCTAATTTGGCAAACGCAGCGTGGGGAGCTTGGAGTCATCACAATTTGAAGTAAAATAAGCTGTTTGGTGAATTTTCAACTGATTTCCAGCAAAAGTCCACACTCTGTACAGCCTTTGTCAGCGTTGGTTGATTTGGGCAGATCTGGCCATGGGAGGCCTAATTTGGCAAACGCAGCGTGGGGAGCTTGGAGTCATCACAATTTGAAGTAAAATAAGCTGTTTGGTGAATTTTCAACTGATTTCCAGCAAAAGTCCACACTCTGTATAGCCTGTGTCAGCGTTGGTCGATTTGGGCAGATCTGCCCGAGAAACGCTCAGTTTGGCAAACGCAGCGTGGGACGCCCATGAGAGCTTGGAGACATCACAATTTGAAGTAAAATAAGCTGTTTGGTGAATTTTCAACTGATTTCCAGCAAAAGTCCACACTCTGTACAGCCTGTGTCAGCGTTGGTCAATTTGGGCAGATCTGCCCGAGAGACGCTCAGTTTGGCAAATGCAGCGTGGGGAGCTCGGAGACATCACAATTTGAAGTACAATAAGCTGTTTGGTGAATTTTCAACTGATTTCCAGCAAAAGTCCACACTCTGTACAGCCTGTGTCAGCGTTGGTCAATTTGGGCAGATCTGCCCGAGAGACGCTCAGTTTGGCAAATGCAGCGTGGGGAGCTTGGAGACATCACAATTTGAAGTAAAATAAGCTGTTTGGTGAATTTTCAACTGATTTCCAGCCAAAGTCCACACTCTGTACAGCCTGTGTCAGCGTTGGTCGATTTGGGCAGATCTGCCCGAGAAACGCTCAGTTTGGCAAACGCAGCGTGTCACGCCCATGGGAGCTTGGAGACATCACAATTTGAAGTAAAATAAGCTGTTTGGTGAATTTTCAACTGATTTCCAGCAAAAGTCCACACTCTGTACAGCCTGTGTCAGCGTTGGTCGATTTGGGCAGATCTGCCCGAGAAACGCTCAGTTTGGCAAACGCAGCGTGTGACCCCATGGGAGCTTGGAGACATCACAATTTGAAGTAAAATAAGCTGTTTGGTGAATTTTCAACTGATTTCCAGCAAAAGTCCACACTCTGTACAGCCTGTGTCAGCGTTGGTCAATTTGGGCAGATCTGCCCGAGAGACGCTCAGTTTGGCAAATGCAGCGTGGGGAGCTTGGAGACATCACAATTTGAAGTAAAATAAGCTGTTTGGTGAATTTTCAACTGATTTCCAGCAAAAGTCCACACTCTGTACAGCCTGTGTCAGCGTTGGTCGATTTGGGCAGATCTGCCCGAGAAACGCTCAGTTTGGCAAACGCAGCGTGTGACGCCCATGGGAGCTTGGAGACATCACAATTTGAAGTAAAATAAGCTGTTTGGTGAATTTTTCAACTGATTTCCAGCAAAAGTCCACACTCTGTACAGCCTGTGTCAGCGTTAGTCAATTTGGGCAGATCTGCCCGAGAGACGCTCAGTTTGGCAAATGCAGCGTGGGGAGCTTGGAGACATCACAATTTGAAGTAAAATAAGCTGTTTGGTGAATTTTCAACTGATTTCCAGCAAAAGTCCACACTCTGTACAGCCTGTGTCAGCGTTGGTCGATTTGGGCAGATCTGCCCGAGAAACGCTCAGTTTGGCAAACGCAGCGTGGGACGCCCATGGGAGCTTGGAGACATCACAATTTGAAGTAAAATAAGCTGTTTGGTGAATTTTAAACGGATTTCCAGCAAAAGTCCACACTCTGTACAGTCTGTGTCAGCGTTGGTCGATTTGGGCAGATCTGCCCGAGAGACGCTCAGTTTGGCAAATGCAGCGTGGGGAGCTTGGAGACATCACAATTTGAAGTAAAATAAGCTGTTTGGTGAATTTTCAACTGATTTCCAGCAAAAGTCCACACTCTGTACAGCCTGTGTCAGCGTTGGTCGATTTGGGCAAATCTGCCCGAGAAACGCTCAGTTTGGCAAACGCAGCGTGTGACGCCCATGGGAGCTTGGAGACATCACAATTTGAAATAAAATAAGCTGTTTGGTGAATTTTCAACTGATTTCCAGCAAAAGTCCACACTCTGTACAGCCTGTGTCAGCGTTAGTCAATTTGGGCAGATCTGCCCGAGAGACGCTCAGTTTGGCAAATGCAGCGTGGGGAGCTTGGAGACATCACAATTTGAAGTAAAATAAGCTGTTTGGTGAATTTTCAACTGATTTCCAGCAAAAGTCCACACTCTGTACAGCCTGTGTCAGCGTTGGTCGATTTGGGCAGATCTGCCCGAGAAACGCTCAGTTTGGCAAACGCAGCGTGGGACGCCCATGGGAGCTTGGAGACATCACAATTTGAAGTAAAATAAGCTGTTTGGTGAATTTTAAACGGATTTCCAGCAAAAGTCCACACTCTGTACAGTCTGTGTCAGCGTTGGTCGATTTGGGCAGATCTGCCCGAGAGACGCTCAGTTTGGCAAATGCAGCGTGTGACGCCCATGGGAGCTTGGAGACATCACAATTTGAAGTAAAATAAGCTGTTTGGTGAATTTTCAACTGATTTCGAGCAAAAGTCCATACTCTGTACAGTCTGTGTCAGCGTTGGTCGATTTGGGCAGAGCTGCCCGAGAAACGCTCAGTTTGGCAAACGCAGCGTGGAATACCCATGGGAGCTTGGAGGCATCACAATTTGAAGTAAAATAAGCTGTTTGGTGAATTTTCAACTGATTTCCAGCAATAGTCCACACTCTGTACAGCCTGTGTCAGCGTTGGTTGATTTGGGCAGATCTGGCCATGGGAAGCCTAATTTGGCAAACGCAGCGTGGGGAGCTTGGAGACATCACAATTTGAAGTAAAATAAGCTGTTTGGTGAATTTTCAACTGATTTCCAGCAAAAGTCCACACTCTGTACAGCCTGTGTCAGCGTTGGTCGATTTGGGCAGATCTGCCCGAGAAACGCTCAGTTTGGCAAACGCAGCGTGGGACGCCCATGAGAGCTTGGAGACATCACAATTTGAAGTAAAATAAGCTGTTTGGTGAATTTTCAACTGATTTCCAGCAAAAGTCCACACTCTGTACAGCCTGTGTCAGCGTTGGTCAATTTGGGCAGATCTGCCCGAGAGACGCTCAGTTTGGCAAATGCAACGTGGGGAGCTTGGAGACATCACAATTTGGAGTAAAATAAGCTGTTTGGTGAATTTTCAACTGATTTCCAGCAAAAGTCCACACTCTGTACAGCCTTTGTCAGCGTTGGTTGATTTGGGCAGATCTGGCCATGGGAGGCCTAATTTGGCAAACGCAGCGTGGGGAGCTTGGAGACATCACAATTTGAAGTAAAATAAGCTGTTTGGTGAATTTTCAACTGATTTCCAGCAAAAGTCCACACTCTGTACAGCCTTTGTCAGCGTTGGTTGATTTGGGCAGATCTGGCCATGGGAGGCCTAATTTGGCAAACGCAGCGTGGGGAGCTTGGAGACATCACAATTTGAAGTAAAATAAGCTGTTTGGTGAATTTTCAACTGATTTCCAGCAAAAGTCCACACTCTGTACAGCCTGTGTCAGCGTTGGTCGATTTGGGCAGATCTGCCCGAGAAACGCTCAGTTTGGCAAACGCAGCGTGTGACGCCCATGGGAGCTTGGAGACATCACAATTTGAAGTAAAATAAGCTGTTTGGTGAATTTTCAACTGATTTCCAGCAAAAGTCCACACTCTGTACAGCCTTTGTCAGCGTTGGTTGATTTGGGCAGATCTGGCCATGGGAGGCCTAATTTGGCAAACGCAGCGTGGGGAGCTTGGAGTCATCACAATTTGAAGTAAAATAAGCTGTTTGGTGAATTTTCAACTGATTTCCAGCAAAAGTCCACACTCTGTACAGCCTTTGTCAGCGTTGGTTGATTTGGGCAGATCTGGCCATGGGAGGCCTAATTTGGCAAACGCAGCGTGGGGAGCTTGGAGTCATCACAATTTGAAGTAAAATAAGCTGTTTGGTGAATTTTCAACTGATTTCCAGCAAAAGTCCACACTCTGTATAGCCTGTGTCAGCGTTGGTCGATTTGGGCAGATCTGCCCGAGAAACGCTCAGTTTGGCAAACGCAGCGTGGGACGCCCATGAGAGCTTGGAGACATCACAATTTGAAGTAAAATAAGCTGTTTGGTGAATTTTCAACTGATTTCCAGCAAAAGTCCACACTCTGTACAGCCTGTGTCAGCGTTGGTCAATTTGGGCAGATCTGCCCGAGAGACGCTCAGTTTGGCAAATGCAGCGTGGGGAGCTCGGAGACATCACAATTTGAAGTACAATAAGCTGTTTGGTGAATTTTCAACTGATTTCCAGCAAAAGTCCACACTCTGTACAGCCTGTGTCAGCGTTGGTCAATTTGGGCAGATCTGCCCGAGAGACGCTCAGTTTGGCAAATGCAGCGTGGGGAGCTTGGAGACATCACAATTTGAAGTAAAATAAGCTGTTTGGTGAATTTTCAACTGATTTCCAGCCAAAGTCCACACTCTGTACAGCCTGTGTCAGCGTTGGTCGATTTGGGCAGATCTGCCCGAGAAACGCTCAGTTTGGCAAACGCAGCGTGTCACGCCCATGGGAGCTTGGAGACATCACAATTTGAAGTAAAATAAGCTGTTTGGTGAATTTTCAACTGATTTCCAGCAAAAGTCCACACTCTGTACAGCCTGTGTCAGCGTTGGTCGATTTGGGCAGATCTGCCCGAGAAACGCTCAGTTTGGCAAACGCAGCGTGTGACGCCCATGGGAGCTTGGAGACATCACAATTTGAAGTAAAATAAGCTGTTTGGTGAATTTTCAACTGATTTCCAGCAAAAGTCCACACTCTGTACAGCCTGTGTCAGCGTTGGTCAATTTGGGCAGATCTGCCCGAGAGACGCTCAGTTTGGCAAATGCAGCGTGGGGAGCTTGGAGACATCACAATTTGAAGTAAAATAAGCTGTTTGGTGAATTTTCAACTGATTTCCAGCAAAAGTCCACACTCTGTACAGCCTGTGTCAGCGTTGGTCGATTTGGGCAGATCTGCCCGAGAAACGCTCAGTTTGGCAAACGCAGCGTGTGACGCCCATGGGAGCTTGGAGACATCACAATTTGAAGTAAAATAAGCTGTTTGGTGAATTTTCAACTGATTTCCAGCAAAAGTCCACACTCTGTACAGCCTGTGTCAGCGTTAGTCAATTTGGGCAGATCTGCCCGAGAGACGCTCAGTTTGGCAAATGCAGCGTGGGGAGCTTGGAGACATCACAATTTGAAGTAAAATAAGCTGTTTGGTGAATTTTCAACTGATTTCCAGCAAAAGTCCACACTCTGTACAGCCTGTGTCAGCGTTGGTCGATTTGGGCAGATCTGCCCGAGAAACGCTCAGTTTGGCAAACGCAGCGTGGGACGCCCATGGGAGCTTGGAGACATCACAATTTGAAGTAAAATAAGCTGTTTGGTGAATTTTAAACGGATTTCCAGCAAAAGTCCACACTCTGTACAGTCTGTGTCAGCGTTGGTCGATTTGGGCAGATCTGCCCGAGAGACGCTCAGTTTGGCAAATGCAGCGTGGGGAGCTTGGAGACATCACAATTTGAAGTAAAATAAGCTGTTTGGTGAATTTTCAACTGATTTCCAGCAAAAGTCCACACTCTGTACAGCCTGTGTCAGCGTTGGTCGATTTGGGCAAATCTGCCCGAGAAACGCTCAGTTTGGCAAACGCAGCGTGTGACGCCCATGGGAGCTTGGAGACATCACAATTTGAAATAAAATAAGCTGTTTGGTGAATTTTCAACTGATTTCCAGCAAAAGTCCACACTCTGTACAGCCTGTGTCAGCGTTAGTCAATTTGGGCAGATCTGCCCGAGAGACGCTCAGTTTGGCAAATGCAGCGTGGGGAGCTTGGAGACATCACAATTTGAAGTAAAATAAGCTGTTTGGTGAATTTTCAACTGATTTCCAGCAAAAGTCCACACTCTGTACAGCCTGTGTCAGCGTTGGTCGATTTGGGCAGATCTGCCCGAGAAACGCTCAGTTTGGCAAACGCAGCGTGGGACGCCCATGGGAGCTTGGAGACATCACAATTTGAAGTAAAATAAGCTGTTTGGTGAATTTTAAACGGATTTCCAGCAAAAGTCCACACTCTGTACAGTCTGTGTCAGCGTTGGTCGATTTGGGCAGATCTGCCCGAGAGACGCTCAGTTTGGCAAATGCAGCGTGTGACGTCCATGGGAGCTTGGAGACATCACAATTTGAAGTAAAATAAGCTGTTTGGTGAATTTTCAACTGATTTCGAGCAAAAGTCCATACTCTGTACAGTCTGTGTCAGCGTTGGTCGATTTGGGCAGAGCTGCCCGAGAAACGCTCAGTTTGGCAAACGCAGCGTGGAATACCCATGGGAGCTTGGAGGCATCACAATTTGAAGTAAAATAAGCTGTTTGGTGAATTTTCAACTGATTTCCAGCAATAGTCCACACTCTGTACAGCCTGTGTCAGCGTTGGTTGATTTGGGCAGATCTGGCCATGGGAAGCCTAATTTGGCAAACGCAGCGTGGGGAGCTTGGAGACATCACAATTTGAAGTAAAATAAGCTGTTTGGTGAATTTTCAACTGATTTCCAGCAAAAGTCCACACTCTGTACAGCCTGTGTCAGCGTTGGTCGATTTGGGCAGATCTGCCCGAGAAACGCTCAGTTTGGCAAACGCAGCGTGGGACGCCCATGAGAGCTTGGAGACATCACAATTTGAAGTAAAATAAGCTGTTTGGTGAATTTTCAACTGATTTCCAGCAAAAGTCCACACTCTGTACAGCCTGTGTCAGCGTTGGTCAATTTGGGCAGATCTGCCCGAGAGACGCTCAGTTTGGCAAATGCAACGTGGGGAGCTTGGAGACATCACAATTTGGAGTAAAATAAGCTGTTTGGTGAATTTTCAACTGATTTCCAGCAAAAGTCCACACTCTGTACAGCCTTTGTCAGCGTTGGTTGATTTGGGCAGATCTGGCCATGGGAGGCCTAATTTGGCAAACGCAGCGTGGGGAGCTTGGAGACATCACAATTTGAAGTAAAATAAGCTGTTTGGTGAATTTTCAACTGATTTCCAGCAAAAGTCCACACTCTGTACAGCCTTTGTCAGCGTTGGTTGATTTGGGCAGATCTGGCCATGGGAGGCCTAATTTGGCAAACGCAGCGTGGGGAGCTTGGAGACATCACAATTTGAAGTAAAATAAGCTGTTTGGTGAATTTTCAACTGATTTCCAGCAAAAGTCCACACTCTGTACAGCCTGTGTCAGCGTTGGTCGATTTGGGCAGATCTGCCCGAGAAACGCTCAGTTTGGCAAACGCAGCGTGTGACGCCCATGGGAGCTTGGAGACATCACAATTTGAAGTAAAATAAGCTGTTTGGTGAATTTTCAACTGATTTCCAGCAAAAGTCCACACTCTGTACAGCCTTTGTCAGCGTTGGTTGATTTGGGCAGATCTGGCCATGGGAGGCCTAATTTGGCAAACGCAGCGTGGGGAGCTTGGAGTCATCACAATTTGAAGTAAAATAAGCTGTTTGGTGAATTTTCAACTGATTTCCAGCAAAAGTCCACACTCTGTACAGCCTTTGTCAGCGTTGGTTGATTTGGGCAGATCTGGCCATGGGAGGCCTAATTTGGCAAACGCAGCGTGGGGAGCTTGGAGTCATCACAATTTGAAGTAAAATAAGCTGTTTGGTGAATTTTCAACTGATTTCCAGCAAAAGTCCACACTCTGTATAGCCTGTGTCAGCGTTGGTCGATTTGGGCAGATCTGCCCGAGAAACGCTCAGTTTGGCAAACGCAGCGTGGGACGCCCATGAGAGCTTGGAGACATCACAATTTGAAGTAAAATAAGCTGTTTGGTGAATTTTCAACTGATTTCCAGCAAAAGTCCACACTCTGTACAGCCTGTGTCAGCGTTGGTCAATTTGGGCAGATCTGCCCGAGAGACGCTCAGTTTGGCAAATGCAGCGTGGGGAGCTCGGAGACATCACAATTTGAAGTACAATAAGCTGTTTGGTGAATTTTCAACTGATTTCCAGCAAAAGTCCACACTCTGTACAGCCTGTGTCAGCGTTGGTCAATTTGGGCAGATCTGCCCGAGAGACGCTCAGTTTGGCAAATGCAGCGTGGGGAGCTTGGAGACATCACAATTTGAAGTAAAATAAGCTGTTTGGTGAATTTTCAACTGATTTCCAGCCAAAGTCCACACTCTGTACAGCCTGTGTCAGCGTTGGTCGATTTGGGCAGATCTGCCCGAGAAACGCTCAGTTTGGCAAACGCAGCGTGTCACGCCCATGGGAGCTTGGAGACATCACAATTTGAAGTAAAATAAGCTGTTTGGTGAATTTTCAACTGATTTCCAGCAAAAGTCCACACTCTGTACAGCCTGTGTCAGCGTTGGTCGATTTGGGCAGATCTGCCCGAGAAACGCTCAGTTTGGCAAACGCAGCGTGTGACGCCCATGGGAGCTTGGAGACATCACAATTTGAAGTAAAATAAGCTGTTTGGTGAATTTTCAACTGATTTCCAGCAAAAGTCCACACTCTGTACAGCCTGTGTCAGCGTTGGTCAATTTGGGCAGATCTGCCCGAGAGACGCTCAGTTTGGCAAATGCAGCGTGGGGAGCTTGGAGACATCACAATTTGAAGTAAAATAAGCTGTTTGGTGAATTTTCAACTGACTTCCAGCAAAAGTCCACACTCTGTACAGCCTGTGTCAGCGTTGGTCGATTTGGGCAGATCTGCCCGAGAAACGCTCAGTTTGGCAAACGCAGCGTGTGACGCCCATGGGAGCTTGGAGACATCACAATTTGAAGTAAAATAAGCTGTTTGGTGAATTTTCAACTGATTTCCAGCAAAAGTCCACACTCTGTACAGCCTGTGTCAGCGTTAGTCAATTTGGGCAGATCTGCCCGAGAGACGCTCAGTTTGGCAAATGCAGCGTGGGGAGCTTGGAGACATCACAATTTGAAGTAAAATAAGCTGTTTGGTGAATTTTCAACTGATTTCCAGCAAAAGTCCACACTCTGTACAGCCTGTGTCAGCGTTGGTCGATTTGGGCAGATCTGCCCGAGAAACGCTCAGTTTGGCAAACGCAGCGTGGGACGCCCATGGGAGCTTGGAGACATCACAATTTGAAGTAAAATAAGCTGTTTGGTGAATTTTAAACGGATTTCCAGCAAAAGTCCACACTCTGTACAGTCTGTGTCAGCGTTGGTCGATTTGGGCAGATCTGCCCGAGAGACGCTCAGTTTGGCAAATGCAGCGTGGGGAGCTTGGAGACATCACAATTTGAAGTAAAATAAGCTGTTTGGTGAATTTTCAACTGATTTCCAGCAAAAGTCCACACTCTGTACAGCCTGTGTCAGCGTTGGTCGATTTGGGCAAATCTGCCCGAGAAACGCTCAGTTTGGCAAACGCAGCGTGTGACGCCCATGGGAGCTTGGAGACATCACAATTTGAAATAAAATAAGCTGTTTGGTGAATTTTCAACTGATTTCCAGCAAAAGTCCACACTCTGTACAGCCTGTGTCAGCGTTAGTCAATTTGGGCAGATCTGCCCGAGAGACGCTCAGTTTGGCAAATGCAGCGTGGGGAGCTTGGAGACATCACAATTTGAAGTAAAATAAGCTGTTTGGTGAATTTTCAACTGATTTCCAGCAAAAGTCCACACTCTGTACAGCCTGTGTCAGCGTTGGTCGATTTGGGCAGATCTGCCCGAGAAACGCTCAGTTTGGCAAACGCAGCGTGGGACGCCCATGGGAGCTTGGAGACATCACAATTTGAAGTAAAATAAGCTGTTTGGTGAATTTTAAACGGATTTCCAGCAAAAGTCCACACTCTGTACAGTCTGTGTCAGCGTTGGTCGATTTGGGCAGATCTGCCCGAGAGACGCTCAGTTTGGCAAATGCAGCGTGGGGAGCTTGGAGACATCACAATTTGAAGTAAAATAAGCTGTTTGGTGAATTTTCAACTGATTTCCAGCAAAAGTCCACACTCTGTACAGCCTGTGTCAGCGTTGGTCGATTTGGGCAGATCTGCCCGAGAAACGCTCAGTTTGGCAAACGCAGCGTGTGACGCCCATGGGAGCTTGGAGACATCACAATTTGAAATAAAATAAGCTGTTTGGTGAATTTTCAACTGATTTCCAGCAAAAGTCCACACTCTGTACAGCCTGTGTCAGCGTTAGTCAATTTGGGCAGATCTGCCCGAGAGACGCTCAGTTTGGCAAATGCAGCGTGGGGAGCTTGGAGACATCACAATTTGAAGTAAAATAAGCTGTTTGGTGAATTTTCAACTGATTTCCAGCAAAAGTCCACACTCTGTACAGCCTGTGTCAGCGTTGGTCGATTTGGGCAGATCTGCCCGAGAAACGCTCAGTTTGGCAAACGCACCGTGTGACGCCCATGGGAGCTTGGAGACATCACAATTTGAAGTAAAATAAGCTGTTTGGTGAATTTTCAACTGATTTCCAGCAAAATTCCACACTCTGTACAGCCTTTGTCAGCGTTGGTTGATTTGGGCAGATCTGGCCATGGGAGGCCTAATTTGGCAAACGCAGCGTGGGGAGCTTGGAGACATCACAATTTGAAGTAAAATAAGCTGTTTGGTGAATTTTCAACTGATTTCCAGCAAAAGTCCACACTCTGTACAGCCTGTGTCAGCGTTGGTCGATTTGGGCAGATCTGCCCGAGAAACGCTCAGTTTGGCAAACGCAGCGTGGGACGCCCATGAGAGCTTGGAGACATCACAATTTGAAGTAAAATAAGCTGTTTGGTGAATTTTCAACTGATTTCCAGCAAAAGTCCACACTCTGTACAGCCTGTGTCAGCGTTGGTTGATTTGGGCAGATCTGGCCATGGGAGGCCTAATTTGGCAAATGCAGCGTGGGGAGCTTGGAGACATCACAATTTGAAGTAAAATAAGCTGTTTGGTGAATTTTCAACTGATTTCCAGCAAAAGTCCACACTCTGTACAGCCTGTGTCAGCGTTGGTCGATTTGGGCAGATCTGCCCGAGAAACGCTCAGTTTGGCAAACGCAGCGTGGAACGCCCATGGGAGCTTGGAGACATCACAATTTGAAGTAAAACTAGAAAATTTCCTCTCGGGAAATTTTGAATGGGCCGCGGGGCTACTGCCGATTTTGCCATCTCTGTCAACATGGGAATCAAACCCACGATCTTAAGCGCAAGACAGAGCTGATCAGACAGACACATGATCATCTTTCTATAAGCACTGATATGGAGGAGCTGTAACCACATTAGGTTAACTGTGTGTGTGTGTGTGTGTGTGTGTGTGTGTGTGTGTGTGACACCAACAAGGTTTAACTTTAAAACCAGATTAAATCATGGTTTAAGTTTAAATTCTGTTGCACGTTAACTGTGTTTTAATCACATGAAGGTGTGTGTGTGTTTGTGTGTGTGTGTGACTGTAATCACATGAAGCTGGCTCTAGAGTCTGTGTGTGTGTGTGTGACTGACTTGTCACATAGTTAGTTAGTAGCTGCATCCTGTGTCAGTCTGATTTAGCTGTGTCTGTGTTTATAAACATTTAAACGAGCGCCAGGTGGATTGTTTATGAAGTTAACGAGCTCTGGCCTGAGGATCAAAGAGGTTACCCCGGCGATAGGGGCCCCCGCAGGCTGAGACAGACAGAAACGTGGAGAAAAAGAGCCATTTTCTGCCTCTAAACCGGTCTCACATTTAGGCTTAGCATGACAAAACGGTAACTCCTATCAGAACAAAACACAGATCAACGTTGCTCTAAGGACTTACTGAAAATTTCGGTACGATTTGGTGTTTCTACAGTAAATATTTTGGCGACGCTGGCAGTTTTAAAACATCAGGCCGTTCTGCTCCTCTCAGAAAATATTTGTATTGGACTCAATGAGGAGCAGAGACAGACGTGGCCGCACTCAGAGGCTGATTCTGTAAGTTCTGTAAGTCTCTCTGATATTTTGAGCACATGACATGAGAGATAACAAGTTTGTCTTACAAATTCTGAAAAAATTATGTGTGTAGAGTGAAAATTGTGGCCGTGCTGACAGTTTATCCAGAAAAAATACTGAATGTTTCTTCACTCTCTCCCACTCTAACCGATGATGTCACGCACTCTGACACGAACATTCCATGCAATACACACCCATTATAAACTCATAATTTCTCCAAAAATGATCATGGTCATTGATCAGGGATTGATCAAAAACTATATGACCTATCAAAACGTGGAGTAATACGACAATACACAAGACTTGTGTCTACTGTTTAAAGTTTAAATGAAGTCTCTAGGTGAAAGTATGCCTGAGCAGTAGACGTTTGTTAAACTCCAATGATTGGTCTTTTTCACTCTTTTTTTCCCGCCCGTCCCATTGACTTACATGCAAAAATTTTGCGCAGTTTTTCGCGACATACGTCGCGAAAAATTCGTACACTGTTGAGAAAAGTAATAGCACAGCGATCCCGATCAAGACACACGTTTTGATATATAATATGTCCTGCAACTCTTCGGGTTGCAGGACTAGTAGCGAATCGAAAAAGTGTCCGGAAGATGAAGGAGAACTAGAAAAAGATAGCATTTCCTGCAGAAAATGCGTGTGAATGCTGAAAGCAGCTGAACGCTGTTGCTGAAGCAATGCTGAATGAGTTGAAGAAATTGTTGAATCAATGCTAAATTAGTTGACGAAACTGCTAAAGCAATGTTGAAAAGACTAATGCTAGAGTAGAGTAGAGTAGAGTAGAGAGTAGAGGAATACTTTATTCATCCCTAGGAGGGAAAAAGCTGAAACATATAACTTGTAGTGTGAGATGAATGCCTTTTTAAAGGTAAAAAGCAGTAGAAATGCTAAAGGGAGAAGAAAACATTGAAATTCTGCATGTTTAAATGTAATGGTTAAATAGTTGAAATCTGCAGCTAACCTGACAGGAAGGACAACTGATGAACCAGCACTAACATAGCCGAAGCAATGGCTGAGAATATATTTAAAAGTAGAAGATGTGAGACTTTGTATGAAATGGCTGGAAATTACTTGAATTGTCAAAGAAGAGTTTGAAAAATTCCTGAATTAGGAAAAAAGTTAATGCCTACTGAAATACTTTGTAAACTGACAGCAGAAGAACATTGTTGAAGAATATAGATCCATTAGCTGAGGAGTAGAACATGTAAACAGCGGGTTTAATGGTGTGAAATGGTTGAGAAGAGCCTCAGTAGTTTAGGATACGTGTAAAACAATGTGTTCAACATGACCAAAATGGGGAAATGTGTATTTTCAGTTTAAATAGCTAAAGAACAAAATTAACAGCAACGAGTCCATTAACTACAACAGGAAGATAGAGAGGTACATACAAAACAGTCAGACAACTGTAGGAAAAGTGTGTGTGTGTGTGTGTGAGGAAGATATACAAAAAGTTCTGACCTGACAACTGTATGAAATGTGTGTGTGTTGGACGTGTGTGTCTGTTTGTGTATGGTTAGTGTGTGTCCATTTGTTTGTGTGTTTGTTGTGTGTGCATGTGTGTCTGTTTGTGTGTAATTGTGTAAATTGTGTATGTGTTTGGTAAGTGGTTGTATGTTTGTTGGGTGTGTGTGTGGTAGTTAGTGTGTGTCCATTTATGTGTGTGTGTGTGTGTTGGATGTGTGTGTATGGTGAGTGTGTGTCCATTTGTGTGTGTGTGTGTGTGTGTCCATTTGTGTGTGTGCGTGTGTGCGTATGGTGTGTGTGTGTGTGTGTGTGTGTGTGTGTGTGTAGTAGTTAGTGTGTGTCCATTTGTGTGTGTGTGTGTTGGATGTGTATGCATGGTGAGTGTGTGTCCATTTGTGTGTGTGTGTGTGTGTTGTATGTGTGTGTATGGTGAGTGTGTGTCCATTTGTGTGTGTGTGTGTGTGTGTGTGTGTGTGTGTCCATTTGTGTGTGTGTGTGTTGGATGTGTGTGTGTGTGTGTGTGTGTGTGTGTGTGTGTGTGTGTGGTAGTTAGTGTGTGTCCATTTGTGTGTGTGTGTGTGTATGACCGACAGTCAGACAGAGAGAATATGTGCGTTGCCATGGTGAGGTTGCCATGGTGAGGTTACCATGGTGAGGTTGCCATGTTGAGGTTACCATGTAACTGTTGGCTGGTGGCTTTAAGGTATGGTGGCAGCTTTAACCATAGGCTTTAACTGCTCTGTGACACCCTCAAACAGATCTAATGTACGACAAATCTGTACTTAGTACGAGCAAAAGGTTTACATTTTCCGAACCATAAGACCTTGCTGAGCGCGTCCGTGTCACTTTGGTGTTTCTAGAGTAAAAATTGTTGATTGTGTCGCAGGTTGGAAACTTTGAGACGTTTAGAAAATCAGCGCCAACTTTTGAATGGGAGTCAATGAGAGGAGAGAGGGAACTGGCTGCACTCGGAGGCTCCCAGTTTAAATTGTGTTCGTCTCTCTGGTTTTTTGAGCACATGAAGAGATCAAGGATGAGCTTGTCTACAAACGTGGCCGAAATTATGTGTGTAGAGTGTAATCTGTGGCCGTGCTGACAGGATAGAGAGAAAAATGTGAGAGGATTTTTAGACCCTCTGTCACTCTGCCAACTGCCAACGTCCGAACATTCCGTCCCATTGACTTTCATGTTAAATCTGAATTTTGTCAGAAATTTTAATGATTTTAAAACTATACATATATCTGAAACTGTTGAAGATATCAATAAGCTGAGATATAGCTGAATAGTTGAAAGGTTTGTGAACAGTTTAAAAGTTGAATGAAGTCTGTAGCTGAAAGTATGCTGAAGCTATTAGAGGCTGAATGAAGCAGAAGATTTGAAGAGTTTGAAGACTGTTTCAATGTATTCCTATGGGAGAAAAATTGCAGAAAAAGTTAAATATTTTAAAAAGTATAAATAGTTGAAAAGATAAAAATCATAGCCTAAATGTCCTGAAAAAGCCGCACGTTTTGATATATGAATTGTTAAAATGGCACAAAGTATGAAGGACTAGTTAAACAGCGAAAAACGGCAGAAGAACCCAGAATAATAAGAATAAAGATTTGAATAACAATACTGTGAATGCTTCCAGCATTCACACTAATAATAAGAAGAAAAAATCCACACAATAACAGTAGTGCCCGGGCTTTGCCCGGGCACTGGTCCCTGCAGCTATTTCATAGCTGTTGGGACCAGTGCCCGGTGCGATTGCCCGCGGCCCTAATAAGCTGTTTGGTGAATTTTCAACTGATTTCCAGCAAAAGTCCACACTCTGTACAGCCTGTGTCAGCGTTGGTTGATTTGGGCAGATCTGGCCATGGGAGGCCTAATTTGGCAAACGCAGCGTGGGGAGCTTGGAGACATCACAATTTGAAGTAAAATAAGCTGTTTGGTGAATTTTCAACTGATTTCCAGCAAAAGTCCACACTCTGTACAGCCTGTGTCAGCGTTGGTCAATTTGGGCAGATCTGCCCGAGAGACGCTCAGTTTGGCAAATGCAGCGTGGGGAGCTTGGAGACATCACAATTTGAAGTAAAATAAGCTGTTTGGTGAATTTTCAACTGATTTCCAGCAATAGTCCACACTCTGTACAGCCTTTGTCAGCGTTGGTTGATTTGGGCAGATCTGGCCATGGGAGGCCTAATTTGGCAAACGCAGCGTGGGGAGCTTGGAGACATCACAATTTGAAGTAAAATAAGCTGTTTGGTGAATTTTCAACTGATTTCCAGCAAAAGTCCACACTCTGTACAGCCTGTGTCAGCGTTGGTCAATTTGGGCAGATCTGCCCGAGAGACGCTCAGTTTGGCAAATGCAGCGTGGGGAGCTTGGAGACATCACAATTTGAAGTAAAATAAGCTGTTTGGTGAATTTTCAACTGATTTCCAGCAAAAGTCCACACTCTGTACAGCCTGTGTCAGCGTTGGTCGATTTGGGCAGATCTGCCCGAGAAACGCTCAGTTTGGCAAACGCAGCGTGGAACGCCCATGGGAGCTTGGAGACATCACAATTTGAAGTAAAATAAGCTGTTTGGTGAATTTTCAACTGATTTCCAGCAAAAGTCCACACTCTGTACAGCCTGTGTCAGCGTTGGTTGATTTGGGCAGATCTGGCCATGGGAGGCCTAATTTGGCAAACGCAGCGTGGGGAGCTTGGAGATATCACAATTTGAAGTAAAATAAGCTGTTTGGTGAATTTTCAACTGATTTCCAGCAAAAGTCCACACTCTGTACAGCCTGTGTCAGCGTTAGTCAATTTGGGCAGATCTGCCCGAGAGACGCTCAGTTTGGCAAATGCAGCGTGGGGAGCTTGGAGACATCACAATTTGAAGTAAAATAAGCTGTTTGGTGAATTTTCAACTGATTTCCAGCAATAGTCCACACTCTGTACAGCCTTTGTCAGCGTTGGTTGATTTGGGCAGATCTGGCCATGGGAGGCCTAATTTGGCAAACGCAGCGTGGGGAGCTTGGAGACATCACAATTTGAAGTAAAATAAGCTGTTTGGTGAATTTTCAACAGATTTCCAGCAAAAGTCCACACTCTGTACAGTCTGTGTCAGCGTTGGTCGATTTGGGCAGAGCTGCCCGAGAAACGCTCAGTTTGGCAAACGCAGCGTGGAATGCCCATGGGAGCTTGGAGGCATCACAATTTTAAGTAAAATAAGCTGTTTGGTGAATTTTCAACTGATTTCCAGCAAAAGTCCACACTCTGTACAGCCTGTGTCAGCGTTGGTCAATTTGGGCAGATCTGCCCGAGAGACGCTCAGTTTGGCAAATGCAGCGTGGGGAGTTTGGAGACATCACAATTTGAAGTAAAATAAGCTGTTTGGTGAATTTTCAACTGATTTCCAGCAAAAGTCCACACTCTGTACAGCCTGTGTCAGCGTTGGTCGATTTGGGCAGATCTGCCCGAGAAACGCTCAGTTTGGCAAACGCAGCGTGGGACGCCCATGGGAGCTTGGAGACATCACAATTTGAAGTAAAATAAGCTGTTTGGTGAATTTTAAACGGATTTCCAGCAAAAGTCCACACTCTGTACAGTCTGTGTCAGCGTTGGTCGATTTGGGCAGAGCTGCCCGAGAAACGCTCAGTTTGGCAAACGCAGCGTGGAACGCCCATGGGAGCTTGGAGGCATCACAATTTGAAGTAAAATAAGCTGTTTGGTGAATTTTCAACTGATTTCCAGCAAAAGTCCACACTCTGTACAGCCTGTGTCAGCGTTGGTCAATTTGGGCAGATCTGCCCGAGAGACGCTCAGTTTGGCAAATGCAGCGTGGGGAGCTTGGAGACATCACAATTTGAAGTAAAATAAGCTGTTTGGTGAATTTTCAACTGATTTCCAGCAAAAGTCCACACTCTGTACAGCCTGTGTCAGCGTTGGTCGATTTGGGCAGATCTGCCCGAGAAACGCTCAGTTTGGCAAACGCAGCGTGGAACGCCCATGGGAGCTTGAAGACATCATAATTTGAAGTAAAATAAGCTGTTTGGTGAATTTTCAACTGATTTCCAGCAAAAGTCCACACTCTGTACAGCCTGTGTCAGCGTTGGTTGCTTTGGGCAGATCTGGCCATGGGAGGCCTAATTTGGCAAACGCAGCGTGGGGAGCTTGGAGACATCACAATTTGAAGTAAAATAAGCTGTTTGGTGAATTTTCAACTGATTTCCAGCAAAAGTCCACACTCTGTACAGCCTGTGTCAGCGTTGGTCAATTTGGGCAGATCTGCCCGAGAGACGCTCAGTTTGGCAAATGCAGCGTGGGGAGCTTGGAGACATCACAATTTGAAGTAAAATAAGCTGTTTGGTGAATTTTCAACTGATTTCCAGCAAAAGTCCACACTCTGTACAGCCTGTGTCAGCGTTGGTCAATTTGGGCATATCTGCCCGAGAGACGCTCAGTTTGGCAAATGCAGCGTGGGGAGCTTGGAGACATCACAATTTGAAGTAAAATAAGCTGTTTGGTGAATTTTCAACTGATTTCCAGCAAAAGTCCACACTCTGTACAGCCTGTGTCAGCGTTGGTCGATTTGGGCAGATCTGCCCGTGAAACGCTCAGTTTGGCAAACGCAGCGTGGAACGCCCATGGGAGCTTGGAGACATCACAATTTGAAGTAAAATAAGCTGTTTGGTGAATTTTCAACTGATTTCCAGCAAAAGTCCACACTCTGTACAGCCTGTGTCAGCGTTGGTTGATTTGGGCAGATCTGGCCATGGGAGGCCTAATTTGGCAAACGCAGCGTGGGGAGCTTGGAGATATCACAATTTGAAGTAAAATAAGCTGTTTGGTGAATTTTCAACTGATTTCCAGCAAAAGTCCACACTCTGTACAGCCTGTGTCAGCGTTGGTCAATTTGGGCAGATCTGCCCGAGAGACGCTCAGTTTGGCAAATGCAGCGTGGAATGCCCATGGGAGCTTGGAGACATCACAATTTGAAGTAAAATAAGCTGTTTGGTGAATTTTCAACTGATTTCCAGCAAAAGTCCACACTCTGTACAGCCTGTGTCAGCGTTGGTCGATTTGGGCAGATCTGCCCGAGAAACGCTCAGTTTGGCAAACGCAGCGTGGGACGCCCATGGGAGCTTGGAGACATCACAATTTGAAGTAAAATAAGCTGTTTGGTGAATTTTCAACTGATTTCCAGCAAAAGTCCACACTCTGTACAGCCTGTGTCAGCGTTGGTCGATTTGGGCAGATCTGCCCGAGAAACGCTCAGTTTGGCAAACGCAGCGTGGGACGCCCATGGGAGCTTGGAGACATCACAATTTGAAGTAAAATAAGCTGTTTGGTGAATTTTAAACGGATTTCCAGCAAAAGTCCACACTCTGTACAGTCTGTGTCAGCGTTGGTCGATTTGGGCAGAGCTGCCCGAGAAACGCTCAGTTTGGCAAACGCAGCGTGGAACGCCCATGGGAGCTTGGAGGCATCACAATTTGAAGTAAAATAAGCTGTTTGGTGAATTTTCAACTGATTTCCAGCAAAAGTCCACACTCTGTACAGCCTGTGTCAGCGTTGGTCAATTTGGGCAGATCTGCCCGAGAGACGCTCAGTTTGGCAAATGCAGCGTGGGGAGCTTGGAGACATCACAACTTGAAGTAAAATAAGCTGTTTGGTGAATTTTCAACTGATTTCCAGCAAAAGTCCACACTCTGTACAGCCTGTGTCAGCGTTGGTTGATTTGGGCAGATCTGGCCGTGGGAGGCCTAATTTGGCAAACGCAGCGTGGGGAACTTGGAGACATCACAATTTGAAGTAAAATAAGCTTTTTGGTGAATTTTCAACTGATTTCCAGCAAAAGTCCACACTCTGTACAGCCTGTGTCAGCGTTGGTTGATTTGGGCAGATCTGGCCGTGGGAGGCCTAATTTGGCAAATGCAGCGTGGGGAGCTTGGAGACATCACAATTTGAAGTAAAATAAGCTGTTTGGTGTATTTTCAACTGATTTCCAGCAAAAGTCCACTCTTTGTACAGCCTGTGTCAGCGTTGGTTGATTTGGGCAGATCTGGCCGTGGGAGGCCTAATTTGGCAAATGCAGCGTGGGGAACTTGGAGACATCACAATTTGAAGTAAAATAAGCTTTTTGGTGAATTTTCAACTGATTTCCAGCAAAAGTCCACACTCTGTAGAGCCTGTGTCAGCGTTGGTCGATTTGGGCAGATCTGCCCAAGAAACGCTCAGTTTGGCAAACGCAGCGTGGGACGCCCATGGGAGCTTGGAGACATCACAATTTGAAGTAAAATAAGCTGTTTGGTGAATTTTCAACTGATTTCCAGCAAAAGTCCACACTCTGTACAGCCTGTGTCAGCGTTGGTCAATTTGGGCAGATCTGCCCGAGAGACGCTCAGTTTGGCAAATGCAGCGTGGGGAGCTTGGAGACATCACAATTTGAAGTAAAATAAGCTGTTTGGTGAATTTTCAACTGATTTCCAGCAAAAGTCCACACTCTGTACAGCCTTTGTCAGCGTTGGTTGATTTGGGCAGATCTGGGCGTTCCAGGCCGGCTTATGAAACCGTAAATTACAGCTTCATGTCACAACTTACAATTTTGTAGCGTTCCAGGCAACCCACTCGTGTTTTTCCGACCTGTTTTACCGGTGAAAGTCACTATAACGGCCACTCGTAACTTCTGGCCCGTGAACTCGTACCAGATCGAACTGGTACGACTTCACAGCTCGGAAAAACACGAGTTACGAGTTGCCTTGAACGCACCATAACAGTCCTCGTCCCTACGTCACCACATTCAGGCAGCCCTTCATGCCATTCTCTCTCCTCATTGGATAAAAACTGTAGGATACGAGAAAAGTTTTCTCCTCGGCTCAGAGCAGAGCAGAGTGACTGACAGACCCGTGTTTCGGTCCAAACACTCTATGTAAGTGATTGCTGTCAGAAGATATAACTATTTAAGACTTATATTAACACAAATATATCGCTTACTTCTGCTTTAAATCTAAACAAATAAAATTGCTCGATATTTTATCCTTTATAAATCAGCAGCAAACAGTATTCAAGAGTGTAGATATGAATTATTTCTGAAATATGATGAACTCTTTCAAGGTAATTTTGAAAAGTTGTTTCCGTTTCATATCCCATTTCTTAGAAAGTCCCACAGGCTAATTATGTAGTTTAAAATGGAAAGACTATGCACTGCATGAAAGAAGTTAAAGCAGAGTAAAAAAAAAAGACTACTTCCTGGTTTTATCCTCCACGAGCCATGTAAGTTGCAGGAAATATGAGTCTGTCCTTCCTATGTTACAGCATTGAATATAAAAGCCAGTGGTGATGCAAAACGTAAAATATGATGTCACATCAATTGACAATTGACCATTTAGATATAAACGGTATCACCTAATTTCATCCCTTTAGACATTATGATTAGTTTATGACTTTGTGAGTTATAACCAATGTTACTGTTTGACTGTGTGTCTTACACATGTCTGCACTGACGCTGCTTTTACAATAGTTTAAGGGTTTTTTAGATTAATATTGTGTCAGAACTATGATTGGACTGAAACCAAAATTGTTTATCAGTCGTGTGTTTGTAAAGATGAGCTATACAAATATGAGCTATACAAATAAACTTGCCTGCATCAAAACCTGCACTGGCTCCACATCCACATCACACACTGTTTACAATTTCAAATCCTCCTCCTCCTCCTCCTCCTCCTCACATAAAGTAAGTAAACAGTAAGTAAACAATCAGGCCCCTTCCTGCCTCACAGACCTGCTCCACCATCCCCACTCCTGCAGCCTCCACTCATCTGAAGGAAATCTCCTCTCTGTACCTGCACAGACCAAGCACCTACAAGTACATACAACAAGTGTCTCTATGTGTTCATCATATGTGTCACACTGAGTTCAATGTGGTTTAGTGCTATTTTAATTTCAAAATAATATCTATAGCCTACGGTTCAGTAGAGTAGGCCTATTACACAAATATTTCAAATGAGTGACATTTTCATCCCTCTGTGGCCATCAATTCGTTAAATAGCCTACCACCAGCTACTGAATTTAAAGATTTTAAGATGGCTGCCATTTGTAAAATTGGAAACCTGAAAAGATCTTCATAAAACACAGTGTGTTTACAAACCAAAGTTCTGAATGAAAGTTTGAAAGTAGATCTGAAAACTTTCACTGTTGAGGATTGAACTGTGTGGTAAAAAGGAAATGTGATTGTCATTTAAAGTTCTGGGTTTTTACTTACTCAATAAAAGTGAAAACATGGTACAGCAAAGTCATAATAACTGCATCTACAAAAGAGTTCAACACAATATAATAATGTAACAATCAAACAAGGTCTTGACTGAACAAACTGACCTTATTTACAGTAATATCAACATCAACCTGGGTTCATATGCCAGGCTTCAGTAAACACAGATGAGGGTCATGGTAGCCAGTCCTTCTGAAGCCTGGAATCACAAAGAAAAGTCACACTTTCAATTTCATTTATTTATTGAACAGGGACAACAGTGCACATTAATTAAGATGTCACACACAGAAGCCCTCACACACTCACACACTTCACGTGAACGGGCCTCAGTGAGTCTGTAAGAGATCACAAATTTTTTTCTAACAAGTTTATCCACAAATCTTCTGTAAGAACGATCTCAAATCATACAATTTAACAATGAGGAAATATATGGTACGAGTCCCAGACTGTGTACGTGACAAAGTACTAATCTGTGAAAACAGATCAATCACAGCAGTAATGAAGATCTTTTCATGTTTCCTTTGGCACAAATGGCAGCCATCTTGAAATCTTCAAATTTCAAGTAGCTGATGGTATTTATCAAATTGAGTCATTTTCACATTTGAAATATTGAAATATGAGGAGAAACAAAATACACAAGTCCATTTTATTTTGGATGTTTTTATTTTCTTAGAAAAGTTATTAGATGATTTACTTGCTATATACACCTGAAGACAACTTCAGCAGAGAGAACAGAAAGCACAGACTGGTCAGTATGACACATGATGAACACATAGAGACACTTGTTGTATCAACATGACAAAGTAGTGATGGTGAACAACTGCTTCACTGATGAAAACAGTGCAGAGTCCTACAACTTGGATGTGGTCTGGACTCTTGTTGAGCTCACAGTACTGGTTTGACTGGAGGCCGTCGTCATGGTCACAGCTCCTTTCTTCTCAGACCTGAGTCAACAAAGGACAGCGTTAGTAAAAAGCAGTGGAAGCCTGGACCAGTCACAGTGGTGTTTGATGCTGGAGATCCTGAGCATCATCACTTTGTCATGGTGTCTGAGGGTTGACATCTTACTTGTTGATATTTTCCTGAATGTATTTTCCAAGTCGGGAGTTTGGATTCACACATTTCTTTCCAACTCCTCTGAGGTTGACACTGAGAGAGAAGAGAGAGACGTGTCAGAGAGAAGCTGAAGAACAACACGTCAGTGGATGTGCTTTATTTCAGCTCAGCTACTCACATAATCTCTGTGTTTGAACAGAAGATGCTTGGACGGTATATGACTGGCTCTCCCTGGATGAGCTTTGGGTTGATCATGGCGAAACCCTTTGAACACATGCATCTCTGAGATGTGTTGTCTTGTCCTGAGGGAGGAGGAGACGGGACCTTGTTAATTACAGTTCATCACTATCTGCAACAATTTTCACATTACATCCAGCTTTGAAGTTGTTGTACCATTGCCACCATTGTTCAGCAGCTGCAAACATTTTCAGCTGAAACACATTGAAACCTGGAAACGACTTGTGTTGCAACAAGTGACAACAGAACCTGAGACTAAATGGATCATGGTCATGAAGGATTCACAACAATAAACTCACACAGTACCTTGTGCACAGAGGACCAGTAGACAGGTGAGGAAGGCAACGACAGCTGAGTTCATGGTTGGAGCTGTAGACAGGTTCTGGCTCTCACTGCTGTGTCTTCATTCACTCTGAGCTCCTGATGCTTCACAGCACATGGATCTCCCTCTTTATACATGATATACAAGTTTCACTTTCCAATATCCCCCTTCACTTCCTCCTCCTCTTCCCTTTTCTTCCAAAAAGCCTGTTTCTCAGAAACATTCTTATGCAGACTGTTTGGCCCAGACACATGTCTGCAGAAACGCGTCTTTGTAATTATGTCTAAATGAAGAGCGAATGCATGCAATTCATCATCAGTGTACTTGCCCACCAAAAACACAGTCTAATGATTGATGGAGAAAAGCATTTATCCATACACTTTCCACACTAGAGTGCCTTCACTGAGTTGTAAAGCCCCTTTATTTTGGTGTCACTTTCTAATGTTGCAATGTTGCAACTTAATGCTAAAATCTGTGAAATATGTGATTACACTCAGGTTCCCAGACCCTGCAGGTTCGATTTGTGTCAATAATCAAATCCACTTCAAAATTCTCATAGCTGCAAAGAGAAAAACTTGACATTCAACTGGTTGGATTTATGAATGGGCCTAATATAGAAGTCCCAAATGGTAAATGGACAGCATATGTTGCAACTTGCCTTGTCTTAACAACTACAGAAAGCACACTGCTAATTACTCATACCCTCCAACACACATTTATGCAGCACTTTTCCCAACACACTCTCCTACCATACACATATTCACCCACCCGTGATAGACAATTTAATTTTCAGTCCAATCATAACCCCTACAAAATATTCATCTTTTTTTTTTTTTAAAACTGAAAACTCTCAAACTAAAGTAAAGTGACATGAGTACAGACATAGACACTGTCAAACAGTTACATTGGTCATTTTGGTAAAGGAACCAGAATTTCATACATAGATTAAAAAATACTTAAAAATAAAAAATACTTCTGATTTGTGTTAATAGTTAGGAATCTAGATGTTTAAATGAGGCAACAGATCACAGAACAGTGTTAGGAGAGCAGGTGGTCTCTGCAGAGGATGGAGACACACATGAGTGTGCACAGGGATGCTGATACCACTCAACATTCCTTGGAACACAGAGGGAGCATAAGACTGAATGATGGAGTTCAGGTAGATGGTGCAGCCCCCCATGTCATCTTTAAGGTGCTATGAAATAATAATGAAACATTACGAGATGGAGTTGTTATTGAGGCAAATGCATTGCCAGAACTACATTCCAGACATGGCTGCTGGGCAGAGTGATTTCAAAAGGGCAAGTAGTTCTGAGTATTTGCTTCATGTGTTGTAATGTTACATAATTTACTGTTGTAATGTTACATGATTATTTCATAGCGTGATGAATGTACAGGTCACAACTTGTCAACAAGAGCGTTTTGGAGTTGTTGGATTGTGTATTTAAAGAGTTGTGAGGAACAGGGGACAATGTACCGTTCACCTCTATTGTATTCGCTGAGCAGCTCACGTCTCTGCCTCAGGGATCTCAAAACAACATGCACCGATAATTACAGGTAATAAACTTACCCCTATGACCATAGGGATTATGGAAATAGATGAATTTGCCAAAAAAGTTGGACTATCCCTTTAAAGTTACCTGACCAGAAGGTGGCTCAGAAGAGAGATAATGATATCCATACAAACAAACTGAAGGCTGAGATTTGTCATTTTGTTTTAATGAATAAGATATTGACCTTTTTCCATCTTTTCAGGCCAGTGGCTTTCGTATGTCTGTATACTCCACAATATGACTTCATTGCTGTATCTGAGGATGGAGTAATGGTCACCCTAATTTAGCTGTACTTGTTTAAATCTAAACAAATAAAATTGCTCGATATTTTATTCTTTATAAATCAGCAGCAAACAGTATTCAAGAGTGTAAATATTAATTATTTCTGAAATATGATGAACTCTTTCAAGGTAATTTTGAAAAGTTGTTTCCGTTTCATATCCCATTTCTTAGAAAGTCCCACAGGCTAATTATGTAGTTTAAAATGGAAAGACTATGCACTGCATGACAGAAGTTAAAGCAGAGTAAACAAAAATGACCACTGGTTTTATCCTCCATGAGCCAAATAAGTCTGTCCTTCCTGTGTTACAGCATTGAATATAAAAGCCAATGGTGATAATATTATTGCAAATTATGATGGCACAGTGAGGTCAACAACTGACCATTTTGATATAAAGGTTAACAACTAATTTCATCCCTTTAGACATGTGAGTTACATTATGATTAGTCTATGACTTTGTGAGTTATAACCAATGTTACTGTTTGACTGTGTGTCTTACACATGTCTGCACTGACGCTGCTTTTACAATAATTTTGAGGGTTTTTTAATTAATATTGTGTCAGAGTTATGATTGGACTGAAACCAAAATTGTCTATCAGTGGTGTGTAAATGTGTGTTTATGGTAGGACAGTGTTGGTTGGAATGGGTGAATGTGATTAACAGTGTAAGTGCTTTTTGTTTGTAAAGATGAGCTATATAAATAAACTTGCCTTGCATCATGCATGCATCACATCCAGATGAGACTACTGCAATAGCACCCTCTATGGCTCATCATCCAAATTCCTCAATAAACTTCAACACAAGACCACACCACCCCGTCCTCCAAAACCTGCATTGGCTCCACATCCACATCACACACAGTATACAATTTCAAATCCTCCTCCTCCTCCTCCTCCTCCTCCTCCTCCTCCTCCTCCTCCTCCTCACACAAAGCACTTAGCAACCAGGCCCCCCATACCTCACAGACCTGCTCCACCATCCCCACTCCTGCAACCTCCACTCATCTGAAGGAAATCTCCTCTCTGTACCTGCACAGACCAAGCACCAAACCTGGGAACCTGCAGAGCCTTTTCTGTCGCTGCCCTCTCCACCTGGAACTCACTCCCCAAATCCATCAGAGACTGCACACACCTCCCAACCTTCAAATCCCAGCTCAAAACTCACCTTTTTAAATTAGCTTTTGATGTGTGATTATGTGTATGGAACTTTTCATTTTTATCTGTGTTAAATGTTGTTGAGCAGCTGTAAAAGTATTTACAGTAACATATAAAATAAATTAACTGTTATTTTTTTTTTCATTATTATTGTTATATGCTGTTCATTTATCATTGGGGACTTCTATGTTTGGTCAATCCATGAATCCAACCAGTTGAAAAAGAAGTCTCTCTGCAGACAAACAGTCTGAAGTGTCTCTGCTTCTGAGAAACAGGCTTTTTGGAAGAAAAGGGAAGAAGAGGAGGAAGAAGTGATAGGGATATTGGAAAGTGAAACTATTGTGTCATGGTGCACAGCAGCGCTGTGATATGATGTCATGTGAAACCGTGTATAAAGACAGAGATCCATGTGCTGTGAAGCATCAGGAGCTCAGAGTGAAGACACAGCAGTGAGAGCCAGAACCTGTCTACAGCTCCAACCATGAACTCAGCTGTCGTTGCCTTCCTCACCTGTCTGCTGGTCCTCTGTGCACAAGGTACTGTGAGAGTTTATTGTTGTGATTCCTTCATGACCATGATCCTTTTAGTCCCAGGTTCTGTTGTCAGTTGTTGCAAAACAAGTAGTTTCCAGGTTTCAATGTGTTTCAGCTGAAAATGTCTGCAGCTGCTGAACAATGGTGGCAATGGTATACAACAACTTAAAAGCTGGATGTAATGTGAAAATTGTTGCACATAGTGATGAACTTTAATTAACAAGGTCCTGTTTCCTCCTCCCTCAGGACAACAAGTCAACACATCTCAGAGATGCATGTGTTCAAAGGGTTTCACCATGATCAACCCAAAGCTCATCCAGGGAGAGCCAGTCATACACCGTCCAAGCATCTTCTGTTCAAACACAGAGATTATGTGAGTAGCTGAGCTGAAATAAAGCACATCCACTGACGTGTTGTTCTTCAGCTTCTATCTGACACGTCTCTCTCTTCTCTCTCAGTGTCAACCTCAGAGGAGTTGGAAAGAAATGTGTGAATCCAAACTCCCGGCTTGGAAAATACATTCAGGAAAATATCAACAAGTAAGATATCTACCCTCAGACACCATGACAAAGTGATGATGCTCAGGATCTCCAGCATCAAACACCACTGTGACTGGTCCAGCCTTCAATTGCTGTGAGCTGTGACCATGACGAGGGCCTCCAGTCAAACCAATATTGTGAGCTCAACAAGAGTCCAGACCACATCCAAGCTGTAGGACTCTGCACTGTTTTCATCAGTGAAGCAGTTGTTCACCATCACTACTTTGTCATGTTGTTAAAACAAGTGTCTATATGTGTTCATCATGTTTCATACTGACCAGTCTGTTCTGTTCTCTCGTGTGTATAAAATACTGTATCTATTTAATAATCTTTTTTTAATTAAACATCAAAAACAAACAGTTCAGACTTGTGTCCGTTGTTTCTCCTCACGCATCACCAACTGAACCATGTGCTTCTCACAGGTCATAGAGCTGACTATAAGATTACAGAAAAGTGAAAGTGAGTTCATATCAGAGGAGCTCAATGTTGCTTAGTGCCAGCCTATTTTAATTTTTAAATAACAACTATGCTTTGAAGCGGTTGTTCACCATCACTACTTTGTCATGTTGATACAACAAGTGTCTCTATGTGTTCATCATGTGTCACACTGAGTTCAATGTGGCTTAGTGCTATTTTAATTTCAAAATAATATCTATAGCCTACGGTTGCCCTCTGTCAGTTTTTCCTTCATCAATATCATAGTAGCCTATATTCACTGGCTTGATGGAAAGACTATATACTGTGGCTAAGAATTGTTCTCAAGAGGTTCCACTAGTCTGTGCTCTCTGTTCTCTTTCCTGAAGTTGTCCTCAGGTGTGTATAACAAGTAAATAATCTGTATTTAATAACTTTTTTTCAAGAAAATAAAAACCTCAACAATAAAAAAAACAGTTGATGGACTTGTATCTTTTGTTTCTCTTAATTTTTCAGTAGAGTAGGCCTATTACACAAATATTTCAAATGAATGACATGTTCATTCCTCTGTGGCCATCAATTCGCTAAATAGCCTACCACCAGCTACTGAATTTAAAGATTTTAAGATGGCTGCCATTTGTGAAATTGGAAACCTGAAAAGATCTTCATAAAACAGTGTGTTTACAAACCAAAGTTCTGAATGAAAGTTTGAAAGTAGATCTGAAAACTTTCACTGTTGAGGATTGAACAGTGTGGTAAAGAGGAAATGTGATTGTCATTTAAAGTTCTGGGTTTTTACTTACTCAATAAAAGTGAAAACACGGTACAGCCAAGTCATAATAACTGCATCTATAAAAGAGTTCAACACAATATAATAATGTAACAATCAAACAAGGTCTTGACTGAACAAACTGACCTTATTTACAGTAATATCAACATCAACGTCGGTTCATATGCCAGGCTTCAGTAAACACAGATAAGGGTCATGGTAGCCAGTCCCTTCCAGTTCAGTGTGGTTCTTCTGAAGCCTGGACTCACAAAGAAAAGTCACTTTTTTTTCTTTTCTTTTTTTTCTCTATTTCATTTATTTGTTGAACAGGGACAGTACCGTGCACATTAATTAAGATGTCAGATTCACTCAGAAAGCTCCTCTGAACCTTCTGATGGTGAAGTATGGAACATCTCAGACCGGCCGCCACCTCTGACAAGGAAATGCTTTGGCCCAATTCCATAAAAGTCCAGGCCCTGAACCCTCACTGACTGAACTGACATCACTGATGATCCCCCTCTCAGGACCAGAACCAGGACCACAGGATCAGAACTGGGACAAGGGCCAGAACCAGGATGGCATCGGAACCAGGACCAGGACCAGAACCAAGGACACCAGAACCAGAACCGAGACCATATCAAAGCCAGGAAATGGACCAGACCTGGTTCAGTAGTGGAACTGGAACCGAGACCAGAATTGGGACCTGGACCAGAACCATCAGAGCCAGCAGAAGCAGGACCACCAGAACCAGAACCATATCGGAATTGGGACAAGGACCAGAATCAAGACCATATGGGAACTGGGACCAGGACAAAAAGCTGGAACCGAAACCACGGCCCGAACCGAGTCTAGGACCAAAACAGGGACCAGAACCGGGACTAGAGTCAGGGCCAAGACCAGCACCAGAACAGGGACCGGAAGTGGAACCGTTCAGACTCTATGAACTGTGGGTAATTTCCTTGTAGTCAGTATCAACACTGACTTCTGGTGAGGGAGCACAAAGAACTCACTCACTAACTCAGTGACTTGATGATGTGACAGGACAGCCCTCACACACTCACACACTTCACGTGAACGGGCCTCAGTGAGTCTGTAAGGGATCACAAATTTTTTTCTAACAAGTTTATCCACAAATCTTCTGTAAGAACGATCTCAAATCATACAATTTAACAATGAGGAAATATATGGTACGAGTCCCAGACTGTGTACGTGACAAAGTACTAATCTGTGAAAACAGATCAATCACAGCAGTAATGAAGATCTTTTCATGTTTCCTTTGGCACAAATGGCAGCCATCTTGAAATCTTCAAATTTCAAGTAGCTGATGGTATTTATCAAATTGAGTCATTTTCACATTTGAAATATTGAAATATGAGGAGAAACAAAATACACAAGTCCATTTTATTTTGGATGTTTTTATTTTCTTAGAAAAGTTATTAGATGATTTACTTGCTATATACACCTGAAGACAACTTCAGCAGAGAGAACAGAAAGCACAGACTGGTCAGTATGACACATGATGAACACATAGAGACACTTGTTGTATCAACATGACAAAGTAGTGATGGTGAACAACTGCTTCACTGATGAAAACAGTGCAGAGTCCTACAGCTTGGATGTGGTCTGGACTCTTGTTGAGCTCACAGTACTGGTTTGACTGGAGGCCGTCGTCATGGTCACAGCTCCTTTCTTCTCAGACCTGAGTCAACAAAGGACAGCGTTAGTAAAAAGCAGTGGAAGCCTGGACCAGTCACAGTGGTGTTTGATGCTGGAGATCCTGAGCATCATCACTTTGTCATGGTGTCTGAGGGTTGACATCTTACTTGTTGATATTTTCCTGAATGTATTTTCCAAGTCGGGAGTTTGGATTCACACATTTCTTTCCAACTCCTCTGAGGTTGACACTGAGAGAGAAGAGAGAGACGTGTCAGAGAGAAGCTGAAGAACAACACGTCAGTGGATGTGCTTTATTTCAGCTCAGCTACTCACATAATCTCTGTGTTTGAACAGAAGATGCTTGGACGGTATATGACTGGCTCTCCCTGGATGAGCTTTGGGTTGATCATGGCGAAACCCTTTGAACACATGCATCTCTGAGATGTGTTGTCTTGTCCTGAGGGAGGAGGAGACGGGACCTTGTTAATTACAGTTCATCACTATCTGCAACAATTTTCACATTACATCCAGCTTTGAAGTTGTTGTACCATTGCCACCATTGTTCAGCAGCTGCAAACATTTTCAGCAGAAACACATTGAAACCTGGAAACGACTTGTGTTGCAACAAGTGACAACAGAACCTGAGACTAAATGGATCATGGTCATGAAGGATTCACAACAATAAACTCTCACAGTACCTTGTGCACAGAGGACCAGTAGACAGGTGAGGAAGGCAACGACAGCTGAGTTCATGGTTGGAGCTGTAGACAGGTTCTGGCTCTCACTGCTGTGTCTTCATTCACTCTGAGCTCCTGATGCTTCACAGCACATGGATCTCCCTCTTTATACATGATATACAAGTTTCACTTTCCAATAACCCCTTCACTTCCTCCTCCTCTTCCCTTTTCTTCCAAAAAGCCTGTTTCTCAGAAACATTCTTATGCAGACTGTTTGGCCCAGACACATGTCTGCAGAAACGCGTCTTTGTAATTATGTCTAAATGAAGAGGGAATGCATGCAATTCATCATCAGTGTACTTGCCCACCAAAAACACAGTCTAATGATTGATGGAGAAAAGCATTTATCCATACACTTTCCACACTAGAGTGCCTTCACTGAGTTGTAAAGCCCCTTTATTTTGGTGTCACTTTCTAATGTTGCAATGTTGCAACTTAATGCTAAAATCTGTGAAATATGTGATTACACTCAGGTTCCCAGACCCTGCAGGTTCGATTTGTGTCAATAATCAAATCCACTTCAAAATTCTCATAGCTGCAAAGAGAAAAACTTGACATTCAACTGGTTGGATTTATGAATGGGCCTAATATAGAAGTCCCAAATGGTAAATGGACAGCATATGTTGCAACTTGCCTTGTCTTAACAACTACAGAAAGCACACTGCTAATTACTCATACCCTCCAACACACATTTATGCAGCACTTTTCCCAACACACTCTCCTACCATACACATATTCACCCACCCATGATAGACAATTTAATTTTCAGTCCAATCATAACCCCTACATAATATTCATCTTTTTTTTTTTAAACTGAAAACTCTCAAACTAAAGTAAAGTAACATGAGTACAGACATAGACACTGTCAAACAGTTACAGTGTTAATAGTCAGGAATCTAGATGTTTGAATGAGGCAACAGATCACAGAACAGTGTTAGGAGAGCAGGTGGTCTCTGCAGAGGATGGAGACACACATGAGTGTGCACAGGGATGCTGATACCACTCAACATTCCTTGGAACACAGACTGAATGATGGAGTTCAGGTAGATGGTGCAGCCCCCCATGTCATCTTTAAGGTGCTATGAAATAATAATGAAACATTACGAGATGGAGTTGTTATTGAGGCAAATGCATTGCCAGAACTACATTCCAGACATGGCTGCTCGGCGGAGTGATTTCAAAAGGGCAAGTAGTTCCGAGTATTTGCTTCATGTGTTGTAATGTTACATAATTTACTGTTGTAATGTTACATGATTATTTCATAGCATAATGAATGTGCAGGTCACAACTTGTCAACAAGAGCGTTTTGGAGTTGTTGGATTGTGTATTTAAAGAGTTGTGAGGAACAGGGGACAATGTACCGTTCACCTCTATTGTGTTCGCTGAGCAGCTCACGTCTCTGCCTCAGGGATCTCAAAACAACATGCACCGATAATTACAGGTAATAAACTTACCCCTATGACTATAGGGATTATGGAAATAGATGAATTTGCCAAAAAAGTTGGACTATCCCTTTAAAGTTACCTGACCGGAAGGTGACTCAGAAGAGAGATAATGATATCCATACAAACAAACTGAAGGCTGAGATTTGTCATTTTGTTTTAATGAATAAGGTATTGACCTTTTTCCATCTTTTCAGGCCAGTGGCTTTTGTATGTCTGTATACTCCACAATATGACTTCATTGCTGTATCTGAGGATGGAGTAATGGTTACCCTAATTTAGTTGTACTTGTTTAAATCTAAACAAATAAAATTGCTCGATATTTTATCCTTTATAAATCAGCAGCAAACAGTATTCAAGAGTGTAAATATGAATTATTTCTGAAATATGATGAACTCTTTCAAGGTAATTTTGAAAAGTTGTTTCCGTTTCATATCCCATTTCTTAGAAAGTCCCACAGGCTAATTATGTAGTTTAAAATGGAAAGACTATGCATTGCATGACAGAAGTTAAAGCAGAGTAAACAAAAATGACCACTTCCTGGTTTTATCCTCCATGAGCCAGATAAGTCTGTCCTTCCTGTGTTACAGCATTGAATATAAAAGCCAATGGTGATATTGCAAAATATGATGTCACAGTGAGGTTAACAATTGACCATTTTGATATAAAGGTTAACAACTAATTTCATCCCTTTAGACATGTGAGTTACATTATGATTAGTCTATGACTTTGTGAGTTATAACCAATGTTACTGTTTGACTGTGTGTCTTACACATGTCTGCACTGACGCTGCTTTTACAATAATTTTGAGGGTTTTTTAATTAATATTGTGTCAGAGTTATGATTGGACTGAAACCAAAATTGTCTATCAGTGGTGTGTAAATGTGTGTTTATGGTAGGACAGTGTGTAGGGAAAGTGCTGGTTGGAATGGGTGAATGTGATTAACAGTGTAAGTGCTTTTTGTTTGTAAAGATGAGCTTGTTGGAGCTATTTATTTATTTGTAGTATTTAGTGCTGTTTAGTTTATTATTTTGTTTAGTGAGTATTTAGTTTTGGTTATTCTCAATCAATTTGCTTGATTTCATTATGATTACATTTCTATTAGTATTCTAGTTTATTATTTGTTTACTTTAGGTGTTTCTTGTTTATTAGTTGTGTTTTGTTTCATTTGGGCGCGGTAGGGGGGGCACCTGAAGTTATATAGGTAGGCTGTCGGTAAGGGACCAGCATGCACCTGGGTGGGCAAATGGTTTTTTACCGGAGCGGGAGAGGCACAGGAATTTTCTTTGTTCTTTGTTTGCTCGCTGTTTGGTTAAATAAACCACGTTTTTTGTTGAAACTGGACATTTGTTTGGACATTATGTTTTTCCCATCCGCGTACACCACAACCCATGGTGCAACAGTGGCCCTTTGATTAGTATAATTTGAAGTTTGATTTGATACTTTTATTTGTTTGACAATCGGCTGCTACATAAGTAAAAAACCTGCCCTTGGACTCAAAGGAAATAAGCTTCAACACTGGACTTGTTGCATTGTGCGCATTATGGACGAATGGAAAGCAGAGATTGTTTAATCACCTTTTGGACTCAGCCACGGCGCGCATGCTGCTTCTGGCCCAGATCGACAAGACGTTCAACCTTCTCAAAGAAACTGGTATGTGATAAAACTGTAAAAAGCTGTAATGGAAAACGGCCAAACGAGTGGAGTTTGACACAGTATCTCACAATACATGGAGTTCAATGAGTGCATGGTTGAATCGCTACATGTCTACTTTTACGCACGGCCACGGCGCATTCATTCATTCATAAAAAGCCGGCCGCAGTGTGTGTTTGTTTGATGAAGAGGATCTGTTGGTCAATAAGCATCGTGTGTTTGCAACCTGCTCTTGTGTGCGTTTGTGGACTGTCATTGGTGTAATAAACAAAAAGGAAAGAAAGCAATTAAAAGAAACGGAAAAATGTCTGATGTTGTTGCAACGGAGGCTGAAGAGCCGTCATCAAAAAGAGTTGTTAAAATGTCTACTAAAGGAATGGAATACAGTGTGACAAGGTACCAGGAAAAAAGGAGTGCAAAATGCAAACAAGCTAAAAGATGCATGGAACATATAAGTGCGTTGATGGCATCAATACAAAACGTTGATTCAGTAAAGAATGAGCTTGCTGTGTTCATGCAATGTTACCAAGACGCAAATGAAACCCATACATCTTTTATGAGTCTACCTTTGCCCAAAGATGAAGTTGAAAGGCAAAGTAAATACTTCTTGGAAAAAATGACAATGTTTTGTGATTTCACTGACAACGTAAAAGGCTGGCTCTTTGATGTGGGTCATCCATATGTTGAAACAAATAAAGACGATCCTGATTATCAATGTGTTGCTGATGAAATACATCCTGAAGATAGTGCCTCCAATGTTGCAAGTGTAAAAGCAAGTTCTCTAAGATCACACTCCCGACTATCACGGAGTTCATCAACATCATCTGCACGCATCAAAGCTGAGGCCGATAAGGCAGCGCTTGTGGAGCGCATCGCTGCGCAAAAAAGGAAACATCAAATAGAAGCGCAACAGGAAAAACTGAGGAGAGAAAAGGAGCAACTTGAGCTTGAAACGGAACTGGCAGCAACAAAGGCAAAGCTTCAAGTCTTGGAAATCAGTTCACAGTGTGGCTCAAAACATTCAAACGGCATGAACTCTTATGTTGAAAGGAACAAATCTCATGGTGCGAGTGAATTAAATCCCCATGCCAACACCTTTGTGCCTGAAAAAATGAATAAAAAATATCATGCTCTTGGTTTGTCTGCTCCTGAACTCCAACCACCAGTTGTTAAGCCTAAACAAAAACAGATGAAACAAATGGATGAAATGACATTAAAGGTTGAAGCTCCAGTTCATGTGATGCAAAATGTAAATGGAACTCAAATGGGACATGCTCACCATCAAACTGCTCTGACTGACAATTATCAAAATGACATTGTTAACATCATGCAAAGACAAAATGACATTGCTGCGTTGCTTGTCCAACAAAATCTGTGCTCTAACCTCCCATCTAGGAATATCCCTGTTTTTGATGGAGACCCACTCCAATACAGGTCTTTCATCAGAGCTTTTGAAAATGGAGTGGAGGAGAAAACAGACAATTGGAGTGACTGTTTGCACTTTCTTGAACAGTACACCAGGGGGCAGCCAAAAGACCTGGTGCACAGTTGTCAGCATTTGCCTTCAGAGCAGGGATACCACCGAGCCAAGAGTCTTCTTGCAGAGCACTTTGGAAATGAACACAAAATTGCAGCTGCATACATGGAAAAAATACTTACCTGGACACCTGTAAAAAGTGAGGACATTAAAGGGTTGCAATCATTTTCTTTGTTTCTACGTGGATGTTCAAATTTAACAGAGCAACTGATGCACATGAAAGAGCTGGACTTACCATCTAACATGAGGAGCATCATTTTGAAACTTCCTTACAAGTTAAGGGAAAGATGGAGAAACGTTGCGTGTGATCTGCAAGAACGAAGAGGTAACAGAGCAATGTTCGCTGATCTTGTAGGTTTTATTGAAAGACAAGTCAAAATTGCTTCAGATCCAGTTTTTGGCAACATTCAAGACCCACAGCTCACCAACTCCAAAGCTTCCACTGTTAGTCACTTCAAACAAAGGAAAAAGGGAAGCAGCTTTGCTACTAACGTCACTACAGTAAAGGATGGAGTCATAACTCAACATACAGGAAACAAGATCAAGTCCTCCACTCTCAACTGCCTGTTCTGTTCACAAGTTAATCATTCAATGGACCAATGCTCACAGTTCAAGATGAAAGTACACAGGGACAAGATTAATTTCATTAAAGAAAAAGGAATCTGTTTTGGTTGCCTGAAAAAAGGCCACACTAGCAAATACTGCAGGAGTCGTTTGGATTGCAACGTGTGTCACCAAAAGCACCCAAGTGTCCTTCACATAGAGCGGCAGGATAAAGGAACACCCTCTGATCAACAGTCTGTGAGCTCTTCAAATGTTTCACCTGCAGTGTTTCAGACCTGTGGCCATATTGGGGCCGGTCATGAAGATGTCTCCATTTTTTCTATTGTTGCAGTCAAAGTCAAGAGTCAGAGGAGCAACAAAACTGTGCAGACGTATGCCTTTTTGGATCCTGGGAGCTCAGGAACATTTTGTACGGAGAGCTTGGCAAGAAAATTGAATGTAAGAGGGAAAAGGACAAGTATTCTGTTAAGAACAATGGGTCAAAGGAAGATAGTAAATGCTCATGTGTTGTCAGGTCTGGAAGTGTCTGGTCTGAATATGAATGACTTTATTGAGTTACCTGATGTTTTGACACAAAAGGATATGCCTGTCTCATCACTCAATATTCCACGACAAGAGGACGTTGATCAGTGGTCGTATCTCAAGGATGTTCAACTTCATGACATTGAGGAAGGTGTTGATCTGCTCATTGGAACTGATGCACCAAAAGTGATGGAGCCTTGGGAGCTCATAAACAGCCAGGATGAAGGACCTTATGCTGTCAGAACCAGGGTCGGTTGGGTCATTAATGGTCCACTTCGTGGTGGGAGCAACAAGAATAAAAGTGACTGCTCTGCTGTAACATCCAACCGGATCTCTGTTGAACATCTTCAAGAAATGCTGGTTAAACAGTTTAACCATGATTTTAATGAGAGGTCATCAGATGAACAGATTGAAATGTCCAGAGAGGATGTCAAGTTTATGAATGTTATGAATAACACCACAAAGTTAATTGGAAGCCATTACTGCATTGACTTACCCTTCAGGCAGGAAAACCCTCTCTTGCCAAATAATCGTCATGTTGCAGAACAGCGCCTCCAGAGCCTGAAAAGAAAGTTTGCCAAGAATGGTCAATTTAAAGGAGAGTACATCACATTTTTAAACAACATGGTGGCTCAAGGATATGCTGAAGTGGTGCCTTCTGATCAACTTAAACAGAGTGATGGAAATGTATGGTATATCCCTCATCACGGGGTTTATCATCCCAGAAAAGGCAAGCTGCGAGTTGTTTTTGACTGTGGAGCAGCATACAAAGGGACGTCACTGAACTGTCAGCTTTTACAGGGCCCTGACTTGACCAACTCTCTAGTTGGAGTCCTTGTTCGATTTAGACAAGAGCCCGTTGCAGTAATGGCCGACATCCAAGCTATGTATCACCAAGTTCATGTTTCTGAAAAGCACATCAACTTTCTCCGCTTTCTCTGGTGGCCTGGGGGAGACGTTTCACAGGCTCCAGTGGAACATCGTATGAAAGTTCATTTGTTTGGAGCTGTGTCGTCACCTAGCTGTGCAAATTACGCATTGAGGAGAACAGCAGATGACAATGCCGAACATTTCCCTCATGAAGTGGTCAATACAGTAAAGCGTAATTTTTATGTCGATGATTGCTTGAAATCAGTGGCCTCAGAGGAGGAGGCAGTGCAAGTGGTCAAGGATGTGACTGCACTTTGTCACAAAGGAGGATTTAATCTTTCCAAATGGATCAGCAACAGCCGAACAGTGCTGCTGTCAATTGCTGAAGACTGCAGAGCAAAGGAAGTGATGGAGCTGGATTTGGATGTGGACCAGCTTCCGATGGAGCGAGCTTTGGGGCTACAGTGGTGCATTGAAACTGACAAATTCAAGTTTAGAACCTCAGTGCAAGAACAGCCACAGACTAGAAGAGGTATTTTGTCAGTGGTCGGCTCACTTTATGACCCCTTAGGTTTTTTGTCCCCATTCACCATTCCAGCCAAGCTGTTGTTACAGGAGCTTTGTAGGAGAAGCTTGGGGTGGGATGAAGCTATTCCCCATTCTCTCTCCAAGAAGTGGTTTGAGTGGTTGGAGGATCTTCAGAAGGTGGCTGAATTCAATGTGGATCGCTGTATGAAACCCAGAGACTTTGGAGACCCTGCCACTGCACAGCTTCACCACTTCTCTGATGCCAGCCAAGTTGGATATGGAACAGTGTCCTATTTGAGACTGGAAAAGGATGACAGCGTTCAGGTTTCATTTCTGTTGGGAAAGGCCAGAGTTGCTCCACTTAAGCAGACAACAATTCCTCGACTGGAACTCACAGCAGCAGTTCTTGCAGTTCGAGTTGACAAGATGCTTCAGAAGGAGTTGCAACTTAAGCTGGAAAAGTCAGTTTTCTGGACCGACAGCACAACTGTTCTTAAATACATCTGTAATGAAACCAGACGATTCCAAACTTTCGTGGCAAACAGAGTCTCCTTCATCAGAGGAGCATCAGATACTGATCAGTGGAGATATGTTTGTTCTAAGGAGAATCCGGCAGATGATGCATCAAGAGGAATGACGGCAGAGAATTTCCTGACAGGCAGGAGATGGATAAATGGGCCGAAGTTTCTCTGTGAGCCAAAGGAGGTTTGGCCTAAATTGGATGCTGATCTTCATATGATTCCTGCAGATGACCCAGAGGTCAAAAGGGAGTTGACTGTAAATTCTGTTGTTGTGGATTCTGAAAGTGCCACAGATTGCCTGCTCTGTTACTTTTCATCCTGGACGAGACTAAAAAGGTCTGTTGCCTGGTTGCTGAAGGTCAAGAGAACTCTTGTGTTATTGGGACAGAAGAGAAAGGAGCTGTGTGCCTCTAAAGATCTCAGCCAGGACAAGCTGGAGCCAAAAGAACAGGAAGTGAAAAGGAAAATTAAGAGCTTTAAAGCCACACTCAAAGGACAAATCTTGACTCCTGAAGATCTGGAAAAAGCAGAACAGTCAGTCATTCAGTATGTACAAGAACACAAATTTAAAGCTGAAATTTCCTCACTGAAGAATGGCTGTAAAAATGTTGCAAAGGGGAGTCCTCTGTACAGACTGGATCCGGTGATGGATAATGGAATCCTCAGAGTAGGTGGTCGGCTGGATAAAGCAGCATTACCAACAGAGTCCAAACATCCAGTCATTTTGTCCAAAGATTTGCATGTATCCGTACTGATTCTGCGTCATATTCATCATCAACTGGGACATGCAGGAAGAAATCACATGCTGTCCAGGCTGCGGCAGAGGTACTGGATCATCAATGCAAACTCTGCTACAAGGAAAGTTATATCTGACTGTGTTGTTTGCAGACGCAACAGAGGGAAACTCATTGAACAGAAGATGGCGGACTTGCCTGAGGAAAGAGTGGTGCCTGATAGAGCCCCTTTCACAGATGTTGGAGTTGACTATTTCGGGCCCATTGAGGTTAAAAGAGGCAGAAGTCTTCTCAAAAGGTATGGAGTGCTTTTCACCTGTCTGACTAGCCGTGCTGTGCATTTGGAGGTGGCACATACGTTGGATACAGATTCCTGTATAAATGCTGTCCGGAGGTTCATCTGTAGACGAGGCCCAGTCTCCACCATCAGGTCTGATAACGGCACAAACTTTGTTGGAGCTAACCGGGAGCTGAAGGAAAGTCTGGCTGGTTTAAATCATGGCAAAATTCAGAGAGCGCTGGTCCAGGATGGCATAAAATGGAGCTTTAACACACCAGCAGCCTCCCATCATGGTGGTGTTTGGGAGCGCCTGATTCGTTCTGTGAAAAGTGTTCTGACTTCAGTTCTCAAACAGCAAATTCTGGATGATGAAGGGCTCCAAACTGTTTTTTGTGAGGCTGAGGCCATATTGAATGACAGACCCATCACTAAAGTCTCTGATGACCCGGACGACCTGGAGGCACTCACACCTAACCACATTCTGATGTTAAAGGGCAAGCCAATCATGCCACCAGGACTGTTTGATCGCAGTGATTTGTACATCAGGAAAAGGTGGAAGCAAATACAATACATGGCAGAACTGTTTTGGAAGAGATGGATTTCTGAATACTTACCAATGATGCAAGAGAGACAGAAATGGACAAGACCAAGGAGAAATCTCATTCCTGGAGACATCGTCCTCATTGCAGACGCTGCAGCTCCAAGAGGATCTTGGCTGATGGGGAAAATCTTGGATGTGAGAGCAGATGCAAAGGGCCTGGTACGCTCTGTGCGCCTTCAGACCAGGACCAGCATTCTGGAGAGGCCAGTGACGAAGCTCTGCCTGCTATTGGAAGCAGGAATGTGACACCATGGACTCTCTTTCTCTCTCTCCCTCTCACTCTCTCCCTCTTTCTCTCTCTCTCTCTTTTTGTTGTTTCAGGTTCATCATAAAGAAGAAAGTGAACTGAAGCTAATGCATGAACTATTTCTAGTCATAGATTGGGTGGAGGGAATAGCTCCTTTGATAAATTAAAGTAATTGTGATTTAATGCACAATTAGGGGCCGGAGTGTTGGAGCTATTTATTTATTTGTAGTATTTAGTGCTGTTTAGTTTATTATTTTGTTTAGTGAGTATTTAGTTTTGGTTATTCTCAATCAATTTGCTTGATTTCATTATGATTACATTTCTATTAGTATTCTAGTTTATTATTTGTTTACTTTAGGTGTTTCTTGTTTATTAGTTGTGTTTTGTTTCATTTGGGCACGGTAGGGGGGGCACCTGAAGTTATATAGGTAGGCTGTCGGTAAGGGACCAGCATGCACCTGGGTGGGCAAATGGTTTTTTACCGGAGCGGGAGAGGCACAGGAATTTTCTTTGTTCTTTGTTTGCTCGCTGTTTGGTTAAATAAACCACATTTTTTGTTGAAACTGGACATTTGTTTGGACATTATGTTTTTCCCATCCGCGTACACCACAACCCATGGTGCAACAGTGGCCCTTTGATTAGTATAATTTGAAGTTTGATTTGATACTTTTATTTGTTTGACAATCGGCTGCTACAGAGCTATATGAGCTATACAAATAAACTTGTCTTGCATCATGCATGCATCACATCCAGATGAGACTACTGCAATAGCACCCTCTATGGCTCATAAACCAAATTCATCAATAAACTTCAACAGAAGACCACACCACCCCATCCTCCAAAACCGGCACTGGCTCCACATCCACATCACACACAGTATACAATTTCAAATCCTCCTCCTCCTCCTCCTCCTCCTCCTCCTCCTCCTCCTCCTCCTCCTCCTCACACAAAGCACTTACTGTAACAACCAGGCCCCTTCCCACCTCACAGACCTGCTCCACCATCCCCACTCCTGCAGCCTCCACTCATCTGAAGGAAATCTTTTTAAATTAGCTTTTGATGTGTGATTATGTGTATGGAACTTTTCATTTTTATCTGTTTTAAGTGTCTTTGAGCAGCTGTAAAAGTGGTTACAGTAACATATAAAATAAATTAACTAGGGATGCACCGATGCATCGGTCTAACATCGACATCGGCCGATGTTCGGCTCGTTAACTGCCATCGGCCATCGGCAAAAAAAGATGACATTCACCGATGGCAGTGGCCGATGTTTATGTTGGTTTAAATGCCACATGAACAGCTGTGCTCGGGAGGAACCTTTCTTTTTTCCTTTGTTTGGGGGGGAAGATATTAGTGGTGCAACGGATCATCATTGATCTGTGATCTGTTCTGATCAATATCTTCGGTTCAGCACACATGTGATCCGCGGATTGATTTTTGAAAAAAAAAGTTGCGCGCATGTTTAATAAACACGCTTGATATGTGCAGCGTGGTCATGGCGAGCGGAGGAACGGAGGAGCCTGAACGCCCCTCGTCATTTAAATCCCCTGTATACACCCGTTAGAGAGGAACTCGTCTGGTCGCTTTTTTTTCCTCTAACCTCCGCCTGGCCACGTGTTTGTTGTTTACAACGACGCCAGCGAGAAATCAATAAATGGAGCGGTGGATTACGTAACTGTTATAAACATTACGTTACGCAGCGCGTCTGTGTCGCGGTGCCACAGAGACAAGAGCTGGGACACGGGGGGCGGCCAGGTAGACTACTACACTGATGTTGCAACGAGAGAGACGCCAGGTGAAGGCAGAGAGCCTCCGTTCTCACTCGTTACCAGTACAAGTCATGTAGTTAACTATCACAATTACTCTGGGGCTTTTTAATTGAGGTAAAAATGTAGCATAGCCACGGGAGAAATCCTGCTTAATTTCTCTTTCAGTGTACCTACATACAGATTATTTTTAGTTCATCAACTGTTTGGGAAAAAACAACAACCTTTTATCCTTCTGTCTCTGTGTTACTAGCCTACTGAGCAAGTTGGTTAATTGCAGATAAAGGGGGTTAGGGAGAGAAGTTGAAGTAATTTGACATATTTGAGCATTTTATTAAAAAAACCACTGTAAGTGTTTTAAGGTTATGTCAAGTAAAAATTGACATTAAAGTTTGTTTTTGTTTCATAAATTTGTCTAACTGAATTTGTGCTCATTAAATAATAATATGATGAAGAGCTGAAAGACTTTTAAAATAGTTCAGTAGCCTAATGTTTCTGTGGCACCAAAGACGGAATAAATAACAAAAAGAAAAAACATCGGCATCGGCATCGGCCATCGGCCAAATTGTTATTTTAAACATCGGCATCGGCATCGGCCCAGAATTTCACAATCGGTGCATCCCTAAAATTAACTGTTATTTTTTATTTCATTATTATTGTTATATGCTGTTCATTTATCATTGGGGACTTCTATGTTTGGTCAATCCATAAATCTAACCAGTTGAAAAAAAGGTCTCTCTGCAGAAAAACAGTCTGCATAGGAAGTGTCTCTGCTTCTGAGAAACAGGCTTTTTGGAAGAAAAGGGAAGAAGAGGAGGAAGAAGTGAAAGGGATATTGGAAAGTGAAACTATTGTGTCATGGTGCACAGCAGCGCTGTGATGTGATGTCATGTGAAACCGTGTATAAAGAGGGAGATCCATGAGCTGTGAAGCATCAGGAGCTCAGAGTGAAGAACCTGTCTACAGCTCCAACCATGAACTCAGCTGTCGTTGCCTTCCTCACCTATCTGCTCGTCCTCTGTGCACAAGGTACTGTGAGAGTTTATTTTTGTGATTCCTTCATGGTAAATGGTAAATGGACTTGCACTTATATAGCACTTTTCTAGTCTCTTGGACCACTCAAAGCGCTTTATAATGTAATGGTCGCATTCACCCTTTCACACACATTCATACAGCACTGGGCATAGTGCAGGGAACTAAGCATTCACACACATTCATACACCCGATGGACACATCGGTTAGTGGACGACCCGCTCTACCTCCTGAGCCACAGCCGACCATAATCCATTTAGTCTCAGGTTCTGTTGTCACTTGTTGCAACACAAGTCGTTTCCAGGTTTCAATGTGTTTCAGCTGAAAATGTCTGCAGCTGTTAAACAATGGTGGCAATGGTACAACAACTTAAAAGCTGGATGTAATGTGAAAATTGTTGCAGATAGTGATGAACTGTAATTAACAAGGTCCTGTCTCCTCCTCCCTCAGGACGACAAGTCAACACATCTCAGAGATGCATGTGTTCAAAGGGTTTCGCCATGATCAACCCAAAGCTCATCCAGGGAGAGCCAGTCATACACCGTCCAAGCATCTTCTGTTCAAACACAGAGATTATGTGAGTAGCTGAGCTGAAATAAAGCACATCCACTGACGTGTTGTTCTTCAGCTTCTCTCTGACACGTCTCTCTTCTCTCTCAGTGTCAACCTCAGAGGAGTTGGAAAGAAATGTGTGAATCCAAACTCCCGACTTGGAAAATACATTCAGGAAAATATCAACAAGTAAGATGTCAACCCTCAGACACCATGACAAAGTGATGATGCTCAGGATCTCCAGCATCAAACACCACTGTGACTGGTCCAGGCTTCCACTGCTTTTTACTAACGCTGTCCTTTGTTGACTCAGGTCTGAGAAGAAAGGAGCTGTGACCATGACGACGGCCTCCAGTCAAACCAGTACTGTGAGCTCAACAAGAGTCCAGACCACATCCAAGCTGTAGGACTCTGCACTGTTTTCATCAGTGAAGCAGTTGTTCACCATCACTACTTTGTCATGTTGATACAACAAGTGTCTCTATGTGTTCATCATGTTTCATACTGACCAGTCTGTGCTTTCTGTTCTCTCTACTGAAGTTGTCTTCAGGTGTATATAGCAAGTAAATCACCTATATTTAATAACTTTTCTAAGAAAATAAAAACATCCAAAATAAAATGGACTTGTGTCTTTTGTTTCTCCTCATATTTCAATATAGACTATTACACAAATATTTCAAATGTGAAAATGACTCAATTTGATAAAAAACCATCAGATACTTGAAATCTGAAGGTTTTAAGATGGCTGCCATTTGTGCCAAAGGAAACATGACAAGATCTTCATTACTGCTGCGATTGATCTGTTTTCACAGATTAGTACTTTGTCACGTACACAGTCTGGGACTCGTACCATATATTTCCTCTCACACATTGTTAAATTGTATGATTTGAGATCGTTCTTACAGAAGATTTGTGGATAAACTTATACAAAACAAAGTGATCCCTTACAGACTCACTGAGGCCCGTTCACGTGAAGTGTGTGAGGGCTGTCCTGTCACATCATCAAGTCGCTGAATCAGCGAGTGAGTTCTTTATGCTCCCTCACCAGAAGTCAGTGTTGATACTGACTACAAGGAAATTACCCACAGTTCATAGCAATGTGAAGTCAAACCCAGGAGTCTGAACGGTTCCACTCCCAGTCCCTGTTCTGATGCTGGTCTTGGCCCTGACTCTAGTCCCGGTTCTGGTCCCCGTTTTGGTCCTAGTCCCGGTTCTGGCCGTGGTTTCGGTTGCAGCTTTTTGTCCTGGTCCCAGTTCCCGTACGGTCTTGATTCTGGTCCTTGTCCCAATTCCGATATGGTTCTGGTTCTGGTGGACCTGCTTCTGCTACTGGTTCCTGTTCTAGTAAGGTCCCAGCTCTGATGGTTCTGGTCCTGGTCCCAATTCTGGTCCCGGTTCCAGTTCCGTTGTTGGTCTCGGTTCCAGTTCCACTACTGAACCGGGTCTGGTCCATTTCCTAGTTTTGATATGATCTCGGTTCTGGTTCTGGTGTCCTTGGTTCTGGTCCTGGTCCTGGTTCCGATGCCATCCTGGTTCTGGCCCTTGTCCCAGTTCTGAAATGTCTCCGGCTCCTGTGGTCCTGGTTCTGGTCCTGAGAGGGGGATCAGTGACGTCAGTTCAGTCAGTGAGGGTTCAGGGCCTGGGTCTTTTTCGAATTGGGCCAAAGCATTTCCTTGTCAGAGGTGGCGGCCATCTTGGATATTTAAGTGGCAGCAATCAGAATCAAGTGTGCTTCATGTTTGTTTTCTAAGTCAAATGAAAGCTCACACTGCCACCTATTGGTATAATATATTATACAGGCACCAGTCTATCCCATATGTCCCTCTGTACAGAACACTTGGTTCAATGCTGACATAACAACTAACAGACTCAAATGATCTTATCTTGACTTGGACATAGGAGTAGCGGAGCGGGGTGGTAGGTGAGATGTCATGTGAACATCTTGCTGGACACAGGTGGTGTTGTATTGTACAAATGGGTCAGGAGAATTAGCCTTGTAAACCAGCCGCTCCCGGAAATGCAATTCATTTCATTTCTGAGGGAGAGTCTGGTCTCATCCCCGTTGTAAGCATTTGGCCTAAAACCCTCAGAAGGCCGAGCCAATCAGCATCGTCGCTGTGATTGACACAGCACGTTGGCCAATCAGGGACCTACTGGTGCAAAGCCCCGTCACTACACCAACTGTCTGTCAACGCTACTACTCCTGCCCAGCTCCCGCCCACCCCAAATGCTTACAAAGGGGATGAGGCCAGACTCTCCCTCAGACATGAAATGAATTGCATTTCCGGGAGCGGCTGGTTTACGAGGCTACAGGAGAATTGCAGGTGTCACGTCTGACATGTTCCATACTTCACCATCAGAAGGTTCAGAGGATGCAGGAGCTTTCTGAGTGAATCTGACATCTTAATTAATGTGCACTGTACTGTCCCAGCTGACTTAGCTGACTTTGGGCGAGAGGCGGGGTACACCCTGGACAGGTCGCCAGTCTATCGCAGGGCTAACACATATAGACAGACAACCATTCACACTCTCATTCACTCCTATGGGCAATTTAGAGTCACCAATTAACCTAACCTGCATGTCTTTGGACTGTGGGAGGAAGCCGGAGTACCCGGAGAGAACCCACGCATGCACGGGGAGAACATGCAAACTCCACACAGAAGGGCCCCAGCCGGCCGGCGGGTTCGAACCCAGAACCCTCTTGCTGTGAGGCGACAGTGCTAACCACTGCACCACCACTGCACCACCGTGCCGTCAGGCTCCAGCTCACCCGTGACCCTAGTGCAGGATAAGCGGTATAGAAAATGAATGAATGAATGAATGTACTGTCCCTGTTCAATAAATAAATGAAATTTAAAAAAAGAAAAGAAAAGAAAGAAAAGTGACTTTTCTTTATGATTCCAGGCTTCAGAAGAACCACACTGAACTGGAAGGGACTGGCTACCATGACCCTCATCTGTGTTTACTGAAGCCTGGCATATGAACCCACGTTGATGTTGATATTACTGTAAATAAGGTCAGTTTGTTCAGTCAAGACCTTGTTTGATTGTTACATTATTATATTGTGTTGAACTCTTTTATAGATGCAGTTATTATGACTTTGCTGTAGCCTACCATGTTTTCACTTTTATTGAGTAGGCTAAATAAAAACCCAGAACTTTAAATGACAATCACATTTCCTCTTTACCACACTGTTCAGTCCTCAACAGTGAAAGTTTTCAGATCTACTTTCAAAACTTTCATTCAGAACTTTGGTTTGTAAACACACTGTGTTTTATGAAGATCTTTTCACGTTTCCAATTTCACAAATGGCAGCCATCTTAAAATCTTTAAATTTCCAGTAGCTGGTGGTATTTAGCGAATTGATGGCCACAGAGGGATGAACATGTCATTCATTTGAAATATTTGTGTAATAGGCCTACTCTACTGAAAAATGAGGAGAAACAAAAGATACAAGTCAAAAAATCTAAATCTAAAAAAAATCTACAAGTCCATCAACTGTTTTTTTTTTTTTTTTTGAGGTTTTTATTTTCTTGAAAAAAGGTTATTAAATACAGATTATTTACTTGTTATATAATAAACTTTATCTATATAGCACTTTGATATACACCTGAGGACAACTTCAGGAAGGAGAACAGAGAGCACAGACTGGTGGAACCTCTTGAGAACAATTCTTAGCCACAATATAGTCTTTCCACCATCAAGCCAGTGAATATAGGCTACTATATCTTGATGAAGGAAAAACTGACAGAGGGCAACCGTAGGCTATAGTTGTTATTTTAAAATTAAAATAGCACTAAGCCACATTGAACTCCTCTGGTCAGTATGAAACATGATGAACACATACAGTACGTTTACATGCAGAGCTTAATCGAGCTATGCTCAAAATTCGATTTTGGCGTCAAGTCGGACTTCTGTCCTTGTCTCAATATACATGCAACTGACGGGGTCCGCCCCCTCATGCGCCGTCACCTGTTGTTGCGGGTTAATACGCCCCTGTCCTGTTGACTTTTCTGTCACCTCGTAAAAAACTGAATATAAACAACTTAGTAAGCTCATTAATAAATTCTCAACTGCAGTTCCCGACCAGACGCACTGGTCTCTCTCTCTCTCTCTCTCTCTCTCTCTCTCTGAAATGCATTGGATCTGCGCTGACGTTTTTTTTCTTTACTTTGCTGGGTTCGGGCGGCTTCTCTGCTCCACTTGGTGCCGTCTCTACGGTTGTGGAGCATGCGCACATGCGTTGTCCAGTTATACTCCGACTAAGGTGTATACATGACGGAGAAAATCGAATTCCAATCGCATTATCTGGGTGTCTTAATCGGAGTTCCCAACTCCGATTTCAGTCGGACTAACGTGTTTACATGCACTTCAATTATCCAGTTATAGTCGGATTAAGGCAATAATTCGGTTTTTTCAAGTGTCATGTAAACGTACTGATAGAGACACTTGTTGTATCAACATGACAAAGTAGTGATGGTGAACAACTGCTTCACTGATGAAAACAGTGCAGAGTCCTACAGCTTGGATGTGGCCTGGACTCTTGTTGAGCTCACAGTACTGGTTTGACTGGAGGCCGTCGTCATGGTCACAGCTCCTTTCTTCTCAGACCTGAGTCAACAAAGGACAGCGTTAGTAAAAAGCAGTGGAAGCCTGGACCAGTCACAGTGGTGTTTGATGCTGGAGATCCTGAGCATCATCACTTTGTCATGGTGTCTGAGGGTTGACATCTTACTTGTTGATATTTTCCTGAGTGTATTTTCCAAGTCGGGAGTTTGGATTCACACATTTCTTTCCAACTCCTCTGAGGTTGACACTGAGAGAGAAGAGAGAGACGTGTCAGAGAGAAGCTGAAGAACAACACGTCAGTGGATGTGCTTTATTTCAGCTCAGCTAACCATTCCAATAATCCCTGTGTTTGAACAGAAGATGCTTGGACGGTGTATGACTCTCCCTGGATGAGCTTTGGGTTGATCATGGCGAAACCCTTTGAACACATGCATCTCTGAGATGTGTTGACTCGTTGTCCTGCGGGAGGAGGAGAAAGGACCTTGTTAATCACAGTTCATCACTATCTGCAACAATTTTCACATTACATCCAGCTTTGAAGTTGTGGTACCATTGCCACCATTGTTCAACAGCTGCAGACATTTTCAGCTGAAACACATTGAAACCTGGAAACGACTTGTGTTGCAACAAGTGACAACAGAACCTGAGACTAAATGGATCCTGGTCATGAAGGAATCACAACAATAAACTCTCACAGTACTGTCACAGCCTGGCTCTTACAGCCATGAGAGACCACCGTGGCAACAATTAACAAATGTTTATTTAATGATAAATAATAATATACTGTAACAAAAGACCAGATCATGGGGTGTGAGTGTCAGTAAATAGGTGTGTAGAGCATGTTGTGTGAGTGTGAGACGTATGTGTGTGGGGTGTTGTAAGGTGCATAACACAAAGGAGCAACAAAGTAAACTAAGGACACTGCATCGCCGTCACCGGTACCTGCAGGAGAGGGGAGAAGGAGAGAGAGTGAGAGCAATCAGCAGGCCTGGCTTTATAACCTGGTGACACCGGGCCCAGGTGTCACCGGCAGGCCTTAATCAAGGGGGCGTGACCAGTGGTATGGCACCAGCCCACCACTGGGGACGCCACACCCCCCCCCTCAAGACAGGGACCCAACGGGATCACTGAAAACACTTGAAGAACCCACACCTTCCACACTGCCAACCTCTGCAACCCGGTACCTTCAAACAAACTCAGAGGAAGGTAGGGGAGGAAACATGGGACGACAAGTGGCAGAAAACTGAATACATTTACATCATATAATACATACAATAGACAACACACAATACCCAACATCCCAATACCCCGCCTAACCCACTGGGGCACGAGAAAGGGCATCGGCCAACACATTATCCTTGCCTTTAACATGTCTAACGTCTAAGCAATGAGCATGCCCCGTGTATACAATCAAGAGGACTCCCACCAGAACCTACATGCACTTCAAAACTCTGGCTGACTCCATCACTTTCTGCTTGTGTGGTGCACACCTATAAGAACGCTGCTTACTTTGCGCACTATACTCAACCGTAAGACCAGGACTTACATTCAACCCACACTCAGGACCAACAGGAACAGACTCAACAGTGTCACGTCTATAATAAGGTTTTAATTAATTTACATGACAAAGACGAGAGGATTTTCGTCGCGTCGGAGTCGCAATGTAATAATTCTGCTCCGAGACCTGTCGCTCCACAACATAAGGACCTGTAAATTTGGCTTGACACGGTGAATGCAGTACTGGAGTCAACGCCAACACTTGATCGCCCGGGCTGAACTGGCGCCGCTGTCTAAGACACTGATTAGGCTTACTCGTCAACTGACATGTGTGGCACGTTTTCACATACTTGGCAACATCGCGCTTCAACCTTGGCCAGAAAAAAAAACGCAGGACACGGTCATACGTTTTCCTTATGCCCAAATGCCCAGACTCATCATGTGCGATTTTCAACACTGCGTCCCGAAACAATTCAGGCACAACAATCTGAAACACTGGTTTGCCCACAAAATCACCAACACACGGCACCCATTTCCTCACAAGCAACTCATTCTGTACAAAGTATCCGTGCGCAACATTTTCCAACTCAGACCCTGCAATGACACTAGCAACCAACCCGGACAAAGATGGATCAGTACACTGGCCTTTAATCCACTCATCTCGAGAAACTGATGGAGGCAAATCGGGAATGGAGACCACAGACTCTGGTTTACGCACTGGGCTAGACAAATCAGGTGCAGCCAGAACACGGCTCTGCGCGCGCGTCACGGCGCAGGCTGGAAAAACCTCCGGGTACCTCTGACTACTTTCATCCAGCTCCCCAGACGCAAGTGGCTTCGAAGTAACCACCGGAGGCGGCAGGCCATCCGCCCACACAGCACCACCAGCCAGATCGTTGCCCACTATCATGGCTACACCCTCAATCGGCAGCGCAGGACGCACCCCGACAGCCACAGCGCCACGCACCAGATCACACTCCAACACCATGTTATGGCGTGGAACCGGCGTCAGCTCCAAACCCAAGCCTTGCATCAAAATAAAGTCCCCTGTCTCCGTCTTCGATGAGAAAGGCAAAACTGACTCCACAATAAACGAGTGTTTGGCACCAGTGTCACGCAAAATCTTTATTGGTACACGTTCCTTACCGCCAACCAAAGACACAACTGCATCAGCGATAAAAGGCTCAAAACCATTACTACTACCACCCGGATCAGCACTCCCAGGCTTCAACCTCGGGACAACGGAACACGCAAGAGCAGGTGAGAACGACGTGTGTTTACTTCTAGACCTCCAAACGGGACACTGATCCTTCCAATGCCCGGCGCCTTGGCAATAATTACACACCCTGCCTCCCTCATCTCTGCCCCTTGAGGCTTTAAAGGCCTGTGACGGGCCAGATGTGGAAAGCTGCGCGCTATAGCGGGAATTACCATAACTACTTGCCCGACGCTGCGCATCACCCAGGCTGCTTTGATGCGTAAGAACAAAATCATCGGCAAGCTCTGCCGCTTTCAACACAGTAGTCGCTTTCTGTTCACTCAAATACGTTGCAATGCGCTGCGGAATCGAATTCTTGAACTATTCCAGTACAACTAACTCACAAAGGCTCTCAAAATCACCCACACTGGCAGCAGAACCCCAACGGTTAAAGTGGGACAACAACTCACGCGCAAACTCCATGTGCGTTTGTTTTTCACCCTTTACCCAATTCCTGAATTTTTGGCGATACGCTTCCGGAACTAATTCGTATGCTTTCAAAACAGCCGACTTCACTTTAACATACGACAAACAATCAGCGGCACTTAATGCCGAGTACGCCTCCTGGGCCCTCCCAGTCAGGACGCACTGGAGCATTAAAGTTCTATCCGCATCTGGCCACCGCCTCGTGTCTGCAACGCGCTCGAACAAAACAAAAAATGTATCAGGGTCCTTCTCATTAAACCTAGGCATCAGTCTCAAATTTGCGCCCAGATCAAAAAAACACTGTCCCTCTTCAGGTGACGCGGAACCCGGAAACTTCCCATCTCGGACCAAACTCAATCTCTGCTGCTCGAGCCTCATTTTCTCAACTTCAAATCTCACTTTTTCCTGCTCTAACTGCAAAGCCATTAACTCCCTGCGCTGCTCAAACGTCAGCCCAGACTCAGACACCGGCACAGAACTTGGCGCATCTGGCGCAGCCAAGTCTGCAAGAGACTCTTCCTTCCCCACAATTCCTTTACCTACTAACGTGGACAAAACAATTTCCTTCAACTCACTTTTATACTCATTCCCTGTAAAATCCATCTCATAATGCTCAGCTATCTGCGCTAACTGCTCCCAGGAACAGCTATTAAGAAACCCCTCTGAGGGCGCATCAACAAACTCTGCCACCGAAGCCATAGCTCAGCGCGTGAACCAAACAGAATGCACAGTGTTTACTCTCCCAAAATGCACAATCGAGGCGAACTTTACCTCCCAGAAGTTTTCCTCACTTACCTGCCTAACCAAAACTTACCTATCCCTCAACCCTAGTCTTCATGTGGCTTGCGGTGGGAATTTACGCACGCAAAACCAGTGGGTTTGTGAAAGCAACCTGCACGCAGGCGACCACACAATGTCCCACGGAGGTGCCCCCGAGATAATTGCCCGAAGACAATTAACACTAACCACGTCGCCACAACACTATAGAAAAAAAACAAACCGACGCAACCCAAAGGGGAAACGCCATTCACCTGACAGGGGAAACTTCGCAGTGCAACAGGGTGGAAACACTTACCTTCTCTTTGGAACGCATGAACGAGCAACAGAACAAACAAAAGAGAGGAGAAAAAACAACCGGAGCAACAACGACACTAAGCGCACGGCGGATCTCCCCACCCACGCAACAGGGCACAGCGCGCACCAGGGCCCACTCACCTGATTACACAATCACGCTGCCCCAACAAACAAACCAAACAAATTTAATCTATCACCAAAATAAGCTTAGGACGAGCCCCCACTTTTGTCACAGCCTGGCTCTTACAGCCATGACAAAGAGGGAGAGACCACCGTGGCAACAATTAACAAATGTTTATTTAATGATAAATAATAATATACTGTAACAAAAGACCAGATCATGGGGTGTGAGTGTCAGTAAATAGGTGTGTAGAGCATGTTGTGTGAGTGTGAGACGTATGTGTGTGTGGGGTGTTGTAAGGTGCATAACACAAAGGAGCAACAAAGTAAACTAAGGACACTGCATCGCCGTCACCGGTACCTGCAGGAGAGGGGAGAAGGAGAGAGAGTGAGAGCAATCAGCAGGCCTGGCTTTATAACCTGGTGACACCAGGCCCAGGTGTCACCGGCAGGCCTTAATCAAGGGGGCGTGACCAGTGGTATGGCACCAGCCCACCACTGGGGACGCCACAGTACCTTGTGCACAGAGGACCAGCAGACAGGTGAGGAAGGCGACGACAGCTGAGTTCATGGTTGGAGCTGTAGACAGGTTCTGGCTCTCACTGCTGTGTCTTCATTCACTCTGCGCTCCTGATGCTTCACAGCACATGGATCTCCCTCTTTATACACGATATACAAGTTTCACTTTATAATATCCCTTTCACTTCCTCCTCTTCTTCCCTTTTCTTCCAAAAAGCCTGTTCCTCAGAAGCATTTTTGTTTGGCTAATTATGTCTCAATGAAGAGGAAATGCATGTACTGTAATTCACATCAAAATCATCATCAATTTACTTGCCCACCAAAAACACAGTCTAATGATTGATGGAGAAAAGCAATTTCTCCATACACTTTCCACACAAGAGTGCATTCAGTGAGTTGTAAAGCCCCTTTATTTTGGTGTCAGTTTCTAATGTTGCAGATGTGGCCGGAGCACGGCTCACTCCTCCTCACAGTGGGGCGCTGTGTTGTTCTGGTGCACTGATTTATGGGCGGGGAACACACCTATATAGAGGAGTCTGGTTCTACCTGGCGCGCTCTCTCTCTTCCTGTTCCGCTCGTCCGTGGTGGTGGCTGTGGCCTGGTGTAGCGGAGCTGGGGTTGGCGTTTGTGAAGCCGCGTGGCTGCATCGGCAGTGAAGCATCTCTGGTGTGTTGCCAGGAGAGGCACGCTATTTCCCTAAGCGCACAGGTAAGGCGCACTGATGCGCACTGATGCGCACTGATGCGCACCGCTGCTTTCTCTTCCACTCATCTACCGACTGTTTGGTGATCTGATTGTTTCTGCTGCAGTGTGGCGTGCTGCTGGTGTTGGTATTGGTGAAGCCGTTTGGCTGTGCCGGCATTGGAGTGTCTCTGGCGTGGTGCCAGAAAAAAACGCATGCTTCCTCCTTCAGCGCACAGGTAAGGCGCGTCAGAGCACACCGCTGCTTTCTCTTTTCATTCACGTGCCGATTGTTCTGTGACATGGTTGTTTCTGCTGCAGTGTGGCGGACTGCTGGGGTTACGGGGCTGGTTCGCCCTGCTGGAAGCCTTTCGGTGTTGTTGCTCTGTCTCCACGTGGTAAGTTGGCGTTGTCCGCCCCTCGTTTCAGTCTGTTGTGCCGCTCCCGGCTGATTGTATTGTCCTGCTCTGTTGTCCTAGACTACGCCTCCCGGTGCTCCGTAATGCCCTGCTGGTGAGGCCCAAAAACTGTTAAAGCCACCATCTTCTGGACCCACTGCTGTTTTGGCTCACTGGAATTACTCTGACTCCTGGCTCTCCTGAGCTACGACGGAGTGATTGATACGCTCCTCAAGGAGCTGGTGTCAGGGCTTGATTGTTGCTTTAGGAATTTTGTTTAGTTTATTCATTATTGTGAAAAGATTTATTTTGTAGTTATTTGTTTATTTCGTTTGGCGAGCATCATTTATTATTTTGTTTATTTTGTTTGACGAACATTTGTTTACTTTGGTTTGATTTGTTGTTTTCTTATTTACTTAAAATTGTGTGTGTTGCATTAAATGGGAGGCTGGTTTTATAATTTTGTTTCTTTTCTTTGTGGACAGGTGCTGAGGGCCAAGGCCGCGACCCAATCCCTGGTGGTGGTCTTTTCTTCACGAACCCCCTTGTGTGTGTGGTGGTCTTTTCTTCACGAACCCCCGTGTGTGGTGCCACGGGTGTTTTTGGTTAGTTACTCCTCCCCCTTGATTTGATTTTGGGCCGCCGTAGCGACCCCAGTTCTGTCCACCCTTGCCTCCATGCCCCCAGTCCAAGTAAAATGCAGCCAGTGTTGAGGTGACCTGTTGTTGATAATTGCAAATAAAACATTTTTGTACTTTTCTAATACGTCTCTGCCCGTGGTATTGAACCTGTGAGGACCTTATATATGAGAGAAAGGTATTAACCATTTTCCTTTAAGAATATCTATAACTATCTCCTGGGGCGAAACTCCCCAGGTGGCGTTGTCGGTACATTTTTCCACCCTCCACTTGCCACACAATGTTTCAACTTAATGTTTAAATCTGTGAAAGGTGTGATTACACTCAGGGTCCCAGACACTACAGGTTCAATTTGTGTCAATAATCAAATCTACTTCAAACTTCTCATAGCTGCAAAGAGAATAACTTGACATTCAACTGGTTGGATTCATGGATGGGCCTAATATAGAAGCCCCAAATGGTAAATGGACAGCATATATGGCAACTTGCCTTGTCTGAACAACTACAGAAAGCACACTGCTAATACATTCAACACACATTTATGCAGCACTTTTCCCAACACACTGTCCTACCATACACACATATTCACCCACCAGTGATAGACAATTAAATTTTCAGTCCAATCATAGCCCTGCATAATATTGATCTAAAAAAAAAAAAAAAAAAAAACCCTGAAAAAACTCTCAAACTAAAAGTAACATGAGGACAGACATAGACACAGTCAAACATTGGTCATTTTGGTAAAGGAACCAGAATTTCATACATATCAAAGACAGCTGATCTCGGCAAGATTAAAAAAGACTTAAAAATAAAAAAAATACTTCTGATTTGTGTTAATAGTCAGGAATCTAGATGTTTAAACGACAGATCACAGAACAGTGTTAGGAGAGCAGGTGGTCTCTGCAGAGGATGGAGACACACATGAGTGTGCACAGGGATGGTGATACCACTCAACATTCCTTGGAACACAGAGGGAGCATAAGACTGAATGATGGAGTTCAGGTAGATGGTGCAGCCCCCCATGTCATCTTTAAGGTGCTATGAAATGATAATGAAACATTACGAGATGGAGTTGTTATTGAGGCAAATGCATTGCCAGAACTACATTCCAGACATGGCTGCTGGGCAGAGTGATTTCAAAAGGGCAAGTAGTTCCGAGTATTTGCTTCATGTGTCGTAATGTTACATAATTTACTATTGTAACGTTACATGATTATTTCATAGCGTGATGAATGTACAGGTCACAACTTGTCAACAAGAGCGTTTTGGAGTTGTTGGATTGTGTATTTAAAGAGTTGTGAGGAACAGGGGACAATGTACCGTTCACCTCTATTGTGTTCGCTGAGCAGCTCACGTCTCTGCCTCGGGGATCTCAAACAACATGCACCGATAATTACAGGTAATAAACTTACCCCCATGACTATAGGGATTATGGAAATAGGTGAATTTGCCAAAAAAGTTGGACTATCCCTTTAAAGTTACCTGACCAGAAGGTGGCTCAGAAGAGAGATAATGATATCCATACAAACAAACTGAAGGCTGAGATTTGTCATTTTGTTTTAATGAATAAGATATTGACCTTTTTCCGATTATTTTAGGCCAGTGGCTTTTGTATGTCTGTATACTCCACAATATGACTTCATTGCTGTATCTGAGGATGGAGTAATGGTTACCCTAATTTAGTTGTACTTTTGTTTAAATCTAAACAAATAAAATTGCTCGATATTTTATCCTTAATGAATCAGCAGCAAAACAGTATTCAAGAGTGTAAATATGAATTATTTCTAAAATATGATGAACTCTTTCAAGGTAATTTTGAAAAGTTGTTTCCGTTTCATATCCCATTTCTTAGAAAGTCCCACAGGTTAATTACGTAGTTTAAAATGGAAAGACTATGCACTGCATGACAGAAGTTAAAGCAGAGTAAACAAAAATGACCACTTCCTGGTTTTATCCTCCATGAGCCAAATAAGTCTGTCCTTCCTGTGTTACAGCATTGACTATAAAAGCCAATGGTGATATTGCAAAATATGATGTCACAGTGAGGTTAACAACTGACCATTCTGATATAAAGATTAACAACTAATTTCATCCCTTTAGACATGTGAGTTACAGTATGATTAGTCTATGACTTTGTGAGTTATAACCAATGTTACTGTTTGACTGTGTGTCTTACACATGTCTGCACTGACGCTGCTTTTACAATAATTTTGAGGGTTTTTTAAATTAATATTGTGTCAGTGTTATGATTGGACTGAAACCAAAATTGTCTATCAGTGGTGTGTAAATGCGTGTTTATGGTAGGACAGTGTGTAGGGAAAGTGCTGGTTGAAATGGGTGAATGTAATTAACAGTGTAAGTGCTTTTTGTTTGTAAAGATGAGCTATACAAATGAACTTGCCTTGCATCATGCATGCATCACATCCAGATGAGACTACTGCAAAAGCACCCTCTATGGCTCATCATCCAAATTCCTCAATGAACTTCAACACAAGACCACACCACCCCGTCCTCCAAAACCTGCATTGGCTCCACATCCACATCACACACAGTATACAATTTCAAATCCTCCTCCTCCTCCTCACACAAAGCATTTAACAACCAGGCCCCCCATACCTCACAGACCTGCTCCACCATCCCCACAACTCCACTCATCTGAAGGAAATCTCCTCTCTGTACCTGCACAGACCAAGCACCAAACCTGGGAACCTGCAGAGCCTTTTCTGTCGCTGCCCACTCCACCTGGAACTCACTCCCCAAATCCATCAGAGACTGCACACACCTCCCAACCTTCAAATCCCAGCTCAAAACTCACCTTTTTAAATTAGCTTTTGATGTGTGATTATGTGTATGGAACTTTTCATTTTTATCTGTGTTAAGTGTTGTTGAGCAGCTGTAAAAGTATTTACAGTAACATATAAAATAAATTAACTGTTATTTTTTATTTCATTATTATTGTTATATGCTGTTCATTTATCATTGGGGACTTCTATGTTTGGTCAATCCATAAATCCAACCAGTTGAAAAAGAAGTCTCTCTGCAGACAAACAGTCTGAAGTGTCTCTGCTTCTGAGAAACAGGCTTTTTGGAAGAAAAGGGAAGAAGAGGAGGAAGAAGTGATAAGGATATTGGAAAGTGAAACTATTGTGTCATGGTGCACAGCAGCGCTGTGATGTGATGTCATGTGAAACCGTGTATAAAGAGGCAGATCCATGAGCTGTGAAGCATCAGGAGCTCAGAGTGAAGACACAGCAGTGAGAGCCAGAACCTGTCTACAGCTCCAACCATGAACTCAGCTGTCGTCGCCTTCCTCACCTGTCTGCTGGTCCTCTGTGCACAAGGTACTGTGAGAGTTTATTGTTGTGATTCCTTCATGACCATGATCCATTTAGTCTCAGGTTCTGTTGTCACTTATTGCAACACAAGTCGTTTCCAGGTTTCAATGTGTTTCAGCTGAAAATGTCTGCAGCTGTTGAACAATGGTGGCAATGGTACCACAACTTCAAAGCTGGATGTAATGTGAAAATTGTTGCAGATAGTGATGAACTGTAATTAACAAGGTCCTGTCTCCTCCTCCCTCAGGACAACAAGTCAACACATCTCAGAGATGCATGTGTTCAAAGGGTTTCGCCATGATCAACCCAAAGCTCATCCAGGGAGAGCCAGTCATACACCGTCCAAGCATCTTCTGTTCAAACACAGAGATTATGTGAGTAGCTGAGCTGAAATAAAGCACATCCACTGACGTGTTGTTCTTCAGCTTCTCTCTGACACGTCTCTCTTCTCTCTCAGTGTCAACCTCAGAGGAGTTGGAAAGAAATGTGTGAATCCAAACTCCCCACTTGGAAAATACATTCAGGAAAATATCAACAAGTAAGATGTCAACCCTCAGACACCATGACAAAGTGATGATGCTCAGGATCTCCAGCATCAAACACCACTGTGACTGGTCCAGGCTTCCACTGCTTTTTACTAACGCTGTCCTTTGTTGACTCAGGTCTGAGAAGAAAAGAGCTGTGACCATGACGACGGCCTCCAGTCAAACCAGTACTGTGAGCTCAACAAGAGTCCAGACCACATCCAAGCTGTAGGACTCTGCACTGTTTTCATCAGTGAAGCAGTTGTTCACCATCACTACTTTGTCATGTTGATACAACAAGTGTCTCTATCAGTACGTTTACATGACTCTTGAAAAAAACGAATTAGTGTCTCTATGTGTTCATCATGTTTCATACTGACCAGAGGAGTTCAATGTGGCTTAGTGCTATTTTAATTTTAAAATAACAACTATAGCCTACGGTTGCCCTCTGTTAGTTTTTCCTTCATCAAGATCATAGTAGCCTATATTCACTGGCTTGATGGTGGAAAGACTATATTGTGGCTAAGAATTGTTCTCAAGAGGTTCCACCAGTCTGTGCTCTCTGTTCTCCTTCCTGAAGTTGTCCTCAGGTGTATATAACAAGTAAATAATCTGTATTTAATAACCCTTTTTCAAGAAAATAAAAACCTAAAAAAAAAAGAAACAGTTGATGGACTTGTATCTTTTGTTTCTCCTCATTTTTCAGTAGAGTAGGCCTATTACACAAATATTTCAATGACATGTTCATCCCTCTGTGGCCATCAGTTCGCTTCCACCCGCTACTGGAAATTTAAAGATTTTAAGATGGCTGCCATTTGTGAAATTGGAAACGTGAAAAGATCTTCATAAAACACAGTGTGTTTACAAACCAAAGTTCTGAATGAAAGTTTGAAAGTAGATCTGAAAACTTTCACTGTTGAGGACTGAACAGTGTGGTAAAGAGGAAATGTGATTGTCATTTAAAGTTCTGGGTTTTTACTTAGCCTACTCAATAAAAGTGAAAACATGGTAGGCTACAGCAAAGTCATAATAACTGCATCTATAAAAGAGTTCAACACAATATAATAATGTAACAATCAAACAAGGTTTTGACTGAACAAACTGACCTTATTTACAGTAATATCAACATCAACCTGGGTTCATATGCCAGGCTTCAGTAAACACAGATGAGGGTCATGGTAGCCAGTCCTTCTGAAGCCTGGAATCACAAAGAAAAGTCACACTTTCAATTTCATTTATTTATTGAACAGGGACAACAGTGCACATTAATTAAGATGTCACACACAGAAGCCCTCACACACTCACACACTTCACGTGAACGGGCCTCAGTGAGTCTGTAAGGGATCACTTTGTTTTGTATAAGTTTATCCACAAATCTTCTGTAAGAACGATCTCAAATCATACAATTTAACAATGAGGAAATATATGGTACGAGTCCCAGACTGTGTACGTGACAAAGTACTAATCTGTGAAAAGCAGTAATGAAGATCTTTTCATGTTTCCTTTGGCACAAATGGCAGCCATCTTAAAATCTTCAGATTTCAAGTAGCTGATGGTATTCATCAAATTGAGTCATTTTCACATTTGAAATATTTGTGTAATAGTCTATATTGAAATATGAGGAGAAACAAAGGTAACACTTTACAATAAGGGTCCCTTAGGGCACACTCACACTAGGGCCAGTTGATCCGTACTGTGCTGAAGCCCGAATGCCCCCCCCCCACGCTGGCCCGCACTCACACTGCACGAACCCAAGCGTGCTCAAGCACGGTTGCCTCCGACACACATGTCATCACGTTGATATAACAACACGGTAGTGATGGGATCGACAGTTCTTTTGACTGTACTGAATCACTAGAATCAGTTCCTTAAACCAGCACTAAGTAACTTTTCAACCTTCATAAAATATTTTCATAACTTTTGTGATGATACATCGACTTACAACAAGTTGAATGACACTTCTGTCGTGGTCTGAGGAGGTCTGTATCTCTTTCTCTGGCACTAAGCAGCTTTGAGGAGCATGGTAGGAACCCGGCTCTCACTTTACTTTCACTTTCACTTTTGCGAGTCACAACAAGGAGGGAACAGGCAAAACGGCACTTAAGCAATGGATTATGTTTGTGTTTTCACTTTGAAATGATCCACTGGAAACAGAAACTTAGTTTTGATGTCTTCTGTTAATTTTAATGCAGGATATTTACAGGGCTTCACGCTAGTGTTCATGGGAAATGGAGTCTTCCTTCAGGCAAAACACTACCGCTTTGGACCACAGGCGCCGCCAAACTCAACCAAAACTGAAAGTTCTTTAGTACTGCTTTAAAATGAGTCGTTCAAAAAATTTGTTCACCGAATCCCCCCCCCCCCCCCCACCCCCCCCGTCAGACGTTACGGTCGTCGTCGCAAAAAAAAAAAAAAGAAGGGGGGGGGGGGGCGTACGTAGTACAGTACAGCAAATATGTGTGCACAGTACATTCACTTAACATGATGCTACACAGCTCTGTGCATGCAGTACACCAGGCAGTGAGTGACACAGCGCCACATTCAGCACAGTACGTGAACCTGAATCATGTCTGCAGCAGCAGTTCTCTGGGTTAGGGTTAGCCCTCAGCCCTGACTGTCAGTGTCGCATCACTGAACATGCACTGTTACCTCGCAATGAGAGTCTCCGCCACCAGATTCGCAGGTCATTCAGTGATTCACAGACCACACAGCAGTTCCACTGTCGGCCTGCACGCTCGCTGCTGAGCTCAACTACTGAACTGAGAAAGGAACGAATCAGGTCGGGAAGTAATTCTAGTCAGTACGTTCACTTAAATAATTTGTTCCTTCGAACGAATCACTCGCGAACGACACACTACAACACGGCGGATGCGCTCTGACTGCAGAAAGAACGGCGCTTTGACCGGTTATCATGGTTATCTTGAAGTTTAATCAAAGCGACGTTAACTAGCGATGTTTACAGCGCTACGTAATCGTTAAATGACTGTTATTTACATGCGGTTGCAGACACGTGGTGGAGAACGAGTCCGCAGCGCATTACTTGTGCGCATTCCTGGCCAAGCGTACCGTGCCCAAGCACACCTCTCCCAACCGAGCCGGGCCAGGGAACGCTTGCACTCACACCAGCAATAGAATCCGGACTTTAGGGGGCAAACGTGCTTGGGCACAGTACGATTGCCTAGTGTGAGTGTACCCTTAAAGCAGAAGTAAGCGGAATATTTGTGTTAATATAAGTCTTCAATAGTTATATCTTCTGACGGGAATCACTTAAATAGAGTGTTTGGTCTGAAACACGGGTCTGTCAGTCACTCTGCTCTGCTGTAAGCCGAGGAGAAAACTTCTTGTATATTTCCTTGTATCCTACAACCTTTATCCAATGAGGAGAGAGAACGGCATGAAGGGCTGTGTGTGCAGCCAAGGGATGCGCGTGAATGTGGTGACGTAGGGACGAGGACCAATAGATCCATGACGAGGGCGGGGGCTGCTAACTCAATCGGCTGACAAGAAGTTAGCCAAAACGACCGGATCGCTTACTTCTGCTTTAATTAACATTAGTTAGTACATAATAAAGCATTAATTAACTGTTAACAGATATAATAACGTATGTATTACTTAGCATTAGGAAACACATTAATAACTAGAAAATTTCCTCTCGGGAAATTTTGAATGGGCCACGGGGCTACTGCCGGTTGTGCCATCTCTGTCAACATGGGAATCAAACCCACGATCTTAAGGTCAAGACAGAGCTGATCAGACAGACACATGATCATCTTTCTATAAGCACTGATATGGAGGAGCTGTAACCACATTAGGTTACCTGTGTGTGTGTGTGTGTGTGTGTGTGTGTGTGTGTGTGTGTGTGTGTGTGTGTGTGTGTGTGTGTGTGTGTGTTTATCTTGTGTAATAGGGCCAGGACTCAATTAAAACAATTAATCTTATTAATTAGAGGCTTTGTAATTAATCAATCGCAATTAATTGCATTTTAATCGCATATAAATATTTGACCTGAGAACAGTGAGAAGCATTTTTTTCACATGGATTTTTGTATACCATTGAATGACAGAATAGCTTAAGCAACAAAACATTGTTTTTTTTTTTCAAGGTGGTACTTAACCAAGACCAACATGCAAATTATCGATTAATTCATTAATCGATATTTGATACAGATTTAAATGGTCTTTCCTGCCAATACACTATGATGATTACTGTAGTATTTAACTAGGCTACATAAATCACAGTAGCATAAACTGATTTGTTGAACGGACCAGGTGATGGGCTGACTGGTCCTGTCTAACTTCTGTGTACTGGGTGCCATTGTGCAGGGTGTTAAGGCAGCCTTCCTCCACTGCTGTCCCTATGGTCCTGGACCCTCTGGCTGGTGGGGTGGGCTGCTTTCAGCTGGGGGGGACTCTATCAGCTGCTCCCACGAGAGGCATTTGACGCATTTGACACCAACAAGGTTTAACTTTAAAACCAGATTAAATCATGGTTTAAGTTTAAATTCTGTTGCACGTTAACTGTGTTTTAATCACATGAAGGTGTGTGTGTGTTTGTGTGTGTGTGTGACTGTAATCACATGAAGCTGGCTCTAGAGTCTGTGTGTGTGTGTGTGTGTGTGTGACTGACTTGACACATAGTTAGTTAGTAGCTGCATCCTGTGTCAGTCTGATTTAGCTGTGTCTGTGTTTATAAACATTTAAACGAGCGCCAGGTGGATTGTTTATGAAGTTAACGAGCTCTGGCCTGAGGATCAAAGAGGTTACCACGGCGATAGGGGCCCCCGCAGGCTGAGACAGACAGAAACGTGGAGAAAAAGAGCCATTTTCTGCCTCTGCACCGGTCTCACATTTAGGCTAATCACATGAAGTTACCTGTGTGTGTGTGTGTGTGTGTGTGTGTGTGTAATCACATGAAGTTACCTGTGTGTGTGTGTGTGTAACTGTAATCACATGAAGCTGGTTCTAGAGTCTGTGTGTGTGTGTGACTATGAGCTGCATCCTGTGTCAGTCTGATTTAGCTGTGTCTCTGTTTATAAACATTTAAACGAGCGCCAGGTGGATTGTTTTAGATGTTAACGAGCCCCTGCAGGCTGAGACAGACAGAAACGTGGAGAAAAAGAGCCATTTTCTGCCTCTGCACCGGTCTCACATTTAGGCTTAGGGTGAGAAAACGGTAACTCCTATCAGAACAAAACACAGATCACATTGCTCTAAGGACTTCCTGAAAATTTTGGTACGATTTGGTGTTTCTACAGTAAATATTTTGGCGACGCTGGCAGTTTTAAAACATCAGGCCGTTCTGCTTCTCTCAGAAAATATTTGTATTGGACTCAATGAGGAGCAGAGACAGACGTGGCCGCACTTAGAGGCTCAGAGTTTAAATTCTGTAAGTCTCTCTGATATTTTGAGAAGATTAAGAGATCAAGGATGAGCTCGTCTACAACCGTGGCCGAAATTATGTCTGTAGAGTGTAAATTGTGGCCGTTTGGAGTTTGGATAGAGAAAAAATCTGGAGTTTTTCTGGCATCTCTCCCACTCTAACCGATGATGTCACCCACTCTGACACGAACATTCCGTCCAATACACACCCATTATAGTCTCATAATTTCTCCAAAAATGATCATGGTGACCTATCAAAACGTGGAGTAATACGACACAAGACTTGTGTCTACTGTTTAAAGTTTAAATGGAGTCTCTAGGTGAAAGTATGCCTGAGCAGTAGACGTTTGTTAAACTCCAATGATTGGTCTTTTTCGGTCTTTTTTTTCCGCCCGTCCCATTGACTTACATGCAAAAATTTTGCGCAGTTTTTCGCGACGTAATTCGTAAACTGTTGAGAAAAGTAATAGCCCACCGATCCCGATCAAGCCGCACGTTTTGATATATAATAGTAACGAATCGAAAGTTGGCCGGAAGTGGAAAAATAACTAGAAAAAGCATTTCCAAGAATGGAAATGGTGTGACTGCTGTTGCAGAATTAGCAAATAGTGCTAGCAGTGATCACCATACAAATGTTTGACCAAGATCGGAATCGAACCCACAACCTCATGGTCAGTAGACTTTCACTCTGCCTCTAGGCCACAGTGCACACACAGTTGCAGAGCTGCACCTGTTGGAAACACTGTCAACATCAAGAAAGCTTGAGAGTCAAGCTTGAATGACTTAGAATGAAAATTTCTGTGAATTTCAGGCTGAGAGCAGCAGTTTCAACATGAAGCAAGTTATCAGAAGTCAACAGAGGACGACTGGGAAAATAATTCACTATAATTGTTGTTGAGGCAAGATTTGAACCAGCAACCTTCAGGTCTCCAGACCAGCAAGCTAACCACTAGGCTACAGACAGAGACAGTATGCGAGGGGTAAAGAAAACCTTTGATAAGAGGATCACTGGCTTCTGCTTAAAAAAAAAAGTAAGCAATCGAACCCATGACCTCATGATCAATAAACCTTTACTCTGCCACTTCGCCACAGAGAGCACAGACATAGGCATGTTGCCATTGTAATGTGATGATGTGCTGCAAACGGTGGCAGAAGCAATTAATGTGTCTCTTAACGAACACCTGTAACCAATTGAGGGTGGGGGAGGGGAGCAGAATTCAACATCACATAACAAGATTGCTCAGCCTGGATTCGAACTAGTGACCTTGGGGTTGGCAAGCGGCCACCTTACCAACTGGACTACAGACAGAGTTGTGGAGAACTCTCAGCATTGGGCTGAATGAGAGCAGAGAGCTCCCTGGCTGCATTTAAAAAATATTTAAAATTATTATCTAAGTCTCTTTGCATTTTTGACCAGAATTTTAGCCAGAAGACAAGTGTGGCTACAAAACTGGAGAAAATAATTTGTCTAGAGTTTAATTTGCAAAAAAAGTTAAATATTTTAAAAAGTATAAATAGTTAAAAAGAGAAAAGTAATGCCGATAAAGTTCAAAAAAAGCTGCATGTTTTGATATATGAATTGTTGAAATAGCACAACACCTAACACACTAACCATATGGCCACAGAGAACCTGAGTTACAATGAGCTTTATACTATGAGGAATCAAAGACTATCCAATGACAGCTGAATAATTGGAATCAAAAGTCAAGCAATGATGTGAAATGACTGAGGCAGGAATCGAACCGATGACCATATGATCACTAAGCCTTTACTCTGCCACTCGGCTACAGAGAGCACACTGCTTTCAAGACTGTTGTCATTCATTGTAATGTGATGATGTGCTGCAAACTGGTATGAGTAATCAAGAAGATAACAAACACCTGTAACCAATTGAAGGCGGGGGAGGAGAGCAGAATTCAACATAACATAACAAGAGTTCTTCCCTTGGATTCGAACCAGTGACCTTAGGGTTGGCAAGCAGCCACCCTAACCCCTACACTACAGTAGAGTTGTGAAGAAAAGAGGTTGAGACTTTGATGAATGTGAGATTTTTCAATGATGCTTAAAATAAAAAGAAATGAGTATAGATTAGCCACACCAAGTAAGGAGAGGACTTTTTTGTGACCTGTGACTATTTTTTGGTGAATTAAAATGAACTAGAAAAAGCATTTCCAAGAATGGAAATGGTGTGACTGCTGAAAGCAGCTGAACGCTGTTGCAGAATTAGCAAATAGTGCTAGCAGTGATCACCATACAAATGCTTGACCAAGGTCGGAATCGAACCCACAACCTCATGGTCAGTAGACTTTCACTCTGCCTCTAGGCCACAGTGCACACACAGTTGCAGAGACTGTTGTCTGTTAATGATCTGCACTCTGTCTCACTCTGAAGTTAACGAGCCCAAAGCTGCACCTGTTGGAAACACTGTCAACATCAAGAAAGCCTGAGAGTCAAGCTTGAATGACTTAGAATGAAAATTTCTGTGAATTTCAGGCTGAGAGCAGCAGTTTCAACATGAAGCAAGTTATCAGAAGTCAACAGAGGACGACTGGGAAAATAATTCACTATAATTGTTGTTGAGGCAAGATTTGAACCAGCAACCTTCAGGTCTCCAGACCAGCAAGCTAACCACTAGGCTACAGACAGAGACAGTATGTGAGGGGTAAAGAAAACCTTTGATAAGAGGATCACTGGCTTCTGCTTAAAAAAAAAAGTAAGCAATCGAACCCATGACCTCATGATCAATAAACCTTTACTCTGCCACTTCGCCACAGAGAGCACAGACATAAGCATGTTGCCATTGTAATGTGATGATGTGCTGCAAACGGTGGCAGAAGCAATTAACGCGTCTCTTAACGAACACCTGTAACCAATTGAGGGTGGGGGAGGGGAGCAGAATTCAACATCACATAACAAGATTGCTCAGCCTGGATTCGAACTAGTGACCTTGGGGTTGGCAAGCGGCCACCTTACCAACTGGACTACAGACAGAGTTGTGGAGAAGTCTCAGCATTGGGCTGAATGAGAGCAGAGAGCTCCCTGGCTGCATTTAAAAAATATTTAAAATTATTATCTAAGTCTCTTTGCATTTTTGACCAGAATTTTAGCCAGAAGACAAGTGTGGCTACAAAACTGGAGAAAATAATTTGTCTAGAGTTTAATTTGCAGAAAAAGTTAAATATTTTAAAAAGTATAAATAGTTAAAAAGAGAAAAGTAATGCCGATAAAGTTCAAAAAAAGCTGCACGTTTTGATATATGAATTGTTGAAATAGCACAACACCTAACACACTAACCATATGGCCACAGAGAACCTGAGTTACAATGAGCTTTATACTATGAGGAATCAAAGACTGTCCAATGACAGCTGAATAATTGGAATCAAAAGTCAAGCAATGATGTGAAATGACTACGGTAGGAATCGAACCCATTACCATATGATCACTAAGCCTTTACTCTGCCACTCGGCTACAGAGAGCACATTGCTTTCAGGACTGTTGTCATTCATTGTAATGTGATGATGTGCTGCAAACTGGTACGAGTAATCAAGGAGATAACAAACACCTGTAACCAATTGAAGGCGGGGGAGGAGAGCAGAATTCAACATAACATTATAGCTGCTGCGCAGCGATGGGTCGGGTCCGGGCAACTTTTGGGCAAATTTAGGCTATTCTGAGCAACAAACAGGAGAATAGGAAGACAAGACAGTTGTCCTTATAATGTCCAATTTGCATCAGTTGAGGATTGAACCCACAACCACGGGAACCAAAGACTGTTGTCTATCGCACTAATCGCAGCTAATTGACAAGTGGCAGTTCAACAGTGGCTTCACAAATTGAGTAAGCCATTCAGTGTCATGTAGGCAGAAAAAGAAAAATCAGTTTTTGAGGTAAAATAATGATATGTATTTGTCAAACATCTACTATGAGTCTAAGATGTTAGGAGCCTTCGCACATGGTCCAGTCCAAGCTATTTGGATTTTTAAATTTAGAGGCTTGCTGTGATGCCACCATTAGGACAATTGTCTTGTGTTTCGTGTTGACGACATTTGACATTTTGATCTGTCATCATCATCACCCTGGCTGGGCCTCAAACTCACAACCTCTGACACCAAGAACCAGCGCTTAACTCAGTGAGCTAATTATCTGGAAGTGAGACATGGTGTGTGTCTTCTCAAATAGACTCAGGGAGTCAGTGTCCGGGCAGCTGTTGTGAACGCAGATTTCTGTTATCTAAACAAAAATCTGTTAATACATAAATTGCATTTAGACAGCAAAATAGCTTGAGAACATTTGACATTTTGATCATCATCACCCGCGCTGGGTCTCGAACTCACAATCTCCAACACCAAGAACCAGCTCCTAACTCGCTGAGCTAATTAGCTGGTAGTGAGACCTGCTGTGTAGCTTCATTTATCCACTCAGGTGAGCCAGTGCCCGGGCAGCTGTTGTGATGAAATGGTCAAAATGTCAATAATTCAGTCATCTAAACAAAAATCTGATAATACATAAATTGCATCTTGACAGCATGGAAATGTTGGTGATTTGTTTTTAATGATAAGTGTTTTGCTTCATAAGAGAAAATATGATGTTTATAAATTCCACACTCACATTGACTGCAGTTGTTCCCATGAGAGCAGAATTCAAAATGTTCTAGAAAATTCAGTTTTTGAATTAAAATTCAGATATTTGCCAAACTTCATCAACCATGACTCCAGAATATTCTCATTTTTTTTCAGGAAGTTTGAAAATGTATTTAGCAATAATTTGATGGTATATGTTTACAGTACTGTTTACAGTCAAACGTTTTCATGCACTGTAGGCTCAATTTTTGCTTAATCAAAAATCCGAGAAACAAGTTTTGTGGAGGACGGTCTGGAGATGCTCTGTAGCAAGTTTGGTGACAATTGAGCAAAAATTGTGGGAGGAGATACATTTTAAAAGTTTTACAGTTATTGAAAAAAACAGAGTGATGGACTTCATAATTTGTAATAAGTTTAAGTGGACAAAAGTTTCAGCAGTATTGAGGCTACATTGTGGTGAAGTTTCAACACTGTAACATCTACCGTTGGTTTGGTAGGAATTTTTAAAGTTTTTAAATTTAAACGCCTATTGTGCCCCCCCTAGGAGGGGGGGGCACAATAAGCGTTTAAACACCAGATTAAATCAGCTGCGCTGCCCGGACCCTAATAACAAGAGTTCTTCCCTTGGATTCGAACCAGTGACCTTAGGGTTGGCAAGCAGCCACCCTAACCCCTACACTACAGTAGAGTTGTGAAGAAAAGAGGTTGAGACTTTGATGAATGTGAGATTTTTCAATGATGCTTAAAATAAAAAGAAATGAGTATAGATTAGCCACACCAAGTAAAGAGAGGACTTTTTTGTGACCTGTGACTATTTTTTGGTGAATTAAAATGAACTAGAAAAAGCATTTCCAAGAATGGAAATGGTGTGACTGCTGAAAGCAGCTGAACGCTGTTGCAGAATTAGCAAATAGTGCTAGCAGTGATCACCATTTTTTGGTGAATTAAAATGAATTAAAAAGCACTTAACAGCAAGTTACAAAGTTGAGCTCCTTCTCCTGCTACTATGAAAAAAATGCATTGGGCTGAATGAGAGCAGAGAGCTCCCTGGCTGCATTTAAAAAATATTTTAAATTATTATCTAAATCTCTTTGCATTTTTGACCAGAATTTTAGCCAGAAGACAAGTGTGGCTACAAAACTGGAGAAAATAATTTGTCTAGAGTTTAATTTGTGGCCGTGCTGACAGTTTAGCCAGAAAAACTCTAGAATGTTTTTTTGCCTCTCTCCACTCTGGCACCACTCTAGCTCTGCTCATTAGACGCAATACACACACATTATAAAGCTGAAAAAAATCAGAAAAAGTTAAATATTTGAAAAAGTATAAATAGTTAAAAAGAGAAAAGTAATGCCGATAAAGTTCAAAAAAAGCTGCACGTTTTGATATATGAATTGTTGAAATAGCACAAAGTATGAAGGACTAGAAGAAGACCGTAAAAAGGCGGAAGAAAATGGCCGAACAGAAGAACAATAAAGCACTTAACAGCAAGTTACAAAGTTGAGCTCCTTCTCCTGCTGATGTGAAAAAAATGCATTGGGCTGAGTGAGAGCAGAGAGCTCCCTGGCTGCATTTAAAAAATATTTTAAATTATTATCTAAGTCTCTTTGCATTTTTGACCAGAATTTTAGCCAGAAGACAAGTGTGGCTACAAAACTGGAGAAAATAATTTGTCTAGAGTTTAATTTGTGGCCGTGCTGACAGTTTAGCCAGAAAAACTCTAGAATGTTTTTTTGCCTCTATCCACTCTGACACCACTCTAGCTCTGCTCGTTAGACGCAATACACACCCATTATAAAGCTGAAAAAAATCAGAAAAAGTTAAATATTTGAAAAAGTATAAATAGTTAAAAAGAGAAAAGTAATGCCGATAAAGTTCAAAAAAAGCTGCACGTTTTGATATATGAATTGTTGAAATAGCACAAAGTATGAAGGACTAGAAGAAGACCGTAAAAAGGCGGAAGAAAATGGCCAAACAGAAGAACAATAGTGTAACTAGAAAATTTCCTCTCGGGAAATTTTGAATGGGCCGCGGGGCTACTGCCGATTTTGCCATCTCTGTCAAAATGGGAATCAAACCCACGATCTTAAGGTCAAGACAGAGCTGATCAGACAGACACATGATCATCTTTCTATAAGCACTGATATGGAGGAGCTGTAATCACATTAGGTTAACTGTGTGTGTGTGTGTGTGTGTGTGTGTGTGACACCAACAAGGTTTAACTTTAACACCAGATTAAATCATGGTTTAAGTTTAAATTCTGTTGCACGTTAACTGTGTTTTAATCACATGAAGGTGTGTGTGTGTGTGTGTGTGTGTGTGTGTGTGTGTGTGACTGTAATCACATGAAGCTGGCTCTAGAGTCTGTGTGTGTGTGTGTGTGACTGACTTGACACATAGTTAGTTAGTAGCTGCATCCTGTGTCAGTCTGATTTAGCTATGTCTCTGTTTATAAACATTTAAACGAGCGCCAGGTGGATTGTTTATGAAGTTAACGAGCTCTGGGCCTGAGGATCAAAGAGGTTACCACGGCGATAGGGCCCCCGCAGGCTGAGACAGACAGAAACGTGGAGAAAAAGAGCCATTTTCTGCCTCTAAACCGGTCTCACATTTAGGCTTAGCATAAAAAAAAAAGGTAACTCCTATCAGAACAAAACACAGATCAACGTTGCTCTAAGGACTTACTGAAAAATTTCGGTACGATTTGGTGTTTCTACAGTAAATATTTTGGCGACGCTGGCAGTTTTAAAACATCAGGCCGTTCTGCTCCTCTCAGAAAATATTTGTATTGGACTCAATGAGGAGCAGAGACAGACGTGGCCGCACTCAGAGGCTGATTCTGTCAATTCTGTAAGTCTCTCTGATATTTTGAGCACATGACATGAGAGATAACAAGTTTGTCTTACAAATTCTGAAAAAAATTATGTCTGTAGAGTGTAAATTGTGGCCGTGCTGACAGTTTTATCCAGAAAAAAATACAGAATGTTTCTTCACTCTCTCCCACTCTAACCGATGATGTCACGCACTCTGACACGAACATTCCATGCAATACACACCCATTATAAACTCATAATTTCTCCAAAAATGATCATGGTCATTGATCAGGGATTGATCAAAAACTATATGACCTATCAAAACGTGGAATAATACGACAATACACAAGACTTGTGTCTACTGTTTAAAGTTAAAATGGAGTCTCTAGGTGAAAGTATGCCTGAGCAGTAGACGTTTGTTAAACTCCAATGATTGGTCTTTTTCGGTCTTTTTTTTCCGCCCGTCCCATTGACTTACATGCAAAATTTTTGCGCAGTGTTTCGCGACTATGTCGCGAAAAATTCGTAAACTGTTGAGAAAAGTAATAGCACAGCGATCCCGATCAAGACGCACGTTTTGATATATAATATGTCCTGCAACTCTTCGAGTTGCAGGACTAGTAGCGAATCGAAATCTGGCCGGAAGTGGAAAAATAACTAGAAAATTTCCTCTCGGGAAATTTTGAATGGGCCGCGGGGCTACTGCCGATTTTGCCATCTCTGTCATGGGAATCAAACCCACGATCTTAAGCGCAAGACAGAGCTGATCAGACAGACACATGATCATCTTTCTATAAGCACTGATATGGAGGAGCTGTAACCACATTAGGTTAACTGTGTGTGTGTGTGTGTGTGTGTGTGTGTGTGTGTGTGTGTGTGTGTGTGCGTGTGACTGTAATCACATGAAGCTGGCTCTAGAGTCTGTGTGTGTGTGTGACTGACTTGACACATAGTTAGTTAGTAGCTGCATCCTGTGTCAGTCTGATTTAGCTGTGTCTGTGTTTATAAACATTTAAACGAGCGCCAGGTGGATTGTTTATGAAGTTAACGAGCTCTGGCCTGAGGATCAAAGAGGTTACCACGGCGATAGGGGCCCCTGCAGGCTGAGACAGACAGAAACGTGGAGAAAAAGAGCCATTTTCTGCCTCTGCACCGGTCTCACATTTAGGCTTAGCATGACAAAACGGTAACTCCTATCAGAACAAAACACAGATCAACGTTGCTCTAAGGACTTACTGAAAATTTCGGTACGATTTGGTGTTTCTACAGTAAATATTTTGGCGACGCTGGCAGTTTTAAAACATCAGGCCGTTCTGCTCCTCTCAGAAAATATTTGTATTGGACTCAATGAGGAGCAGGGACAGACGTGGCCGCACTCAGAGGCTGATTCTGTCAATTCTGTAAGTCTCTCTGATATTTTGAGCACATGACATGAGAGATAACAAGTTTGTCTTACAAATTCTGAAAAAATTATGTCTGTAGAGTGAAAATTGTGGCCGTGCTGACAGTTTATCCAGAAAAAATACAGAATGTTTCTTCACTCTCTCCCACTCTAACCGATGATGTCACGCACTCTGACATGAACATTCCATGCAATACACACCCATTATAAACTCATAATTTCTCCAAAAATGATCATGGTCATTGATCAGGGATTGATCAAAAACTATATGACCTATCAAAACGTGGAGTAATACGACAATACACAAGACTTGTGTCTACTGTTTAAAGTTTAAATGGAGTCTCTAGGTGAAAGTATGCCTGAGCAGTAGACGTTTGTTAAACTCCAACGATTGGTCTTTTTCGGTCTTTTTTTTCCGCCCGTCCCATTGACTTACATGCAAAATTTTTGCTTCCAGCAGTCACACTTATAACTAGGAAAAAATCCACACAATAACAGTAGACCAGTGCCCGGGCTTAGCTGTTGGGACCAGTGCCCGGGGCGATTGCCCGCAGCCCTAATAACTAGAAAAAGCATTTCCAAGAATGGAAATGGTGTGACTGCTGATAGCAACTGAACGCTGTTGCAGAATTAGCAAATAGTGCAAGCAGTGATCACCATACAAATGTTTGTCCAAGGTCGGAATCGAACCCACAACCTCATGGTCATTAGACTTCCACTCTGCCTCTAGGCCACAGTGCACACACAGTTGCAGAGACTGTTGTCTGTTAATGATCTGCACACTGTCAACATCAAGAAAGCTTGAGAGTCAAGCTTGAATGACTTAGAATGAAAATTTCTGTGAATTTCAGGCTGAGAGCAGCAGTTTCAACATGAAGCAAGTTATCAGAAGTCAACAGAGGACAACTGGGAAAATAATTCACTATAACTGTTGTTGAGGCAAGATTTGAACCAGCAACCTTCAGGTCTCCAGACCAGCAAGCTAACCACTAGGCTACAGACAGAGACAGTATGTGAGGGGTAAAGAAAACCTTTGATAAGAGGATCACTGGCTTCTGCTTAAAAAGAAAAGTAAGGAATCCGAACCCATGACCTCATGATCAATAAACCTTTACTCTGCCACTTCGCCACAGAGAGCACAGACATATGCATGTTGCCATTGTAATGTGGTGATGTGCTGCAAACGGTGGCAGAAGCAATTAATGCGTCTCTTAACGAACACCTGTAACCAATTGAGGGGGAGGGGAGCAGAATTCAACATCACATAACAAGATTGCTCAGCCTGGATTCGAACTAGTGACCTTGGGGTTGGCAAGCGGCCACCTTACCAACTGGACTACAGACAGAGTTGTGGAGAGTTCTCAGCATTGGGCTGAATGAGAAAGAATTTTGTTCTTAATTTGCTTGCCTGGTTAAATAAAGGTTAAATAAAATAAAAAATAATGAGAGCAGAGAGCTCCCTGGCTGCATTTAAAAAATATTTTAAATTATTATCTAAGTCTCTTTGCATTTTTGACCAGAATTTTAGCCAGAAGACAAGTGTGGCTACAAAACTGGAGAAAATAATTTGTCTAGAGTTTAATTTGCAGAAAAAGTTAAATATTTGAAAAAGTATAAATAGTTAAAAAGAGAAAAGTAATGCCGATAAAGTTCAAAAAAAGCTGCACGTTTTGATATATGAATTGTTGAAATAGCACAACACCTAACACACTAACCATATGGCCACAGAGAACCTGAGTTACAATGAGCTTTATACTATGAGGAATCAAAGACTGTCCAATGACAGCTGAATAATTGGAATCAAAAGTCAAGCAATGATGTGAAATGACTGAGGCAGGAATCGAACCTATGACCATAGGATCACTAAACCTTTACTCTGCCACTCGGCTACAGAGAGCACACTGCTTTCAAGACTGTTGTCATTCATCGTAATGTGATGATGTGCTGCAAACTGGTATGAGTAATCAAGGAGATAACAAACACCTGTAACCAATTGAAGGCGGGGGAGGAGAGCAGAATTCAACATAACATAACAAGAGTTCTTCCCTTGGATTCGAACCAGTGACCTTAGGGTTGGCAAGCAGCCACCCTAAACCCTACACTACAGTGGAGTTGTGAAGAAGAGAGGTTGAGACTTTGATGAATGTGAGATTTTTCAATGATGCTTAAAATAAAAAGAAATGAGTATTGATTAGCCACACCAAGTAAGGAGAGGACTTTTTTGTGACCTGTGACTATTTTTTGGTGAATTAAAATGAATTAAAAAGCACTTAACAGCAAGTTACAAAGTTGAGCTCCTTCTCCTGCTGATGTGAAAAAAATGCATTGGGCTGAATGAGAGCAGAGAGCTCCCTGGCTGCATTTAAAAAATATTTTAAATTATTATCTAAGTCTCTTTGCATTTTTGACCAGAATTTTAGCCAGAAGACAAGTGTGGCTACAAAACTGGAGAAAATAATTTGTCTAGAGTTTAATTTGTGGCCGTGCTGACAGTTTAGCCAGAAAAACTCTAGAATGTTTTTTTGCCTCTCTCCACTCTGACACCACTCTAGCTCTGCTCGTTAGACGCAATACACACCCATTATAAAGCTGAAAAAAATCAGAAAAAGTTAAATATTTGAAAAAGTATAAATAGTTAAAAAGAGAAAAGTAATGCCGATAAAGTTCAAAAAAAGCTGCACGTTTTGATATATGAATTGTTGAAATAGCACAAAGTATGAAGGACTAGAAGAAGACCGTAAAAAGGCGGAAGAAAATGGCCAAACAGAAGAACAATAGTGTGACTGCTTCAGCAGTCACACTAACTAGGAAAAAATCCACACAAAACTGGTCCCTGCAGCTATTTCATAGCTGTTGGGACCAGTGCCCGGGGCGATTGCCCGCGGCCCTAATAAGTTTAAAGAAACAAAATGGCAGAACAGAATAACAATACTGTGAATGCTTCCAGCATTCACACTAATAATAATAACTAGAAAATTTCCTCTCGGGAAATTTTTTAATGGGCCACGGGAGCTACTGCGGGTTGTGCCATCTCTGTCAACATGGGAATCAAACCCACGATCTTAAGGTCAAGACAGAGCTGATCAGACAGACACATGATCATCTTTCTATAAGCACTGATATGGAGGAGCTGTAACCACATTAGGTTACCTGTGTGTGTGTGTGTGTGTGTGTGTGTGTGTGTGTGTGTGTGTGTGTGTGTGTGTGTGTGTGTGTCTGTGTGTGTCTGTGTGTGTGTGTGTGACACCAACAAGGTTTAACTTTAAAACCAGATTAAATCATGGTTTAAGTTTAAATTCTGTTGCACGTTAACTGTGTTTTAATCACATGAAGGTGTGTGTGTGTGTGTTTGTGTGTGTGTGTGTGTGTGTGACTGTAATCACATGAAGCTGGCTCGAGAGTCTGTGTGTGTGTGTGTGTGTGTGTGTGTGTGTGTGTGTGTGTGTGTGTGTGTGTGTGACTGTAATCACATGAAGCTGGCTCTAGAGTCTGTGTGTGTGTGTGTGACTGACTTGACACATAGTTAGTTAGTAGCTGCATCCTGTGTCAGTCTGATTTAGCTGTGTCTGTGTTTATAAACATTTAAACGAGCGCCAGGTGGATTGTTTATGAAGTTAACGAGCTCTGGCCTGAGGATCAAAGAGGTTACCACGGCGATAGGGGCCCCCGCAGGCTGAGACAGACAGAAACGTGGAGAAAAAAGAGCCATTTTCTGCCTCTAAACCGGTCTCACAATTAGGCTTAGCATGACAAAACGGTAACTCCTATCAGAACAAAACACAGATCAACGTTGCTCTAAGGACTTACTGAAAATTTCGGTACGATTTGGTGTTTCTACAGTAAATATTTTGGCGACGCTGGCAGTTTTAAAACATCAGGCCGTTCTGCTCCTCTCAGAAAATATTTGTATTGGACTCAATGAGGAGCAGAGCCAGACGTGGCTGCACTCAGAGGCTGATTCTGTCAATTCTGTAAGTCTCTCTGATATTTTGAGCACATGACATGAGAGATAACAAGTTTGTCTTACAAATTCTGAAAAAATTATGTCTGTAGAGTGTAAATTGTGGCCGTGGTCACAGTTTATCCAGAAAAAATACAGAATGTTTCTTCACTCTCTCCCACTCTAACCGATGATGTCACGCACTCTGACACGAACATTCCATGCAATACACACCCATTATAAACTCATAATTTCTCCAAAAATGATCATGGTCATTGATCAGGGATTGATCAAAAACTATATGACCTATCAAAACGTGGAGTAATACGACAATACACAAGACTTGTGTCTACTGTTTAAAGTTTAAATGGAGTCTCTAGGTGAAAGTATGCCTGAGCAGTAGACGTTTGTTAAACTCCAATGATTGGTCTTTTTCGCTCTTTTTTTTTCGCCCGTCCCATTGACTTACATGCAAATTTTTTGCGCAGTTTTTCGCGACTACGTCGCGAAAAATTCGTAAACTGTTGAGAAAAGTAATAGCACACCGATCCCGATCAAGACGCACGTTTTGATATATAATATGTCCTGCAACTCTTCGAGTTGCAGGACTAGATGCGAATCGAAATCTGGCCGGAAGTGGAAAAATAACTAGAAAAAGCATTTCCAAGAATGGAAATGGTGTGACTGCTGATAGCAACTGAACGCTGTTGCAGAATTAGCAAATAGTGCAAGCAGTGATCACCATACAAATGTTTGACCAAGGTCGGAATCGAACCCACAACCTCATGGTCATTAGACCTCCACTCTGCCTCTAGGCCACGGTGCACACGCAGTTCCAGAGACTGTTGTCTGTTAATGATCTGCACACTGTCAACATCAAGAAAGCTTGAGAGTCAAGCTTGAATGACTTAGAATGAAAATTTCTGTGAATTTCAGGCTGAGAGCAGCAGTTTCAACATGAAGCAAGTTATCAGAAGTCAACAGAGGACAACTGGGAAAATAATTCACTATAATTGTTGTTGAGGCAAGATTTGAACTAGCAACCTTCAGGTCTCCAGACTAGCAAGCTAACCACTAGGCTACAGACAGAGACAGTATGTGAGGGGTAAAGAAAACCATTATAAAGCTGAAAAAAAATCAGAAAAAGTTAAATATTTTAAAAAGTATAAATAGTTAAAAAGAGAAAAGTAATGCCGATAAAGTTCAAAAAAAGCTGCACGTTTTGATATATGAATTGTTGAAATAGCACAAAGTATGAAGGACTAGAAGAAGACCGTAAAAAGGCGGAAGAAAATGGCCAAACAGAAGAACAATAGTGTGACTGCTTCAGCAGTCACACTAATAAGAAGAAAAAATCCACACAATAACAGTAGTGCCCGGGCTTCGCCCGGGCACTGGTCCCTGCAGCTATTTCATAGCTGTTGGGACCAGTGCCCGGTGCGATTGCCCGCGGCCCTAATAACTAGAAAATTTCCTCTCGGGAAATTTTGAATGGGCCACGGGAGCTACTGCGGGTTGTGCCATCTCTGTCAACATGGGAATCAAACCCACGATCTTAAGGTCAAGACAGAGCTGATCAGACAGACACATGATCATCTTTCTATAAGCACTGATATGGAGGAGCTGTAACCACATTAGGTTACCTGTGTGTGTGTGTGTGTGTGTGTGTGTGTGTGTGTGTGTGTGTGTGTGTGTGTGTGTGTGTCTGTGTGTGTCTGTGTGTGTGTGTGTGTGTGTGTGTGACTGTAATCACATGAAGCTGGCTCTAGAGTCTGTGTGTGTGTGTGTGACTGACTTGTCACATAGTTAGTTAGTAGCTGCATCCTGTGTCAGTCTGATTTAGCTGTGTCTGTGTTTATAAACATTTAAACGAGCGCCAGGTGGATTGTTTATGAAGTTAACGAGCCCTGGCCTGAGGATCAAAGAGGTTACCACGGCGATAGGGGCCCCCGCAGGCTGAGACAGACAGAAACGTGGAGAAAAACAGCCATTTTCTGCCTCTAAACCGGCCTCACAATTAGGCTTAGCATGACAAAACGGTAACTCCTATCAGAACAAAACACAGATCAAACGTTGCTCTAAGGACTTACTGAAAATTTCGGTACGATTTGGTGTTTCTACAGTAAATATTTTGGCGACGCTGGCAGTTTTTAAAACATCAGGCCGTTCTGCTCCTCTCAGAAAATATTTGTATTGGACTCAATGAGGAGCAGGGACAGACGTGGCCGCACTCAGAGGCTGATTCTGTAAGTTCTGTAAGTCTCTCTGATATTTTGAGCACATGACATGAGAGATAACAAGTTTGTCTTACAAATTCTGAAAAAATTATGTCTGTAGAGTGTAAATTGTGGCCGTGGTGGCAATTTATCCAGAAAAAATACAGAATGTTTCTTCACTCTCTCCCACTCTAACCGATGATGTCACGCACTCTGACACGAACATTCCATGCAATACACACCCATTATAAACTCATAATTTCTCCAAAAATGATCATGGTCATTGATCAGGGATTGATCAAAAACTATATGACCTATCAAAACGTGGAGTAATACGACAATACACAAGACTTGTGTCTACTGTTTAAAGTTTAAATGGAGTCTCTAGGTGAAAGTATGCCTGAGCAGTAGACGTTTGTTAAACTCCAATGATTGGTCTTTTTCGGTCTTTTTTTTCCGCCCGTCCCATTGACTTACATGCAAAAATTTTGCGCAGTTTTTCGCGACTACGTCGCGAAAAATTCGTAAACTGTTGAGAAAAGTAATAGCACACCGATCCCGATCAAGCCGCACGTTTTGATATATAATATGTCCTGCAACTCTTCGAGTTGCAGGACTAGTAGCGAATCGAAAATAGTCCGGAAGAGGACGAAGAATAACTAGAAAAAACATTTCCAAGAATGGAAATGGTGTGAATGCTGGAAGCAATGCTGAATGAGCTGAAGAAATTGTTGAAAGAAAGAAAGATTGAAACAAGAGAGAAAAAAGAAAAGGACAGAAAGAAAGAAAGAAAGAAAGAAAGAAAGAAAGAGAGAAAGAAATGGAGTAAAAACAAAGGAAGAGAAAAGGAGTAGAAAGAAAGAAAGAATCAAACAAACAAAGAAGTAAAAAGACAGAAATGGAGTGAAAGAAAGAAAGAAAGAAATGGAGTAAAAACAAAGGAAGAGAAAAGGAATAGAAAGAAAGAAAGAAACAATCAAACAAACAAAGAAGTAAAAAGACAGAAATGGAGTGAAAGAAAGAAAGAAAGAAAGAAAGAAGAAAAAGAGAGAGGGGGATGATAGATAGAAAGAGGTAGATGGATGGATGGATGGATGGATGGATAGAGAGGGAAGGATATAAAAAGTTACGTAAAATACAAATGAAGGAGTAGAAGAAAGAAAGAAAGAAAGAAAAAGAAAGAAAGAAAGAAAGGAGACAGAGGGGTTAAAAAATAGGGAGGGGTATAGATAGATAGATAGATAGATAGATAGATAGATAGATAGATAGATAGATAGATAGATAGATAGATAGATAGATAGATAGATAGATAGATAGATAGATAGATAGATAGATAGGACACATGTTAAAAGCTGCATCCTATGTCCCAGGCTCCACCTGTAATTGTACTACTATTAATAGAGTTGGAAAGACTAAACGTCTGAACTTAAATTCATGAGAAAAATATAAATTGTTGGAGATGTTTACATCAAAAGTATAAAATAATTGAGAGCCTGATGAATTTGAGCTGAAAACCTGTGTGTGTGTGTGTGTGAGTCTGACGGTCTCTCTGTCTGCGTGTACATGTGCAGAAAGTAAAACTGTTAAAGGGATAGTTCATCCTAGAATGATATTTCGCTCATTATCTACTCACCCTCATGTTGACTAAGGGCTAGAAGAATTCTCAGAGTCCACCGTCCCTTCTCTGAGTTACAGGGGGTCTTGGCGTAGCAGTGCATGTCCATATAACGGTTGCAAAGGGACACCAGAGCTCTTCGTAAAAAAAACACACACAAAAAAACATCCAAATACCTCCATGATGCTCGTATGTAATGTCCGTCTTGTGCTGAAGCCCCAAATTGCGTAATTGTCCCGAAAAAAATTAAATAAGTCTATATTTTAAGCTTGTTTGTAGCGGAAGCTTCTCGAAGCTCCTCTTCCTGGTCCGTCCAAATCTCGCGTGATTTGCGCCGGCGTCAGTGCGGTTACTGCGAATCACGCGAGATTTGGACGGACCAGGATGTTTTTTTGTGTGTGTTTTTTTACGAAGAGCTCTGGTGTCCCTTTGCAACCGTTATATGGACATGCACTGCTACGCCAAGACCCCCTGTAACTCAGAGAAGGGACGGTGGACTCTGAGAATTCTTCCAGCCCTTAGTCAACATGAGGGTGAGTAGATAATGAGCGAAATATCATTCTAGGGTGAACTATCCCTTTAAGCGCCACAAAACTCCTCTCTCCCTAATGATCTGATTGATTACACCTGTGTGGCAGCCTGCCCTCAGAAGTTACCATGGCGACTACCATGCTTACATTTTACTGTGTGGAACAGTGTTGTGTTTGTGTGTTTATCTGTTTGTGTATGTGTGCATGTGTGACTGTGTGTGAGTGTCTGTGTGTGTCTGTCTGTGTGAGTGTGATGCCTGTGTTTGTGCGTGGACATCCTCTGTCAGTCTGGTTTATCATGTGTGTGTGTGGGGCTGTGTTTAAAAACATCTTAACGAGCGGCCAGGCTGCACCTGCACTGTTCTATTTATAGACTTTGATAACGAGCTGGCCCCAACAGCTGGACCAACTGCACACAGAGCAGAGCAGAGCAGAGAGATTTGAGCTCTGAGCAGCTTCCCAAAACAGCCCAGAAAAAGAGAACCGTACCTCTAATCAGAATGTGGCCATCTGACCATCTGGGCAAGCAGACCTTCCTGAGCACATTGATGTGCATTAAATGTTTGTAGGGCAAAAACTTTTCTCAGGGTCGCAAGGTAGAAAAGGGGGGCATTTCTGCTTTTCTAAAAAAATCAGCTCCTACTTTTCTATTGAAGTGGATGAGCCACTGGAGCGGGTCTAGCTGGACAATTAGGCTCACTGAGACAATTCTGTAAGTCTGTCTGCTGTTTTGAGCACATTAAATGAGACACAACAAGTGTGGCTACAAACCGGTGAGGAAATCATGTGTCTAGAGTTTAATTTGTGGCCGTGCTGGCAATTTATCCAGAAAAAATCCTGAATGTTTTTTCGATCCCTCTCACTCTAACGATGATGTCACTCACTCTGACCCAACCCCATACACACTCATTGAAAAGTGTGAAATTTGTCAGAAATCCTCATGTGCTTTTAAAGGATTTATCTCAAAAACGGTACAATCTATGAAAAAGTTGTACATACAGGATGAATACATTAGAAGTTTGTCTACAGCTCAGAATTTGAATGAAGTCTCTAGCTGAAAGTATGTGGACGCTTTAAAGGCTGAAAGAAGTAAGAAGATTTGAAGAGTTTCAAGACTGTTCCAATGCATTCTCTATGGGGAAAAAAAAATCAGAAATAGTTGAATATTGCAAAAAGTATGAATAGTTGAAAAGAGAAAAGACATAGCACACCTGTCCCGAAAAGGCTGAACAATTTGATATTTGAATTGTTGAAATAGCACAAAGTATGAAGGACTAGTTACATGACGAAGAAAGGCAGAAAATGGCCGAACCGAATAACAATAGTGTGAATGCTTCCAGCATTCACACTAATAAGGAAGAAAAAATCCACACAATAACAGTAGTGCCCGGGCTTCGCCCGGGCACTGGTCCCTGCAGCTATTTCATAGCTGTAGGGATCAGTGCCCGGTGCGATTGCCCGTGGCCCTAATAACTAGAAAAAGCATTTCCAAGAATGGAAATGGTGTGACTGCTGATAGCAACTGAACGCTGTTGCAGAATTAGCAAATAGTGCAAGCAGTGATCACCATACAAATGCTTGACCAAGGTCAGAATCGAACCCACAACCTCATGGTCATTAGACTTCCACTCTGCCTTTAGGCCACGGTGCACACACAGTTGCAGAGACTGTTGTCTGTTAATGATCTGCACACTGTCAACATCAAGAAAGCTTGAGAGTCAAGCTTGAATGACTTAGAATGAAAATTTCTGTGAATTTCAGGCTGAGAGCAGCAGTTTCAACATGAAGCAAGTTATCAGAAGTCAACAGAGGACAACTGGGAAAATAATTCACTATGTTGTTGAGGCAAGATTTGAACCAGCAACCTTCAGGTCTCCAGACCAGCAAGCTAACCACTAGGCTACAGACAGAGACAGTATGTGAGGGGTAAAGAAAACCTTTGATAAGAGGATCACTGGCTTCTGCTTAAAAAAAAAAGCAAGGAATCGAACCCAAGACCTCATGATCAATAAACCTTTACTCTGCCACTTCGCCACAAAGAGCACAGACATAAGCATGTTTCAGACAGAGTTGTGGAGAATTCTCAGCATTGGGCTGAATGAGAGCAGAGAGCTCCCTGGCTGCATTTAAAAAATATTTTAAATTATTATCTAAGTCTCTTTGCATTTTTGACCAGAATTTTAGCCAGAAGACAAGTGTGGCTACAAAACTGGAGAAAATAATTTGTCTAGAGTTTAATTTGCAGAAAAAGTTAAATATTTTAAAAAGTATAAATAGTTAAAAAGAGAAAAGTAATGCCGATAAAGTTCAAAAAAAGCTGCACGTTTTGATATATGAATTGTTGAAATAGCACAACACCTAACACACTAACCATATGGCCACAGATAACCTGAGTTACAATGAGCTTTATACTATGAGGAATCAAAGACTGTCCAATGACAGCTGAATAATTGGAATCAAAAGTCAAGCAATGATGTGAAATGACTGTGGCAGGAATCGAACCCATGACCATATGATCACTAAGCCTTTACTCTGCCACTCAGCTACAGAGAGCACACTGCTTTCAAGACTGTTGTCATTCATTGTAATGTGATGATGTGCTGCAAACTGGTACGAGTAATCAAGGAGATAACAAACACCTGTAACCAATTGAAGGCGGGGGAGGAGAGCAGAATTCAACATAACATAACAAGAGTTCTTCACTTGGATTTGAACCAGTGACCTTGGGGTTGGCAGACAGCCACCCTACCCCCTACACTACAGTGGAGTTGTGGTGAATAGAGGTTGAGACTTTGATGAATGTGAGATTTTTCAATGATGCTTAAAATAGAAAGAAATTAGTATAAATTAGCCACAACAAGTAAGAAGAGGACTTTTTTGTGACCTGTGACTATTTTTTGGTGAATTAAAATGAATTAAAAAGCACTTAACGGCAAGTTACACAGTTGAGTTCCTTCTCCTGCTGTTGTGAAAAAAATGCATTGGGCTTAATGAGAGCAGAGAGCTCCCTGGCTGCATTTAAAAAATATTTTAAATTATTATCTAAGTCTCTTTGCATTTTTGACCAGAATTTTAGCCAGAAGACAAGTGTGGCTACAAAACTGGAGAAAATAATTTGTCTAGAGTTTAATTTGTGGCCGTGCTGACAGTTTAGCCAGAAAAACTCTAGAATGTTTTTTTGCCTCTATCCACTCTGACACCACTCTAGGTCTGCTCGTTAGACGCAATACACACCCATTATAAAGCTGAAAAAAATCAGAAAAAGTTAAATATTTGAAAAAGTATAAATAGTTAAAAAGAGAAAAGTAATGCCGATAAAGTTCAAAAAAAGCTGCACGTTTTGATATATGAATTGTTGAAATAGCACAAAGTATGAAGGACTAGAAGAAGACCGTATAAAGGCGGAAGAAAATGGCCAAACAGAAGAACAATAGTGTGACTGCTTCAGCAGTCACACTAATAATAAGAAAAAATCCACACAATAACAGTAGTGCCCGGTGCGATTGCCCGTGGCCCTAATAATAATAATAATAATAATAAGTTTAAAGAAACAAAATGGCCGAACAGAATAACAATACTGTGAATGCTTCCAGCATTCACACTAATAATAATAATAATAAGAATAAAGATTTGAATAACAATACTGTGAATGCTTCCAGCATTCACACTAATAATAATAATAATAAGTATAAAGATTTGAATAACAATAGTGTGAATGCATAATAAGTATAAAGATTTGAATAACAATAGTGTGAATGCTTGCAGCATTCACACTAACTAGAAAAAGCATTTCCAAAAATGGAAATGGTGTGAATGCTGAAAGCCATTGCTGAACCATGCTGAATTAGCAGAATAAATTGACAAAGACATGCGGAATGGCATACAAGAAACATGTCCAAGGAAGGAAATGAACCCACTGATCTAACCACTTCACCATAGTTACATTCAATGAGAGAAGAGTAAAAGAAATCCCTGTATAAGAGGCTCACTGACTTCTGAAGAGAGGTTGAGACTTTGATGAATGTGAGATTTTTCGATGATGCTTAAAAAAAAGAAAGAAAAGAGTATAAATGAGCCATTAGAAGTTTGTCTACAGATCAGAATTTGAATGAAGTCTCTAGCAGAAAGTATGACACGCTGAGTTTTTCTGCCTTCAAATTGCTGTGAACCAATGGCAGACGCAAACTGGCAGTTTCAGGGAGACTGGAGCTGGACTGGAGGCAGGAATCGAACCCATGACCTCATGATCAATAAACCTTTACTCTGCCACTTCGCCACAGAGAGCACATACATAAACATGTTGTCATTGATTCTAATGTGATGATGTGCTGCAAACACTAGGAATGAATGAGTCTCTTAACGAACACCTCACACCCCGCTTGCTGACAGCTGGACATTGTACAATTACAGATTCAACGCGTTTAGCGTAAAACTCCACGCTGGGATTCAATCCCAGACCGGAACATAGGCCTTGGTTACAGTGCAAGCTGCTCTACCAGGTGAGCTATACCTGTTGTACCTTGACAGCTACACCGAGCTGTCAAGGCTTTCACCTCTGAGCCAGATGCAGAGCGGGGCGGGAGCTTGTAGCCTAGTGCCCTCCCCTGGAGCTGTGACACGTCAGCTCCAGTCAATAGTATGTCTCTGCAGACCCGGAGACCGCAGATTCAGACCCGCACGTTCAGACCCCTTGTAGAGACCCCTACTGGTTGAATGTAAAACTGCAACTCCACAGTCTGGACCGTTCAGACCCCTTCTTATGGATTTTCAACAGGGCAAAGTCGAAATAAAACACCAAGAATCTAATTGTTTGTGAAGTTTGGATTACTTTTAAACTTTTTAAAAATATTTTGGACTAAATAAATGAATAAAACACGAAGATGTAATTGTTTGTGAAGCTTTGATTACTTTTAAACTTTAAAAAAATATTTTGGACTAAATAAATAAAATCCAAATAAAACACCAAGATCTAATTGTTTGTGAAGCTTGGATTACTTTTAAACTTTTTAAAAAAAAATCTTTTGGACTAAATAAATTATTAACCTCCAATGAAATGACATGCTTTTAAATGTTCTATTGCATGGGGTTATAATGACAAAACAGTCTTAAAATAGCCTACAATTAATTGAATGGAATGAAATGGTTTCAAATGTTTTATTGCACAGACTTTCACAAATAGTCTTTATATCATGGCAGTGCTCCTTCTTTCCTCATCTGCCTTTTCAGCCTCCTGCAGAACTCGTCCACATTGTTGTTACATTGTTGACTGATGCCTGCAGTGCGTATACTTTCACAAGAAACCTTACCATGAGAAAAAAAAAATCCCACAGTCGTTCCCACATGTCTGGCGAGGCAAGCCCTAAAATGAATAAAAATAAGTGGACATTACAGGCAATAGTCAATTTTTTTCCCCACACAAATCATGTTTATACTTACTGGAATTTCATGTCCTGTCCTCTCTGTCCAGGATCAATTTGCTGAGCAATTTGTCTAGAGAAAAAAATACAAACGTCAATAAAAACAACATGTTGTAGCATAAAGTTGCACTTACAGTAGCTACGTGAGTCTACAGTGGCAGTGCCAACGACCTACACATAGGCTGTTTTATTTTTGTTTAATTTAATGCACACGGTATTAACAGTTTCAGTTTCATTAAAAACAATATGCCAAGAGAGCTTCTAGCTGAAAAATGCTAAGCTTGGTTAGCATTTGACGTGTATAAGGCTAATTGTAAACGTATTAAAAGTCAAACGTTCGTTAAAAACTTTTATGACATGAAACGAACTAAGTGATTAACGTTCAATACCTTTTTCCGTGGTCTGCACGTCCATGTTCCGAGCAGGTAACATTAGCATAACACAAACCAGGGGGCACTGTAGCAGAAAACCAAGGGGTCTGAATGTGCGGGTCCAAACGTGCGGGTCTGAATCTGCGGTCTCCGGGTCTGCAGACACATGCTACTCGCTCCAGTCTCCCTGAAACTGCCAGTTTGAGTCTGCCATTGGTTCACAGCAGTTTGAAGGCAGAAAAACTCAGAAATGCAATTTTGCACTTCCTTTTCTGCTGATATGTGCTCTAACACAAGAAAAATGCCACAGGAACATGTGAAAAGCTCAAAAAACACGATTTTCATGGGAGTGGGTCTTTGAATGAAGTCTCTAGCAGAAAGTACGACATGAATGAGGCAGGAATCGAACCCATGACCTCATGATCAGTAAACCTTTACTCTGCCACTTCGCCACAGAGAGCACAGACATAAACGTGTTGCCATTCTAATGTGATGATGTGCTGCAAACGGTGGCAGAAGCAATTAATGCGTCTCTTAACGAACACCTGTAACCAATTGAGGGTGGGGGAGGGGAGCAGAATTCAACATCACATAACAAGACTGCTCAGGCTGGATTCGAACTAGTGACCTTGGGGTTGGCAAGCAGCCACCTTACCAACTGGACTACAGACAGAGTTGGGGAGAAGTTACAAAGTTGAGCTCCTTCTCCTGCTGCTGTGAAAAAAATGCATTGGGCTGAATGAGAGCAGAGAGCTCCCTGGCTGCATTTAAAAAATATTTTAAACTATAAAAAGCATTTCCAAGAATGGAAATGGTGTGACTGCTGACAGCAACTGAACGCTGTTGCAGAATTAGCAAATAGTGCAAGCAGTGATCACCATACAAATGTTTGACCAAGGTCGGAATCGATCCCACAACCTCATGGTCATTAGACTTCCACTCTGCCTCTAGGCCACGGTGCACACACAGTTGCAGAGACTGTTGTCTGTTAATGATCTTCACACTGTCAACATCAAGAAAGCTTGAGAGTCAAGCTTGAATGACTTAGAATGAAAATTTCTGTGAATTTCAGGCTGAGAGCAGCAGTTTCAACATGAAGCAAGTTATCAGAAGTCAACAGAGGACGACTGGGAAAATAATTCACTATAATTGTTGTTGAGGCAAGATTTGAACCAGCAACCTTCAGGTTTCCAGACCAGCAAGCTAACCACTAGGCTACAGACAGAGACAGTATGTGAGGGGTAAAGAAAACCTTTGATAAGAGGATCACTGGCTTCTGCTTAAAAAAAAAAGTAAGGAATCGAACCCATGACCTCATGATCAATAAACCTTTACTCTGCCACTTCGCCACAGAGAGCACAGACATAAGCATGTTGCCATTGTAATGTGATGATGTGCTGCAAACGGTGGCAGAAGCAATTAATGCGTCTCTTAACAAACACCTGTAACCAACTGGACTACAGATAGAGTTGTGGAGAACTCTCAGCATTGGGCTGAATGAGAGCAGAGAGCTCCCTGGCTGCATTTAAAAAATATTTTAAATTATTATCTAAGTCTCTTTGCATTTTTGACCAGAATTTTAGCCAGAAGACAAGTGTGGCTACAAAACTGGAGAAAATAATTTGTCTAGAGTTTAATTTGCAGAAAAAGTTAAATATTTGAAAAAGTATAAATAGTTAAAAAGAGAAAAGTAATGCCGATAAAGTTCAAAAAAAGCTGCACGTTTTGATATATGAATTGTTGAAATAGCACAACACCTAACACACTAACCATATGGCCACAGAGAACCTGAGTTACAATGAGCTTTATACTATGAGGAATCAAAGACTGTCCAATGACAGCTGAATAATTGGAATCAAAAGTCAAGCAATGATGTGAAATGACTGAGGCAGGAATCGAACCCATGACCATATGATCACTAAACCTTTACTCTGCCACTCGGCTACAGAGAGCACACTGCTTTCAAGACTGTTGTCATTCATTGTAATGTGATGATGTGCTGCAAACTGGTATGAGTAATCAAGGAGATAACAAACACCTGTAACCAATTGAAGGCGGGGGAGGAGAGCAGAATTCAACATAACATAACAAGAGTTCTTCCCTTGGATTCGATCCAGTGACCTTGGGGTTGGCAAACATCCACCCTAACCCCTACACTACAGTGGAGTTGTGGAGAAGAGAGGTTGAGACTTTGATGAATGTGAGATTTTTCAATGATGTTTAAAATAAAGAGTAATTAGTATAAATTAGCCACACCAAGTAAGAAGAGGACTTTTTTGTGACCTGTGACTATTTTTTGGTGAATTAAAATGAATTAAAAAGCACTTAACGGCAAGTTACAAAGTTGAGCTCCTTCTCCTGCTGATGTGAAAAAAATGCATTGAGCTGAATGGGAGCAGAGAGCTCCCTGGCTGCATTTAAAAAATATTTAAAATTATTATCTAAGTCTCTTTGCATTTTTGACCAGAATTTTAGCCAGAAGACAAGTGTGGCTACAAAACTGGAGAAAATAATTTGTCTAGAGTTTAATTTGTGGCCGTGCTGACAGTTTAGCCAGAAAAACTCTAGAATGTTTTTTTGCCTCTATCCACTCTGACACCACTCTGGCTCTGCTCGTTAGACGCAACACACACACATTATAAAGCTGAAAAAAATCAGAAAAAGTTAAATATTTGAAAAAGTATAAATAGTTAAAAAGAGAAAAGTAATGCCGATAAAGTTCAAAAAAAGCTGCACGTTTTGATATATGAATTGTTGAAATAGCACAAAGTATGAAGGACTAGAAGAAGACCGTAAAAAGGCGGAAGAAAATGGCCAAACAGAAGAACAATACTAACTAGAAAAAG